>NC_034606.1:60383836-60390304 GCF_900095145.1 Mus pahari
AAAAAAAAAAGAAATTTGCCAGTCCTTTTTCCCAAGCTTGCTGCAAAATTTTCCTGGAAAGTGATGCAGGAGGTGAGAGGATTAAGACAAACTTTGTAAAACAAAGTTGTCCCCTTCCTATTTTTGTTTTAGAAACAAAAAAAACCAAACCCATCAAATCTTGATTGACACAAGCTGGGGAAACCCTCTTTTGTCTTGTGTAATCCAGTGTTTTCATTAAGTAATTTGCAGAGTGAGAGAGAGAGGGGAAAGGCGGGTCTTTGTATGGGACTCCAGAGGCCTTCTGCCCAAGAAAATCTGATTAATTTGAATAGTAAACTTGGAGTCTCAGGAGTCTCCCCATAAAAGCCCTTCCTCTTCTAAGGGCTGCTGGCAGCAAGCTGTGTCTGCTTCTGCACAGAAATTCCACTTCATTCCGCCTACACCACCCTGGGCAAGAGCAGTTCCTGAAGCTGTCTGTCTCAAGCATCTTTCAAGAGGGAAACTTAGTTGTGGGAGTGACTTGGCCATCAAGCATCATCCCTTGACTCTGCCGTAGCATAGCTCCTTACTATGAAGACATAAATACCAGGGGGATAATGTACATTAGGCTTCAAATTTAAAGCCAAACATGTCCCCTGGGTAGTTTCCCCCATAAAGCAACCTCGAAAAATTTACCTGCATTATTAGAGCCATGTATAGAATCACAGTGTCACTTACGACAAAATAAAAGCCTCCCGTCCAGATACTGCGGTTCATGGCTCTCTCTGGGGCCCTTTCATGAACTGCGGGACTTGATTTAAATTACACATGCAGTCAAAAATTTAAGTAGAACCCCTAAGAACTAGATTAAGACATAGAAAGATTGGAGGAAAGCTCACAAAACCAAAATACCAGTAAATGGATCCTGCCTCCAAAGCAGTAGATTATAAATGAGCACTCTTTTTAGTGAGCAGTCTGAATCAGTGTGCAGGCCTGAATAAAGAGAACAATGAGTGTGTCCTGACACCAGGCTGCACGTCTGCTGAGCATCCCCCAGTGCAAATGTTAGCACTGTGTGGGTATTTATTGTGCTTCTATAAAGTCCTAATGAGCTCCTTGGTGAGAGTGAGACCCTGTGCTGTTTCACACTGTGCCCAAGACCTCCAAGCTTCGTGGGGTCAAATCTAAAGAAAGGGTAATGGACCATGAGGTCCTGCTTAATAGACCCGATATTAACACGGCAGCAAGAATGTCACCGAATGCAAAGTTTAGGGCAAGCGATGAATGAAGTATTTGTTACACTTAAATAATATACAGAGGTTATAACAGAGCAGTAGCACTATATCAATGTCATCATCGCAAGATTTTGAGAGTCTGCCATGTAAGAAATACCCCTGTAATGCATCTTTTGGTTATAATAAATGAATTTGCTCTTCCAACAGCAAATAATAAATTAGAGCGGAATGTTCTGCAGCTGCTGTGACTATCTGCAATTACTTTCAGATATTGAAAAATCCCTTGCCTGTATAAATTATGGGGCTACTATCAGTATCTAGCACTCAAATCATGGAAACTCATTGTCTCTCTCATGCTGACTATGCAGTTCATATGTTTAAATGCATGTTTTCTCAAAATGAGCCAGGGGGACTGCTAACACTGCCCAGACTTCTTTGGGTAGCAAAGGTGCCCCTTGTTTTGAAATGAGTGGCACCCAGCCTCTGTGTGCCTGCTCATGAGGCAGAACAACATTGAAAACAGAGAGCTTTTCATTTTTTGTCCTTTTTCCATGCGCTCTTGACCATCACTGTGACCCTGCTCTGGAACACAGGGAATCTTCACTTCAGGTGCTGTGGTATAAGCTATGGACCTGGGATCAGAGAGTCGTGTGTCCCATGACTTGCTTGTGAGTTAACTTTAAAGATGGCCCCATTCTCTCACATGGGTAAGACTGGAGCAATCTGGAGGCAGGCACCAGTGAAAACATTTGTGCACAGCTTTACCTATCATGTTTTGATTTTTCTGCTGGGCTTCTTAAACAATTTTCTTTGTACTAACAAAATCAGGCTATAAGTTATTTGAAATAGAGGACAATATATCCTCTTCTGTTTTATTTCTATTTCCTACATCAAAGATATCGCCAACACCACCATCAGTACATCCCACCTGATAGATAAATATTATTCACTATTTACCTACTCCTCTTTTTCCCATTACTTTACTATAGAAGAAGAAGAAGAAGAAGAAGAAGAAGAAGAAGAAGAAGAAGAAGAAGAAGAAGAAGAAGAAGAAGAAGAAGAAGAAGAAGAAGAAGANGAAGAAGAAGAAGAAGAAGAAGAAGAAGAAGAAGAAGAAGAAGAAGAAGAAGAAGAAGAAGAAGAAGAAGAAGAAGAAGAAGAAGAAGAAGGCGGCAAAAGCTGGAGCTTATCCAGGAAATGCGGACAGTATATTGTCAAACTGCTAAGCTAACATAAGCTGTCAAGTGGATTTCAAACTGATGTGTCTACTTCCTTTTGCATTATAGATTTGATTTTTCAGGAAGTAGTCCCATCCACTAATTGCTTGGGATTACTAGACCATCACTTTCTTATGTTTAAAAAGTAGGCCAGGTTAAATTGACAAGGAAACCCCACACATTTCACATAATTGTCCGGAATATGAAATGAACATGCTTAGAAAGCAAAACGGCTTCTGGGCTCATCTGCACTGTGGTAAGCTGCCACCAGGACTTTCTGAGGAAATGGGAAGAATGGCATAATCATTTTACTTTTATTTTTCCATAGTAAGGGAAATACATGGGAATTTAGAAATAGAAAATCATTCATTTTGTTAATAAATGAAAAGCTAAAAACATTTAACTATTGACCCTAAAGAAAAACTACCAAAAGCTACCTCAAAATACATGACTCAAGAATGCCAGAGTTCTAATCTGCCTAAAGAGATCATACGCAACCACCAAAAGACTTAGATGTCTGACTCCAGTCTCTGCTACGACTGGACATCGCTAAAGAAACCCATTAAACTGAAGATGCAGTACGTTTAACCAATATCATCCATTCTTTCTCTATACCTATCAGCCAAGAGCAGGATGAAGCCAAGAAAAGACTGTGTGAGCCCAAACTGCCAACACACTCAAAGAAAGGAGTGTGTGGAAGGAGTTCTGGAAAGTCAGAAAGCCTCAAAGACACCAGATCTGGAAGGAAGACACAATGTTGAAGAAAGCACCATTTCAGATTTGGACTCAAAGTCTGGTTCTGCAAATTGTTTATAAAGGTTTCACAACATTAACACTTCTTAAGGGAAGTTAGATTGATAGCTCCTGTCTTACACATACAAAGGCCAGGTTGTATTATGAAAGTAATTCATTTCCTCTGAGATACTTTTGGAAGCTAAGTCAACACAAATGGTAGCAAAAAAGGGTACTGGGGTGCATTTCAGCTAAGATGGAGAAACAAGAACTGGATATTTTGCTCTCAGTACACGCATACACACATATATACATATGCACACACCATACATAATACACACCCCATACACAGTACATACCACACACACACACACACACACACACACACATACAGCCACACATACAGCACATACACACACACACATATACCACACGCAATACACACACATACATATGTACACCAATCTTAAAGACACTAAACATAAAGAAGCAAAGAAGAGTAATACTTCAAGTGATCCCAAGACTTTAGTCACTAAAAATAATTCTAATTCCACAGCAAATCTGAACAGAGAAAGTGCAGAGTTCTAACGACAAGCCCCTCTTCCCACCTCCTCACTTATGCAGCCTCCTAGAGTCAGCATTCCACACCGATGGTCCAGGTGGCCAGTCAGAGAAACTGCATTGGTACATCAGTATGAGTCTGTAGTCATGTTATTATACATCAGCCTGTGGTCACATTAGAGTTCAGTTCTGCTTCTTGATAGTCTATGGTGTTAACATGTTGCCAACATGAACCTCTAACCTTACAGATGTTTACATTGTGGCAGATTGTAGCAGGGGTGAAATACACAGATTTGTTACAAAACAAATGTAAAGTGTCCTGACAAACAGTAATAGTGTCCTTATGCACAGCACTGAGAAAATGTGGGGCTTATCCTTTAAAGGGTGATTATAGCCCTTCCCTAGCAACTGACTTCTCTCAGTCCATGGTTCAGCTAAAGTGCTGACCAGCACACTGCTTTGCTGTACTGAAATGTTTCTTCTGTAAGGAACCTATGCCAATGGTGTCAAACAGTCTTCATTTTTTCCCCTCCATTTTAAATGTTTCCCCATACAGAAATTTCATTCAATCTATTTAAGCTTTAGGAAAATGAACTTTTTAATGCAATAATGGACTGTTAAATTATGCAAACTGAGTATAGAGTCAAAAGATTTCTATCAAAAGCTAAAAGCTTTCATACTTTCCCCTAAGGATGGTTCTTTTGTTGTTTTTGTTTTTTTAACTTGCCTTTTGAATTTAATTAAAATATGATTCCTACATATACATCTTCCCTTTCCTCCCTTCAACCCCATCTATGTCCCCTGGCCCTTACTCCCTTTCATGGTCTCCTTTTCTTTGATTATTATTGTTATGCATGTGTGTATGTCTGTGTGTGTATCTGTGTGTATATGTGTCTGCATCTCCTCTGTATGCGCGTGTCTGTGTGTGAATGTATTTCTGTGTGTAGTATGTGTGTATGTAGTATATATGTAGAGTGTATATATATATGTATATGTATATATATATATATATATATATATATATATATATAATGTGAGAGTATGTGTCTGTGTGTATCTATGTGTATGTGTGTATCTCTGTGTGTGTGTGAAGTGTGTGTATATATAGGGCATGTATAGATTGTGTGTATATATACATATATATATATTCATTCTATATATTCAGTCTATACTCATTCATATATATTATACATTCATATACATATATACTCATATATTCATCCACATATGCATATTTGTACATTCATTTGTATATGTGCATATTTATATATCCATTTGTAGTATGCATATTGATATAAATGTATATAAGTGGCTTACAGGTTACGGTCCAGCTAGTCCCACAATAGAACAATGGCTGTCTCCCAGTGGAAAGGCCAAGATTCCAGTAGTTGGTCAGTCCCTGAGGTTGCATGTCTCATCTGGTCTTCCATCTAAGTTGGAATCTTAGGGAGGTTGATTCTGACACAAGGAAGTACTGCTTCAGCAGCAGAATAGGTAAACTGGCCTTGAGAGTGAGGGTAAGCAAGCAGAAAGCTGAACCTTCCTTACTCCATGTCCTTGTGTGTAGGATGCTACCAGAAAGTATTTCCCATGAACCTTCCTTACTCCATGTCCTTGTATGTAGGATGCTACCAGAAAGTATTTCCCATTATTAGGACACTTACCACAAAATGACCTTGTCGTACCTAATTAAATATTAAAGCGACCCTAATTTCAAATAAGACCAGAGTCTGAGACAATGGGAGTTGGAACTTCAACACAGGGATTCAAAGAAAGTATACTTCGATACATTATGGTAAGGAAGAAGGCTTTTCATGAAAATTCAAACACTATAAAAAAGTAATTATCTCCCTTTCCAGTATAATCCTGTAATTTCAACAATTACAACATTTTTGCATGTCTTTCTAGCTTACACACACACCATACATATAATCCTATATTTAACTATATGCATACCTTTTATAAAAGATAAATCATATTACACATATATTAGCCAGTTACCACTTTGAGCATATTAGTTTGTATATCTGTAAGTCAAGATTATGAACGTGTGTAAAATATTCAATATTTGACCCACTGGAAATGAGGGCATTTCCAGATTTGACTGTCATTTTTTTTTTTACTTATTTATGTGTAAGAGTGTTTGCCTGCATGTATTGTGGTGTGTGTACCGCATGCACGTGTGGCACTCACAGATGTTATAGAGTCATGGAACTGGAGTGAAGAAGGGTGGTTGTGAGCCATCATGTGGGTGCTGAGAATTGAACCCAGGTCCTCGGCAAGATCAAGAAATGCTCTTAGCCACTAAGCCGTGGCTCTAGCCCCACATTTTATATAATGGTCTTACTTGTACTTTTCCTTAAAAACTAGTACTTTTGTTTATGAAGCTAAGATTTACAGTCTTTAAAGTTGAAAGCAATGGATCTTCTGGTGTCATTCTTGTACCTGATTTATTGTGACTTGTCTTGAGTCATCTAGGTCACAGATATACAATGTGTAATGTAAGGCTACAGACAGCTTTCAGAAATGTGTCAGCAATTCATTCAATGACATGTAATGCTCATTAGACTTTTACTTTTCTTCATACCTCTGCCAAGGTGGATTTCATAAACGTTAAACTTCTTTAGTCTCTATGATACATGAATAATTGCCCTCTGTGTGTGTGCAGGCTATCCTTCAACGAGTAATCTCCCCTCTGTGTGTGTGCAGGCTATCCCTCAATGAGTAATCTCCCCTCTGTGTGTGTGCAGGCTATCCCTCAA
>NC_034606.1:60390704-60395778 GCF_900095145.1 Mus pahari
GTGTGTGTGTGTGTGTGTGTGTGTGTGTGTGTATGCAGGCTATCCCTCAGTGAGCTCAGTGATTAATCACCTGTCTGTCTGTCTGTCTGTCTGTCTGTCTCATTCTCTCTCTCTCTCTCTCTCTCTCTCTCTCTCTCTCTCTCTCTCTGTGTGTGTGTGTGTGTGTGTGTGTGTGTGTGTGTGTGTGTGTGTGTGCAGGCTATCCCTCAGTGAGTAACTGCCCTTTTGCTGTATATATTATCCCTCACTAACACTGAGTACTATCATGACTCTTCTAAGAATTAACACATCATTTTATATCCATATCTTTTTTTTACTGGGCTCCTTGTCTTTTACACACTGGTAAGACATTTTCATTGGAAGGCGAGGAATAATTTGCATGCTGCAGGTGTTCTTTTCCAGCCTTCCATCTGTCCTTCCCTTTGAACTGCTGTGTTTTGCCATTTAGAATTTTTCCATTTTTAAATGTTCATTGGTGAATGAATTATTGACAAAAGGATGGCATATACCTTGCTCTTCTCTCTCTCCTTCCCTCCTTTTGCTCCTCTCCCTCCCCCACACACAAAGAATGCCCTTTCACTGTGAAAAGAACAACATTCTGTCACTTGGATGAATCTGTGGAGCATTACATAAGCACTTTATGCTCTGGCCCCCTATGTGGAATCTACAGAGTTAACCACAAAGAAGTACAGAGCAGAATCAGGAGAAACTAGGGGCTTAGGGAAGTTGATGAAGGGTTGGGGATATGTTGGTTAAAGGATATAAATTTTTAATAACAATTAATTCAATAAGTATATAGCAAGGCACAGTGAGTATTTTGTGTTCCTAAGAAGGTCTAAGAGAGTCAACTCTAAGTACTCTGGTCATAACAATGAGAAAAGAACTATGTAAGGACCACAGTGCTCCTTACCCAAATACTCCCAGAAGAGAGCTGGGCTCCCAGGAGTGAGGACATGCCTGTAAGGACAGGGAAGACCACCACCACATCTGCTCCAAGAGACTCACTGGGAGCCCTAAGAACACAGGAACTGAGGAGCAGCCTGGCACAGAATCCTTCTGGTTTCAATCTGCACCCAGAGCTGATCCTGTGCCACAGTGCTCCACATCCAAATATTGTCAAGAGAAACCTGGTCTCCCAGGAGTGCTGACTCACCTGTGAGCACAGGTAAGACCACCACTTCTGCTCAAATTCCTGGCCCAAGAGGGACCTGCCCTGAGCCATCAGGACCCAGGAATCAAGGAACCACCAGGGACAGGATCCTTCTGGTTTCCATTTGTACCCCAGAGATGACCCTGTGCCACATCTGTCCATACCCAAATTCCTCCAGGAAAAAAACTGGTTTCTGAGGAGGCTCACAGGCTTGCAGGAAGGACAAGCCACAGTCAGAGACAGCAAGACCAGCTAACACCAGTGATACCCAGATGGCAAGAGGCAAGGACAAAAACATAAGCAACAAAAAACAAGGCTACTTGGTTGATGAAGACCAACCGCGAACGCCTTAAAAAGACAGATGGACTACTGCTCTGGTGGCAAGTAGCAAAGCTTTACTGATTTCTTCAGCTTATAAACATGGGGTATGACTTTGAAATTTTTGCTCAAGAAATAACATCTTTACTCAGTTAAATTTAACACACAATATTATCATTCTTGGATTCATTTTCTCATAATAAGAACTTCTTCAGAAGAAGGAACTGTTTATCAGCAGACCCAAGGACATTCTCCTCTCCGGATAAATATTAACTCTTAACTAGGAACAAGGAAAAACTGTGGCCCACAGAAAGTCATGCCCCTGAACTTTCCCCTAGTTAACTGCTCTGACCCTTTCAGGCCAGAACCAAATGGAAGTCATTGTTCTCCTCACTTGGCATCATCAGAAACCAGTTCCACCAACACAGTGAGCCCTGGATACCCCCAAAAACACCATAAAAGCAAAACTCTAATTTAAAATCACATCTCATGATGATGATAGAAGACTTTAAGAAAGACATAATAATTCCCTTAAAGAAATACAGGAGAACACTGCTAAACAGCTTGAAGCCCTTAAAGAGGAAACACAAAAATCCCTTAAAGAATTGCAGGAAAACACAACCAAACAGGTGAAGGAATTGAACAAAACCATCCAGGATCTTAAAATGGAAATAGAAACAATAAAGAAATCACAATGGGAGACAACCCTGGAGATAGAAAGCCTAGGAAAGAGATCAGGAGTCATAGATGGAAACATCACAGAATAGAACAAGAGATAGAAGAGAGAATCTCAGGTGCAAAAGATACCATAGAAAACANTGACATAAAAATCAAAGAAAATGCAAAATGCAAAAAGCTTCTAACCTAAAACACTTAGGAAATCCAGGACACAATGAGAAGACCAATCCTAAGGATAATAGGTATAGAACTTAAAGGGCCAGTAAATATCTTCAACAAAATTATAGATGATAACTTCCCTAACCTAAAGAAAGTGATGCCCATAAATATACAAGAGGCCTACAGAACTCCAATAGACTGGATCAGGAAAGAAATTCCTCCTGTCACATAATAGTCAAAACACCAAATGCACAAAACAAAGAAAGAATACTAAAAGCAGTAAGGAGAAAAAGTCAAGTAACATGTAAAGGCAGACCTATCAGAATTACACCAGACTTCTCACCACAGACTATGAAATCTAGTAGATCCTAGGCAGATGTTATACAGACCCTAAGAGAACACAAATACTAGCCTAGGCTACTCTACCCAGCAAAACTCTCAATTACTGTAGATGGAAAAACCAAGATATTTCATGACAAGAACAAATGTACACAATATCTTTCCACAAATCCCAGCCCTACAAAGGATAATAGATGGAAAATGCCAACACAAGAGGGGAAACTATACCCTAGAAAAATCAAGAAAGTAATCTTCATTCAACAAACCCTAAAGAAGATAGCCACACAAACATAAAAATAGCATCAAAAATAACAAGAAACAACAATCACTATTCCTTAATATCTCTTAACATCAATGGACTCAATTCCCCAATAAAAAGACATAGAATAGCAGACTGGATATGTAAACATAACCCAGTATTTTGCTGCATACAGGAAACACACCTCAATGTGAAAGACAGTCACTACCTCAGAGTAAAGGGCTGGAAAAAATTTTTCCAAGCAAATGGTCCCAAGAAACAAGCTGGAGTAGCTATTCTAATATCGAATAAAGGCAACTGTCAACCAAAAGTTATCAAAAAGGTTAAGGAAGGACACTTCATACTCATCAAGGGAAAAAGCTACTATGATGAACTCTCAATTCTGAACATCTATGTTCCAAATGCAAGGGCATCCACATTCACTGAAAAAACTCTACTAAAGCTCAAAGCACACATGGCACCTCACATAATAATAGTCAGAGACTTCAACACCCCACTCTCATCAATGGACAGATCATGGAAACGCAAACAGAGACACATTGATACTAACAGAAGTTATGGACCAAATGGATTTAACAGATATCTATAGGACATTTCATCCTAAAACAAAAGAATATACCTTCTCCACAGCACCTCATGGTACTTTCTCCAAAGTTGACCATATAATCAGTCACAAAACACAAAACAGGCCTCAACAGATACAAGAAGATTGAAATAATCCCATGCATCCTATCAGATCACCGTGTGCTAAGGCTGGTCTTCAATAGCAACAAAAACAGCAGAAAACCCACATACACATGGAAGGGAAATAATACCCTATGCAATGATAACTTGGTCAAGGAAGAAATAAAGAAAACTCATAGCTCTGAGTGCCTCCAAAAAGAAACCGGAGAAAGAACACACTAGCAGCTTGACAGCACACCTGAAAGCTCTGAGCAAAAAGAAGCAAATATACCCAAGAGGAGTAGACGGCAGGAAATAATCAAACTCAGGGCTGAACCAAATAGAAACAAAAGAGCCATACAAAGAATCAACAAAACCAGGAGCTGGTTTTTTGAGAAAATCAACAAGATAGATAAACCCTTACCCAGACTAACCAGAGGGCACAAAGATAATATCCAAATTAACAAAATCAGAAAAAGGAGATATAACAACAGAAACTGAGGAAATTAAAAAAATATATATCAGATCCTATTACAAAAGCCTACATTCAGCAAAACTGGAAAATCTGGATGAAATGGACAATTTTCTAGACATATACCAAATACCAAAGTTAAATAAGGATCAGAAAAGCCATCTAAACAGTCCCATAACCCCTAAAGAAATAGAAGTAGTCATTAAAAGTCTCCCAACCAAAAAAAGTCCAGGACCAGATGGTTTTAGTGCAAAATTCTATCAGACCTTCAAAGAAGACCTAATACCAATACTCTTCAAACTATTCCACAAAATAGAAACAGAAGGAACACTACCCAATTCATTCTATGAAGCCACAGTTATGTTGACAATTCTCCCTTGGAGATGAATTGGTTTCTGTCTAATCAGGAACTTTTCACAATTTCCTTTCATAGAGGAATTTTCATAGACTCCATAAGAAATGTTTTTCTACTTCTACTGTGTTTAATGTTCCTAATAGATTTTAAAGACTGGTTGAGTGCATATTACTTTTAGCTTCAGAAGGTATCATGAATATTTAAGAGGTATTTAACTATTATAAATTATTTTGATGACTTTAAAATGTCAATACTGAGTTTTATATTTTAAAATAAATTTTATTAGTTTAATAAAAAATAAAAAATAATATAAAAAGACATAAGATCCCCCAGGACTGGAGTTACAAGCAGTTGTGAGCTGTCATGTGGGTGCTGAGAATTGAACCCAGGTCCTGTAGAAGAGCAATTAGTGTTCTCAACTGCATAGCCTTCTCTCCAGGCCCTACTCGCATATTTATTCTACCATATTGACTTTAGAACTATTGACTATCTAGGAAAAAAATGATAACAGTGATAATTGTTCTGGATTTGTACAAATGGTACTTTCTATCTGGAAAGCACATACATCAGTCACAGGAAGGACACAGATCAAATGGTTCTATAATTTGCCTGAGAGACAGAACCCATCTTTAATATTGTCTTAGTCAAGGTTTCTATTCCTGCACAAACATCATGACCAAG
>NC_034606.1:60395917-60510917 GCF_900095145.1 Mus pahari
CAAGCAGGTCAGAAAGCAGGAGCTGATGCAGAGGCCATGGAGGGATGTTCTTTACTGGCTTGCCCCGGCTTGCCTCCCCTGGCTTGCTCAGCCTGCTCTTTTATAGAACCAAGACTACCAGCCCAGAGATGGCACCACCCACAAGGGGACCTCCCTGCTTGATCACTAATTGAGAAAGGCACCACCCACAAGGGGACCTCCCTGCTTGATCACTAATTGAGAAAATGCCTTACAGCTGGATCTTGTGGGGGCATTTCCCCAACTGAAGCTCCTTTCTCTGTGATAACTCCAGCTTGTGCCAAGTTGACACAAAATTAGCCAGTACAAATATCTATGCTATAAATTCCACAACATGAACTATCTGTTTGAGAAGGACAATGATGAGTTAAATAACTGAGGTTCTCTTGGTGACTCTGCATGGCAGCATTACTGTCTACAAGGCTCTCAGACACAAGCTGACTGTGACTCAGGTGGCATCACTTGGAGGCCAATAGTTCTCTTTTATTCCAATACCTCCTTTCTCATCCTTCAAAGGCTATGTGCCAATCTGACCCCAACTTCAGCAGTGACCTGGCAGTAGTTATCTCCATCCTTGGAGGTAACTGACAGCCATATATCAATACTATGTTTTGTTTTAGTTCTTAATCAGAAATGCAGGGATCAGTGAATCTTTTAACTTCTTCCATGTATTGGAAAGAAACCCTCAAAAATGACTCAAATGGAATTTGGTTCAAAGTTAAAGAACTTTGTCAGTAAATGCATAAAGTCACAGGTGTCAGATATAGTGGGACAGGAACAATTTAGGAAACTTTGTCTCTATCCTAATAAAAATATTTTTAAATTAGAGGGACATGTCTCAGTAGGAAAATGAGACCACTCATTGACTGATTACATTCCTGGAAGACTACTGGCTCAAACACATCTCTACTGATATAAAGAACTGTCCTTACAGATTCTCCAGAAATGGTGCACACCGCTAATCTCAGCATTCAGGAAAGAGGGCAGATTGGTCTCTGTGAGTTCCAAGTCAAACCTGGACTACGTAACAGGCTCCTACCAGTTAGGAATATCCAGTAAGACCTATCTTTTAAAATGGTGAAAGAAATAAAGAAAAAAGAAAGAGAGAGAAGAAAAGAGAGGAAAGGGAAGGAAGGAAGGAAGGAAGGAAGGAAGGAAGGAAGGAAGGAAAAAATATTCTTCTAAAATTTAAACAACTTGACATGTTTGTGCACACCTCTAATTCCATTGCAAAGGTGAAGACAGAAACAGAAGGATCAAAAACTCGGGGACAGCCTCAGGTACATAGCAAGCCAGAGGACAGCTTAGGCTATACAACACCCTATGTCAAAACATTAAAACTAAAATAAGATACCATTACACTGCACTAGCAAAATCACTGTGCACATTAGTGAAAATTGATTAATTGCTGATTTTTTTCTAATAACTTTAAGATACTAAATTTAAAAAGTTTAAAAATTTAACAAAATTAAACTTGCATTTCTATTCTAGGAATTTAACACATAATAATTTGAGGTATTCTAGGATGACCACATTATAATTTGATATATTTTCACAATGTGCAATGATCAAGTTAGGGTAATTAACATGAAATTAAAACCTTTCTAAGCAGAATGAAATTAAAGTCTTTATCTAGGAAACAGAGATAAAGTGATATATATGTATATATACACACATATGTGTGTGCGTGTATGTATGTATATATGTATGTTTATGTGTGTTTAATCATATATATGTATGTGTGTATGCATATAGATATATGTGTGTATATATGCATATCATGTATACATCAACAATAGTTAAAGAAGAAGAGGTAATGATTATGAGAAGAAGTAGGAGAAGGTGCTAGAGAATTTGGAGAAGGGAGAAGGAAACCTAGAAATGATACAAATATACTATTCACATATAAAATTCTCAAAATCATTAAAATGTATAATTAAAAATGAATTATAACTAGATGGATGCACAAGGCAGCAAATGGAAATCAGCTGCAGAGCGCACGCCCCCCTTCCCCACCCCCAGTCCCCAATCAGCCTGTCTCCAACACCAGCTGATCAGAGATGTTGGCGTGACAACTTTCTGCTCAGCACGGCTTGAGTGGGGTTTACAGCTACCCAGTATCATGGATTGCATCAGCTCCCTACTACCTGCATGCCCAGGTTTTCCCAAAACCACAGCCTGAAATTAGATTCTGTTGCTCTTTATTAAACCAAAGTGGTGAGATTAAGCACAACTTTCCCTTTTGCTCCGCATGCGTGCTGTGCATATTTCCTTAGACCTTTTGATCAAAGGCATGCTGATAATATTTTCTCAGAGGAAACCAACGGGTCTGACACAAACTGTCAACGGGTGAATAGCTTTCATTATTGAGAAGAGTAACGTCAAACTATTCCAGAATGTAGGATGAAATATCAGTCAAATATTCACTACCTTACGAAGAAGATTGGCGTTTATCCTAAATTTACCATATGTGGTATAATAGCTTCGCTTGAAACTTCTCCAAATAGAAAGGTTAATTTGAAAATGTGGTGATACAATGTTGCTTGAGGATGTGACATGAAATGCTCGTTATCTATGAGTTTAAAAGGTATGCCTCTAAGCCCTGCACCAAATGCCATAATATTTTAATACATTCATACGTCAAAACAACCTGCAAAAGCACCTGCCCCCATTAAACTAAACAAGCAACAACCACAAGATGAGGTTCTATGAAAAATAGCAGCAGAAGAGGAAGTGGGGTTTCTTGACAGGATTGTGACAGTGACACTCACTGTGACTTTTAACCTTCTGCTGGGGATAGCACATGAAGTTAGTAGGAAATAAAAATGAGATGAAGTACAGTGATAACTTTAGAGAACTGCAAGAACTATCAGTGCAAGGGAGGGAGAGATGGCTCAGGCATTAAGGGCACAAGGGCTAGATAGATGCCCGGTTGGAAGGGCACTGGCTGCTCTCACAGAAGACCTGGGTTCCGTTTCTTCACCCACCTGGCAGCTCAGAGCCATCTGTAACTCCAGTCCCAGGGGATCCCATGTCCTCTTTTGGCCTCTTCGGGAACTTCAAGTGTGTGGTACATATACAAACATGCAAAATATTCATACAAATAAAATAAAGTGGAAAAAAAACTTTTTTTGTAATGTTAAACAGTGAACGCGAAGGAGTCTATGATAAGAAATTGTGGTATTGGTCCTCTGTCCGTGCCCACCGGAGCCTGTTGGCATCGGCTGACCAGAGTCCGCGAATCGTCCGCTCCGGACCTCCCAACCTCTCCGACCCCAGCCAAGTATTCTGACCTGTAAAAACACTTCAGAATCCTGTCTCTGCATCAGTTTCTGCTAGAGCCAATCACCTACCATAGCTGGAACAGGGATCGTACCCAGATCGCCCTGAACCCCAATAATTATGAAGTGCACATCTACAAGAAGAGTGGGAGTCAGTGGATGAAAGCTCGTAAGCTGAAGGGACATAACGGACATATCATAGGTATTGACTAGGCTCCTAAGAGTGACCGTATTATCACTTGCGGGGGGAGGGGGGGGAAGGGAGCGCAACGCCTATGTCTGGAGTCAGAAAGATGGCATCTGGAAGCCTACCTGGTGACCCTGAGGATTAACCGTGCAGCCACTTTTGTGAAGTGGTCCTCACTTGAGAACAAGTTTGCTGTGGGGAGCAGAGACCGGCTCATCTCTAATTTGTTACTTGGAGTCTGAAAATGACTGGTGGGTGAGCAAGCACATTAAGAAGTCAATTCGCTTCACAGTCCTCAACTTGGACTGGCATTCCAACAATGTTTTGTTGGCTGCAGGCTCCTGTGACTTCAAATGAAGAGTGTTTCCTGCCTACATCAAAGAGGTGGACGAGAAGCCAGCCAGCACGCCCTGGGGCAGCAAGATGCCTTTTGGTCAGCTGATGTCTGAGTTTGGTGGCAGTGGCACGGGCAGTTGGGTTCATGGGGTCAGCTTCTCTGCCAGTGGGAGCCGCCTGGCTTGGATCAGCCAGGTCAGCACAGTGTCTGTTGTGGATGCCTCAAAAAGTGTGCACATTTCAACTCTGAGAACAGAGGTCCTGCCTGTTTAGTGTGTCATTGTCTCATAGAACAGCATTGTGGCTGCAGGCCATGACCGCTGCCCGAGACTCTTTAACTATGATGACCATGGCTGTCTGACCTTTGTGTCCAAATCAGAAGTCCCAAAATAGAGCATCGAGCACGGTAAGTGCTACAGAACGCTTCTGTAACATGGACCACAGGGCCATGACCAAGGACCGCAACCCAGTCTTGGAAACACTGTACCAGAACAGCATCGCTCAGGTGTCTATTTATGAAGTGGACAAGCAAGATTGTCGCAAGTTTTGCACTACTAGCATTGATGGAGTCTTGATAATTTGGGATTTCAAGACCAGTCTTCCATCCAGGGTCTCCGGATAATGCGGAGCCGAGCGAGTCTCTGGCATCCAGCATGAGGGACGGGACGGAGCGCACTCTGCCATTCACGTGCCGGTGAGGATCGCTGGCCAAAGGAAACACAGTCACACTGAAGCAACTAGCATGTGTTCATGTGGATGTCGTGGGTGAGGTGTGGCATTTAGAGACAGCAGTGGTTCGTTTTGCTTTTTCTTTCATTCCGTTTTGTTTTGATTCTGCTATCTCATTCCATGTTTGACCAAAGCTTCTTTTTAAGTAGTTTATTATGGAAGAATGTCACACTAACTTAAAGAGGAAGGGAAGTATGCATACATTGTATGCTTAAAAAAAAAATTAAAGAAAAATCCCAAGTGTGTAAAAAAGAAAAAAAGAAAAAAGAAAGAAATTTGGGGTATTGTCCTGTGGTGTGCCTAGCCTAGAGTCTTCAAATGCTAACAGACTATATAAGAAAATATTTATAAGATTGTGTAGAGTTGGGCTGGAGAGATGGCTCAATGGTTAAGAGCACTGGCTGCTCTTCCAGAGGTCCTGAGTTCAAATCCCAGCTACCACATGGTGGCTCGCACCCATCTGTAATGGGCATTTGACGCCCTCTTCTGGTGTGTCTGAAGACAGCTACAGTGTACTTAGATAGAATAATAAATCTTTTTTAAAAAAAGATTTGTAGGGTTTTGTCATATAAATATGCCATCCCTAAATCGATTTCTTTTGAGAATTTATTTATTTTTGTAATGAACTTGCTTCTCGTCATAGCTTTGTTGTTGTCTGTGTGATTGATTGATGACATTTCAGTTCTCGGAGACCTCCTTCCTGAATGGCCAACTGGTGGTGCCCACTTTCTGCTCAAAGACTTCTTGTTCTGGACATGGGGGCAAAGGCTGCGCTGCCACCATCAGGAACAGGCAAATCCCTGTATCTCCATCCACACCACAATCGCCCGCTCTCCTTACTTACGATTCTACCTAGGTGAATGAAGATATACTATCAGCATAAAGGAGCAGAAAGGCTCTTCAGATTTATACTTAGATTTAAGATTGAACAGAATTGCATCCTATATAAAAGCAAAGAAAAGGGACATATGAAATTATAGGTTTATAGCCAAATATTTTGCAAAGCCTGGTATAGCTATTATCTGTGGTAATTGGTCTCTCTATTAGGTACCCAGTCATCCCCATGAGAACGGCCTTCCCTCTCCACAGCAGTCTCATACTACAATACAAAGAAAAGTATTCAAAGAACATAATAATGTATTTAATAAGGAACTCAGCTGGCGTGCCACTATCACGTGCCTTAAACTGCTGTATAAGACCACAAATGCATAACTTCATTGTTTCATTTACTGAAGTATTTTGGAACCATTGCAAAAATAAAGATTTTATGTTATAAAGGCATCACTCAAAACGACTGAGAAAAATGAAATACTAGGGACTGGAAAGAGCTCTCAGTGGTTGAGAACACATATTACTCTTCCAAAGGACACAAGTTCGATTCCCAGCACTCAGGCTGAGCAGCTCACAAGTACTGTAGCTCAAGCTCCAGGTAATCCAATGCCCTTTTCTGACCCCCTGAGGCACCTGTACTCACGATCACATAACCACACCCAAACACATAGTCCTACATCTGTAATTATCTTCCTGGACCTTAGAAAAGTTCTTTTGGGTGTGTTTCTGTAGTCTGTACTGTGAGAAAATTGTGGGGCACCATTAATTTCCCAGATCCTTCCATTCATTTTTTAATCCATTCTGCACCCCCTCCTTTCAAATAGTTCAGAGCTACAGAAAATCAAAACCCTCCTTTAGGTACACCCACACAATTTCCAATTGTTTTTCTCCAAGTTATGTGAACATCTGTCTTGTTGAGATATAATGAAATACCCATGGCAATTAATTTGCAAAGGAAAAACAAACTTATTTGGGCTCATGGTGTTGGAGATTCCATTCCATGGTTGGTTAGAGATCACTGCAGAGAAAATCTCATACTCATTTATTATGAAACTATTTATTGTGACAGATTATAGAACCAGCCAAGGTGTCTACTAGCAAATAAATGAAGATGGCAGATAGATAGATAGATAGATAGATAGATAGATAGATAGATAGATAGATAGATGATAGAGATAGATAAATAGATAGATAGATAGATAGATAGATAGATAGATAGATAGATAGATAGATAGATAGATAGATTGATGATAGAGATAGATAGATAGATAGATAGATAGATAGATAGATAGATAGATAGATAGATAGATAGATAGATAGATATGAATGGTTGGATGATAGATGGACAGACAGATAGATATAGATTGATAGATAGATGATAAATAAATAGATGATAGATAAATTAGATAGATAGATAGATAGATAGATAGATAGATAGATAGATAGATAGATAGATGGATATATGAATGGTTGGATGACAGATGGGTGAATAAATACATAGATAGATAGTTGGTATATTAGTCAGAGTTCTCTAGAGTCACAAACTTACGAATACGCTCTATATAGTAAAGGAATTTATTGATGACTTACAGTCTGCAGTCCAAATCCCAACAATGGTTCAGTAGTAGCTGTGAATGGAAGTCCAAGGATCTAGCAGTTGCTGAGTCCCACACGGCAAGAAGGTGAAAGAGCGAGAGCTAGACTCCCTTCTTCCAATGTCCTTATATGGTCCCCAGCAGAAGGGGTAGCACAGATTAAAGGTGTGTACCACCACACCTTTAACCCCAGATGACCTTGAACTCAGAGATCTCCCTGTAGCCACTATGCCTCAAGATCTCCATACCAAGATTCAGATCAGTTCCAGCAGAAGGTGTAGCCCAGGTTAAAGGTGTGTGCTACCACACCTTTAATCCCTTGAACTCGGAGATCTCTCTGTCTTAATATTCTGTGCCCCAAGATCTAGATCAGAAACTTCTATCTCCCAGCCTCCAGATTAGGGTCACTTGTGAACCTTCCAATTCTGGATTGTAGTTCATTCCAAATATAGTCAAGTTGACAACCAGGAATAGCCACTACAGTTGGATTAGGGAGAGAGAGAGAGAGAGCTATAAATGGCTGGATGATAGATGGACAGACAGACAGATAGACAGATATAGATTGATAGATAGATGATAAATAAATAGATGATAGATAAATTAGATAGATAGATAGATAGATAGATAGATAGATAGATGATAGACAGATGGATATATGAATGATTGGATGACAGATGGGTAAATAAATACATAGGTAGATAGTTGGATTAGGTAGAGAGAGAAAGAGAGAGAGAGATGAATGGTTGGATGATAGATGGACAGACAGACAGATAAACAGATATAGATTGATAGATAGGTGATAAATAAATAGATGATAGATAGATAGATAGATAGATAGATAGATAGATAGATAGATAGATAGACAGATGATAGACAGATAGATAAATAGGTGTTACTCAGCCATAAAAGAGAATGAAATTCTACCATTTTCATGTTAACTGAAATGACATGACATCATGTTAACTGAAATGTCAGCCCACAAAGACAGACAAGGTATGCTGTTTCATATATGCAGTCTCTAGGCAGAGAGTGAGTATGAAACTAAAGAGGGACTTCTAGAGGAGAGGGCAGGAGGGAAGAAGTATATGAAAGCTTGATAGTGGGGAGAGTGTGGTCAGAGTGAAGCATACCTATGTACGGAAAGGTCACTAGGAAACACGGTCTTAGTACTATTAATATAGACTAGTGGGGGCTGGTGAGATGGCTCAGAGGTTAAGAGCACTGCCTGCTCTTCCAGAGGACCCAGGTTCAATTTTCAGCACCCCACATGGGATCTGACACCCTCACACAGACACACATAAGGCCAAATGCCAATGAATGCACATAAAATAAAAATAAATTTATAATATAGAATAGTGGAAATTTAAAAATAAAGAGATTAAATGCTTACATAAATTCTCCCACAGAAATCTCTATCACAGTGTGTTTTATGTCTCCATGACAAATCCACCTAATTAACTGTCTCCTGGGCTATAAAGAACAGGAATTCAGCCTGGCCCATCCCTGAATCATTAATCCATGAAACCTGGGAAGTGCTCAGTAAAAGTATGATGGATGGAGAAGCACAGATCTGACATCTCTGGAATGAAGGCCACTGGTTTGTCTGCCCATATTGAATGAGTTTTTAATGCCACAAGTGGAGAACCCATGGAGGGTGAATAACTAACATGACACTCTCACTATTAATAATATAAATGGGAACCCATGAGGATAATTAATTACAACACCTTCTTTATTACTTCCAAATATTGTGAATCAACTTGCTGGTATTCAAGAAATGCAACACACTAAAGAAGATATAGAGAGCTGGGAACGGGCTGGGGAAATCAGACATCACGTCTATTTATCATGTAGGGTGTTTCATACGGAGCTTAACCGACAAGCAACAACCAGTTGATCTGATTACCTTTCAGACCCTCACACTAGCCTTTTGTCCTGATGTCTTCCCACATGGCACCTTTGCCACCTGACACCTCCCCAGTGTGACACATCTCTGCGGGTGAGTGCTCAGAATTAGACTTTTCTCTGTTACTTTTTTGTTGCTATGTTAAAACATCAGGACCGTGGCAACTTATACAAGGAGATGTCTATTTCCGACTTACAGCTTCAGAGGAATAAGAGTCCATCCCCATCATGTCAGAGAGCATTGCAGCATGCGGGAATATCGCAGCAGCAGCCGCGGCAGCAGCAGCAGCCCAGAGCTCACATCACAATCCACAAGCAGTAAGCAGAGAATGTACTTCTGATGAAAGCCACTCACTCCAGAAACACCTCCCCCGACAAGGCCACACCTCTTAGTCCTTCCCAAACAGTTCCTCCAACTGGGGACCAAGTACTCAAACATTCAAGTCTATAGGTGCTATTTGGATTCAAACCAAGAAAGCAAAATTGCCATATAAAATGATCTTACATCATTAGTCTCAACATAATAACAACCTCAAGTTGCATCTATTTTCTTGGAAATGACATAATTCCATTCTTCTTTATGGCCAAACAGAATTCTGTTATGTCTGTGTATCAGGTTTTCTTTGTCCGTTGCTCTGTGAAGAATCCCTAGACTGATTCCACAACTGGACTGTTACGAATATGGCTGCAGTAAACACAGATTCATGGCTATCACTGTGGTCTGTGACTTAGAAGAGGTGGGTCGATGGCAGTTAAATTTCTAGTGTCTTAACAAACATCCACACTGGTTTCCATAGTACCTGAAGGAATACGAACTTTACAATGAGGATTCATGTTATAAGGAGAGCAAGTTGTTACTAAGTGCTCATGGAAAAGCATCACACATGAGCTAACACACATGGTAAAGCACTTGCCTGTGATGTGCAAGACCTTGGGTCTGACCCTCAGCACAAGAGGAGGAAGGGGAAGAGGAGAAGACAAAGAGAGAATCTAAGTGATAATGTCCAGCTTTCTTATTAACAGGAAAACGCATGCTCATTGAAGGAAATTCAGGAAAACACAAAATTCTGGAAAGGGAACACTAACCACTTCATTCCATAAATACGGAAACTGAGAGATGGAGTCTTCAGTGTCTTGTATACGCCCAACGGTGTCAGCTGAGAACAGACCTAGGACCTCCACATGAGTGCATCCCTGTTATTGTAGAGAGCTGCATCCGCCGCACCTTAAAGATGGCACTGGCTTCCGCCTTCCACCATCCCGAGGCTGAGTGCTCTCTGTGATAAATAACTCCATATATGGCTAAGGCTGAGGTCTGAACTTGCTTCCGCATGCATGTGCCTATCCACATTGCCCACGTGGCATTTCAGGGTTGGTGGACCAGAGTGCTTATAAGTGCGGGCTGGGTGTGTCCCAGGGTCAGAAGATTTTTCAAGGTTCCCGAATAAACTGCTTCAAGAAGAGTTCCTGTGTTGCGTCTTTCCTTGCTGGTCGAGAGCAGACGCAACATGTTATGACCCAGTTTTATGATATAAAATCTTCTAACCCTTTCACAGAGTATGCAAGTGTACACTCGTGTGTCGCTACACTGAACTGAGATAAATGTTTGGTGAAACTGTATTTTCAAATAAGTAAATAGGTTCAGGCAACATCATAGAAGAGGTGGAGGAGTACTATGAAATGCTGTCTTCTGGGGTCACCAGGCTGTCACCCGTTGTGCCCATGAACTCACAGTAGTTGGGTCACTAGCACAAGAATGCACATGACTGAGCCTCAGGACAGTCTAGGACAGACAGGCGAGGGGCCATCAAGGCTCCATCATCCAGTTGGTGGCCGTTGAGGAAAAGGGAGTCCATTCTTTTAGTTGATGTGACCACTGGTAAGTTGTCTGTGTTCCAGAAAATAATCTCCTACTCGTGTTCACACAGCAAGCCTAATTAAACTCAATGGGTTATAGAAATATGTAAATAAAATAAGCAAATACAGGTTTTGTTTTTTAATGTACTGTACCTCTGCCATTTGAAATATCTGCCACTTCAGGTCAAGCATCTGGCTCAGATGAAGGGACACTGGAAACCCATACCAGCAGTTTTTCTTCCTCTGGACGCATCGGCAAGGCTGCTGAGGTTTTGGGTCTTTGACACCCAGATCCATTTCAAGTTCACGCTCACTGAAGATTCAAGGTCAGAGGTCTGTTTCATTTCCTATATGGCTTTCAGTTGTTCCAAGAGCATTTGTATGATGATCTGAGAAGTAAAGGATTAACTGCAGGGATTTTTTTTTTCTTTCAGACATCAATTTGCGCATAGCCAACACATATATTACCTAAGCCAGCTCCACATCCCTTTAAGTACAGAACAGGATTCGACTTTTTTCTTTATCCCCTAAGAAAGATTTAACCTTTGTTTTGATTTCAACCCTTATTCCATTGTGTCCAGGAAAAATACAAGGAATGAGAGGGTAGAGAAATGGCTCAATAGTTAAAAGTGCACACTGCTTTACTGAAAGTGGAAATGTGAAGGTGCACTGGGGGCTTGTGTGTCTGTTGGGTACGGTGTAGAGAGCGGAGTTTGGGGCCAACGTCCTTGAATTTGACTCCTCCATGCTATGCCCCTTCCTCATCATGGCCACAGGCAAACCAGGCATCTTTTATATCCTCCATGGTTCTCACTTGCAAACACTGGGGAAACAATGGCTGCTTTAGGTGAGCACGTGTTCAAGGGACAAATACCTGCTTATTGTCCTCAGGTTTTGTTGTACATGGCAGGCACTGTTTGAAGGGATACAGAGTGCCAAATGCACTTGTTTTCACATAAAAGTAAACGAGTCTGTGGTGAGAGGGTCATGTTAGGAGTGAGATGCCTGCTCTACTCTGTTGTAATACCAGCTCAGTAGTTATCAAGCCAAACCAGAAGAGGATTGTAGTCGGCATTGTTTTCCCTGAGATTCATAAGGCTCTTTGGTTTTCTTTCCTCCCCACTTTCATCAAAATATACGGCAAAACATAGTTTTAAGAAAGTTAGAAATGTGAATCTTATTCAAATATGAATGAATATTTGTCAATGATTTAATCCAAGTCATTTTTTAAAGAACCAATATAAAGGCAAAACTATGCTTAAGAGTGTTGGCGAAACAAAGAGTGTGTGTGTCACTGTGTGTCACTGTGTGTCACTGTGTGTCACTGTGTGTCTCTCTATCATTTATAGATCTGTCTACCATCTCATCTGTGAGTGGATTTCAAAATAACACACTAAACGAGTATTAAAGAGGCTCGCTGTATTCCTTCAAAAAAAAAAAAAAAAACAAGTGCTCCAGGTGGTGGTGGTGGTGGCGGCGCACGCCTTTAATCCCAGCACTTGGGAGGCAGAGGCAGGCGGATTTCTGAGTTCGAGGCCAGCCTGGTCTACAGAGTGAGTTCCAGGACAGTCAGGGCTATACAGAGAAACCCTGTCTCGAAAAAATAAAAAAGTGCACACTGCTCTTTTAGAGGATTCAAGTTCAGCTTCTGGCACCCATATCAGATGCCTCACACCTGCCAGTAACTCGAGCTGGAGGGGAGCCAATGCCCCTGGTCTCTGCAGCCACCTGAACACATTTTTATATACTACACACACACACACACACACACACACACACACAATTTAGGATAATAATGTAAATCTTTTTAAAAGAATGCATGAAGTTAATTCTATTTTATTCAATTTGTTGAGATTTGTCTTGTGCCCCAATATGTTGGTCTATTTTAAAGAGACTCCCATGGGCTGTTGAGTCTTTTGAAAGCTCATCTAGAAATAATAAGGAACTTGTTTTCCAAAACATAATAACAATTTTTAAAACCACCAGTGCTGATGAGGTTATGCATCACAAAATCTTTTTGTTAAGAACAAATCACAGTTAGGAGCTAAGGGAAATGAATTTGAAGATCCACTCACAATGCCACGGGAGTCCATCACAGGCATAACGTCTAAGAGTGCAGCAGATGATATCTGCAGCTCCCTGAAGGAGTCAGCCAAAGGGTGCAAAATGGTTCACCAGCTCACAGTGCACAGAATTGTTCGGGAACTTTCCACTAGGTGGCGCTCTGGTGCTGCCACAGGGATGAACCTCTCCTGAAGGGTGCCACCTGTGACTGCTTATGGAGTCTGAGCCATGTGGTCCGACCACAGGACATGCCAACAACTGACAATCGACCTAGTTATTTGCACAGAGAAAGAAGAAAGAAAGAAAATATTCGTAGGTTGCTCAAGCAGGACAACGTGGGGCAGGTTCCAGAGGACTTGCAGGGCAGGTTGAACAATGAGTAGGCAGCTGAGAGCTAACACAAGCCTCCCTTTATCTAAGGTCATAGAAACGAGCGCCTCTGCCTGCTTGGTTATTTCTTATTTTCGTAGTCAGGGGACGAGATTCTAAGCAGAAAAACAGACATCAACAACTCCAGCCAGATGAAAATTACATTTGTTTCTTAATAGACATCTGTTAGACACCCGATATATCATTATTGGGCACCTTAAGTTTGATTGTGGAAGAATGAACACAGTTCATACTTGGGTGTCTTGCAGTCTACCCGAGAAAGAAAAGACGTGCGCATGCGTGTGACACAGTTCTTATTCAACCGTCCGTGGAAGAGAAAGCTAACTGGAAACCACAGTCAGGAAGGGCTTCTCCAGCGGTGGAAACTGCTCTTAAAGAATGGTTTCGTTGTGGCCTACTTCATACTTCTGCCCAGCTGAGCCCAGCACAGCGAGCCAGAGTTCCAGCTGCCATTCTTTGTGCAGAGTGGGAAAGGGGCAGCACTTCCAGCTCAGCCCGGTTTCCTAATGGACTTCTGCTCCATCAATCAACCCTTTCCTGAAGGGATCCAGTGACTCACTGGTCTAGTTTTCTAAATCAGGTAGAGTATTCCAGACGATGCCTTACCCACTGAGTCACCTCGCTGCCCCTCATCGTCTACAGAATTTTTAAGTGCAGCATCCTATTTCTTTCCCTCAAAGTCTTGATGGTAAGTAGAAGTCTATTCTAGGTAGTCGCTCGCCTGCTTGATGATCTTCATCCCTTCTGGGTGGAGTTCAAACTGTGGAGGCAGGGACGCTGCCTTGTTTCCCTTTTGTGAAGTGAATCCCTACAGAGCAGTGAAACTCCACAAACATTTGTCGTCCGTGAAAGGAGTGGGTTATTATGAGCCGTGGCTTGTCTAAACCAGAAAAGATTCGGGACTTAAAGGAACTTGTGAAGTTCACTAGGAGCAAAAGAATAGTGCCATAGATAGGGGATGAAATGGGTGTGTAGTACCTTACATGATATTTTATTTTTATATATTAGAATGTATACAGTCTATTACTATCATAGAATATTTATAAATTTTTAAGTAAATAAACATATAGAAAAATAAGGACCCAGATTATTTTATTTATGGGGTAATATGGTCAAATAAAATCTGGGGAGATCTCTCAAAAAAAAGAAGAATTTTTCAAGAGATCTGAGGCTAGGAAGGTGGGTACAAGCGACTCTGCGCATCTGGTGTTGTATTAAGCAGGTGAGGCGGTGTCGTGGCGGGGGGAGGTGGAGTTATTTGTTTGTGATATGGTCACACTGTGTATCCGGATGGCCTGGAACCCACCATGTAGATCAGACTGGCTTCAAACTCAGTAGTTCCTGCCTCTGCCTTCCAAGTGACATTAAAGTTGTGTACCACCTTGCCTGGCATAGGCAGTGGTTTTTTGTTTGTTTGTTTGTTTGTTTGTTCTTTCATTAATTTATTTATTCACTTTACATCCTACTGCCTTCCACCCCTCTCCTCCCGGTCCCCTTCTCCCCAACTCCTCCCACAGCTCCCCACTCCCTTTTTCCTCTGAAAAGGAAGAGACCCAACTCCCATAACCCCATCCTGGCACATCAAGTCTCTCCAGGACCAGGCACATCATCTCCCACTGAGACCAGACAAGGCAGCCCAGTGAGGGGAATGGGATCCACAGGCAACAGAGTCAGACAATTCCCGCTCCAGCTGTTGGGGGACCCACATGAAGACCAAGCTGCACCTCTACTACAGATGTTTAGACAGTGTTTTTAAGCCACAAAAAGCTTGTAATGATTGGCGACTTACCTCTTTCTTGAGAGAATGCCCACACTTAATTAAATAAATGATCTTTTAAAGCTTTTTTTCTTTGAGAAGTTAAGGTAAAAATATTCTAAATATAAAAATAACCATCAGGAGTTAATACATGTTAACATCTTGTCAGATTTAAGGCTGTTTATAAAGAAACAGAAGATGACTAATAAATATGGAGATTGCATGTGACCAACTCCAACTCAATCTATAAATAACCTTCTCTGAATAGCACATACACACACAACACATTACCTTTACACTCATGTTTTCAAGAGTTATTTTTGTTCACAAATCTACATCTAGTTAATTCTACTTAATACCATTATAGTGTTGTTGCACTTTGCAAACGATTCTCTTTGGTATTGCTGTAGGGATGAACATTTGGACTGTTTCAAATTCCAGGCTGTTACCAGTGAGTTCCAGATAGAAATCCCTTTTCTCAGGTTTAAGGAAAATTTATGTTCTCGCAAGATGTTTGATAACAAAGGAATCAAATACAACTAAATAATTTGTGAGTATCTGCTAATATGTGCATTATATATTATTGTACCTTTTGATACCTTTATTAAATTATTCTAATGGAAATATGAATATAAATAGGAAGAAAAGACAAAGTATCCTTACTTAGGGATTATATGTTTATACATATAAGCACTGTTAAATACTCCACAGAAACTTCTAGAACGAAGCAGCAGATACAAAGTGTCCTTACTTAGAGATGCTATAATTGTACATATAAGCAGTGTTATATGCTCCATAGAACCTCCAAGAAAAAGAGCAGCAAGGTACAAAATTACATGAATGTCTGGAGCTAGATGGTAACAAGACTTTCTCAGAGACTCTGATAAAAGGATAAAGGGAACTTTAGCTCCGCGTCCTCATCCAGGAATGGCAAGGCCAGTCTAGGGCTGGAGTTAGTGCCCCCTCAGAAAAGTCAAGGTGAGAGTTTCTGGGGACCCAGCTCTTCTCCCTGAGCTGTGGTTATCAACCCTTAGACAGCTGTGTCGGAACTAGACTGCTCTCTTTGACAGCATTGTCTGGCTTAGCTCTCTGCTGTCTTTGTCTGTTTTTCCCCCTACAAATAGTGCCAGGAACCATCCCCAGTGGGGTCCCAGGTACTGGGGTAGGACAAAGCTTCAGAGGTTGATGATCTCTGGCCTTGTTAACTCTCTCTTACTGTTCTGTGGCTAAAAGCTACTGGTTTCTGGCAACTAACTCCTGCTTGTAGCAGCAGGGGAATAAGAAACAAACTTAGTTAATAGGGATATTTTCTCCCCAGATCAAAGGCCAGGGTGAGAGGCTAGGAGTCCATTAACTCTTTGTGAGCCAGAGAGAAAAGACGAGGAAGAAAGGGAGAATTTAAGCACACACACACAGAGACACACACAGACACACGCACTTGGGCCAGGCCTGACTACCTGTCTCAACAATTCCACAAGTGCTCATGCATACTTATATACATACACATATACCTATACACATATGTATGTACATACATATAAAAACCAGACATATGTACATATATACATTTGGTGGGTGGAGCTAAGCCCCAAAATGCCACACTTTATTTCTTCTCTCTGCCCTTCTTATACCTTTTTAGACAAATGGTCTTTATAAAATTACCTCATAGATAAAATGTTACACAATTGGGGAGTTCCAGAAGGATGTTGACAGTAACTTCAAAGCAGAGTTTCATTCTATAAGCTCATTATAAGTGCAAAGCAACTGTTTCACATGGCCTTGCTTTATCATAGTGCACACCCGTGGCTTCATCCTTGGACCTGACCTAGAATGAATGTTTTTCCTTGATCAAAAATTTGTTCCAAGCCTGATTTCTGACCCTAGTGCAATTGGCCCATGACATCTGAAGGTTTACAAGCTATATTTGCAGCTTTATTCTATAGGAGACCTGAAATTACTTGTATAAATTTAGGAATTCGATAAGGTCATTATTGGGAATTATGAGATCATCCATTCATTCACACAACATTACTATATGAAAGTACAACTTCATATTTGCTCTGCAGAAAATCTGCCCAATAGGGTGAGTTAATGCCCAGATATCATTAGGTTATGTGACAGTGACCAGAAAGGCATATTAACAGCAAGAAGTCACATTGGGATGAAGTCTCTTGGGAGTTTGCCTCTCAGAGCTCACCCACTGCAGACCGTGCAAAATGGTGGGCCACCTCCAGAAAGCTCATTTGCTTTCCTTAGCCTTTCCTAAACGGGTTCTGACAAAGTAGTATATATGATGTTGTATATAAGTAGTATATAAGCTTGCTTGGTCTAAGTCATCAGCTACACAAGACATCTTAGTCCCAGCTATAGCTTTTGTCTTCTTCATCTTTCATCTTTCTTCAGTTCTCATCCTTGGTCCTCCCACTTAACATCCTGACGTTCAGGACTCTTACTCCTGATGGTCTGAGACACACAAGAAGAACAGGAGCCTTCATATTACCAATGACAACCATACCGAGAGAGAAACCATAGGAGCAATCTCATCCACAATGGTCTCAGAAAGATAACTTGAAATGAACTTAGGCAAGAGAAGAAAAAAAGTTTCAGGAGGATCCTAGAAGATGGGAATGTTTCCTGTGTGCATGGAGTTGAAGAATCAATGCTGTGAAAGTGGACCTCCTACCAAAGCCACCTTCGCGTGTATAGGAATCTTCATCAGATATCAATGCTATTCCTCACAGAAGCTGAAAAAAAAATCTTAAAATGTGTATGGAACCACAGAAGATACTGAATAGTGCAAGCAATTCTGACCAAAAAGAACAGCAATGAAGGTAAGTCCATTCTCGGTTTCACCTATAGTACAAGGGCCACAGTAACAGAAATATGATGTTTGCACAAAACCTGTCATGCAAGCAATGAAATAGAATAGAACAGAGGACCCAGATATAAACCATGCAACTACATCTCCATGAATGCTTGTCATGAAACCAAAAATACACCTTGTGGGAAAGGATATCACCAGCAAATGATCCTGGGGGAATGTATATAGCCACATGTTGAATAATGAAACTAGATATCTACGTCTCAGCCTTTCCACGTGCCAAATCCAGGTGGACCAAAGACCTTAATGTAAGACCCAAAACTCTGAAACCATTAAAAGGGAAATTAGGGAAAAGACAGGAAGATTCAGGCATAGACAGAAACCTTCCCGTAGGACTCCAGTTGCTCAGGAAATAGTGTAACAATTCACAAACAGGACTTGATGAAACTGAAATTTTCTGTGCAGCAAAAGAAAGTTAGTTGAATGAAGAGACAGTCTACAGCATGGAAGAAAGTCTCTGCTAGCCTCATATCTGACATAGGATTACTATCTAGAATACACAACTCAGAACCACACTGAGATTCCTTCACTGGGAAAAGTCAGGGCAGGAACTCAAGGCAGGAGCCTGGAGGCGGGAACTGAAGCAGAGGCCACAAAGGGATGATGCTCACTAACTAGCCTGCTCACTCTGCTGCCGCCTTAAACACCTCAGGCCACATGCCCAGAGGTAGCTCCATTCACAGTGAGCTGGGCCTACTACCCCAATCATTAATCAAGCAAACGGTAGGCAGACTTGCCTTCAGGCCCAGCTGATGCTGACAGTTTCTCGGTGGAGGTTCTTCCTCCAAACATGTCTAGGTTTGTCTCAAGTGGGGGAAAAAAATCCAGTACAACATGTGACATAAAATCTGAAGGGTTGACCATCTGTCCGGAGGAGGGTAAGGAACTAGATAGAGGTGGGCAGGTGGCACAGGGGAGAGAAGTGAGGCAGGGGACAAAAGGAACAATGTATAATGACGGGTCTGTATGGAAATGACAATGGAACTCGTTACTTTGTATGCCAACCTGTAACATTGTTTCTAATTGCCTAATCCATCACAGGTACTCAGCCAGTGTTTGACTAATGAGTGGGTAGGTGAATGGGGAAACACAGGACACAATAAAGGAATATGCTTCACCAAAATGGCGAAGGTTGAAACTCAATGACAAGCCAAGGTTTTTCAGATGGGGTAAATTAAAATAAAGCAAAGGAGCAAAATAAATTGTATAAAAGTAAATTCAGGCCAAAGAAAAATAAACATGGTAAAAGGCACCAGTCCACAACAGACACATAGAATTGGCCCTTGAATACTAAATAAAGGCAGTTTCAAAACACTAGAAGCTATAATGTGTATATTATATATTACAAAATATTTTATATTATTAATACATATCTATATTACATATATTACAAAAATATAAGGAATATAATATGTTATGATTTATAGTTCTATTTATTATTTATTAATTTCTGATTTATAAAAAATACATATAAATTAGGAATATAATGTTATTATATGTATACATGTATGTGTATATTATATATGTTATATTATAATGTGTCATGTGTTATATATTATAACATATTATATCCCTAAATATAGCCTGTCCAATATGTATCATCATACTGCATATATGTTTTCAGGGCTGAGTCTTTGGCACTGGTGTGTTTTTCCCTGGGGAAAGTCACCTCAGCATTCCCAGCATCCCCTGGGTGGCTAGTTCTCTGTGTAAGGTTGAGTTCTCATGGGCCTTTCCCTGTCCACCTTGGCGGGTCCATTGGTGTCCTCCTCATTCAGCTCACATTGGGGCAGTCATGTTGGTGAGACTTTATGGTTGAGCTTCTGACATTACAAGGAGACACAGTCTCTCAGCAAACTCCCTGATCTGGTTCTGACAGTCTTTCCGCCCCACTCCTTCAATGATCCCTGAGCCTTAGGTGCAGGAGCGTTTTGCAGATGTATCCCTGGGGACTGAGCTCCACAACTCTGCATTTTGATTGGTTGTGGTTTTATGTCATCATCTCCATCTGTTACAAAGAGAAATTTGCTTAATTTGGTTGAAGATTCTACTTATCTATGAAAATATAGACAAATGTCTATAGATTGTTGTTAGGGGTTCTACTGGCTTAGTAAATTAGTGGTTATAGATGCTTCTCTAATAACCATGAGTTCACCAGCACTGAATAACTTCTTTAAATATGTCTGAGTAACACCTAGAGAAGTTATGTCCTCTTGTCTTCTGACCACAGAAACCACATGGGTGTTCTGACCTCTGACCACAGTTCAATTAAGCTAAACAGCAAATTTTAAGATCAATTTACAGAAGTCTTTTCGGTAACAGACAATAAGAATTCAAGAACAACAGTTTAGATCAAAATTAGACTAGCATTATGAATTAAATTATAAGTGCTACGTTCCAGACTTTCTGTGTCACTTCCCTGCTGACGTTTTTCTTAGCATTTATTACTTTCTGCTGGGTACATCTCTGACTTCAATCCAGCTTCCTGGAATGAAACTTCAAGAAGCCAGAGATTTCTGTGTATTTTGCTTGCTGCTACATCTCAAGCACCTGTAGTACTTCCTGGCTCACATAGAGAATCAAACAAATGGATGAATGACTCACCAATTTCACTGAAAGGCAAACACACAATCTTAATTTTTATTTTTAGAAAAATTAAAGAAAACAAATGATCTAACTCAAATTGAGAGACATGGATGGCAATCAGTCACTCAGACAAATAAAATCCCCAAACAAGCCAGAAAGTCAGAAAGTCAGTAAAAGTAGAAATTATTCTATTTTTGAGTAACTTAAAACTAAATAACTTCTTGATAAAAATAAATCTGTCTAAGTAACTCAGAAAGACATTTAAAAAGCCAAAGGTGAAGACAACAAAACAAAAAAGAAGATAAAGGAAAGATACATTTTGGAACAAAAAGTATTTCTTCACAATGATAGGGGCCAAGAAGGAGTAATAGAGGCTTACACTGACCCTAATATATTATATACCTGCATGAAATTGTCATAGAAGAAAATAAATAAATAAATAAATAAATGGTAAAATTAAGACTAGTTTCTATTACATAATAAAGCTCATTTCAGAAATAAAAAAAATAAATAAATCTGTCATTCATGAATCCCCAATGAGCCTAATGGACAAAAGTGGGAAGTCACAGATAAATCATAACGGGGACAAAAACATAATTATTATAAAAGCTAAAGGGAGAATAATAGAAGGTTGTAGGGGCTATTTATAACTCTATGTCCCTGTCCCCAGATTTTAATCTTAAAATAAACAACCTTGTCCAAAAACATAAATTCATAAGATTGACTTATCAACAAAAATCAGAGTAGATCACTAGCTATCACTTACCAAAAAATAAAAAATTATCAAATCTTTATCTTAAACATAAAAGACTCTGGAGGATTTTTTTCATCTTTTCCTATAAAATTTCTAATCTATGTGCTATGGGAGATGATTGAGGAACAGAGGATGAAATTGGCTTTGTATTTTTCCAAGTGACTTCACTATTCAGCATCACTCTTTTTCTCTGAGTCTACTGATCTGAGTCACAGGGTTAATAAAAAGCTCAGAAATAAAGCATTGCTGTGGCATTGTGGGAGAGTCCTGACACTCAACTCTTGAGCTTATTTTACTGCGGAAGAGAATATTAAATAGCTAACTGAAGGGGATTGTCGAGAATAGTTTATGATCTGAGGAAATCTTATGTTTTTCTATCCAATATTATTAGCTTCATTGTTGAACGTTGTACATCTTTATTATACCAGTACTGCACTTTTCAACCTGAAACTCCAGCTTGTCTTGTGTTGTCTCTTGCCCACTGATAGCAGGTAGTCTCCAGGAATCTGCTGAATGGGCTATTTACAGTCTAAAATGCCAGAGAAAAGGGCTATTGAAACTTCGTCCAGATAGTTACACAATTTGAAACATTAGTCATGATTTTGCTCTAGTTTGAGCTGCGCTTCCTCCCTAGTTCATCCGTTGAAGTTTAATGGCTATCATGATTGAATTGGGAAGCCGGGATGTTGTGGTGGTTTGGATATCTTTGGTCCATGGGAAGTGGCACTGTTAGGAGGTGTGGCCTTATTAGAATAGATATGGCCTTGTTGGAGGAAGTGTGTCACCGTGTAGGTGGACTTTGAGATCTCCTAGTGCTTAAGCTCTGCCCAGTGTGGATGAGACCCTCCTCCTGGCTGCCTGCAGAAGACAGTCTCCTCCTGGCTGCCTTAGGATTAAGATGTAGAACTTGCAGCAGCTCTTCCAGCACCAAGTCTGCCTGGATGCTGCCATGCTTCCCACAATGATGATAATGGACCGAACCTCTGAAAGTAGAAGCCAGCCTCAGTTAGATGTTTCCATAATCAGAGTTGCCTTGGTCATGATGTCTCTTTATAGCAATGAAACCCTAACCAGGACAGACGTTTAGCAGGTGATAAGAGCAGTGTCAAGGAGATGTTTACTTCTTCCATGGTGTGAGGTCGTCTGATACCTTATATGACAATGTCATCCACAAAGCGCAAACCCCCAACCAGACAGACGCTGCAGTCTTCATCTTAGCTTCCCCAGCCTCCAGAATAAGAGCCTTAAGTTTCTGTTGTTTATAATCATCCCTTACAAGACATTTTGTTTGGGCAGCACAAATGGAATGTTGTATTCTCACAAAAATCCCATCACATTCTGATGACCACATTTTAAAAGTTGTACAAACTGCTGAAAAGATGTAGGTTAGTTCATCGCAAACGATGCTAAGTTAATAACCATGAACTTTTCAGTTAACTTTCATATTATTTGTGTTTCTCCCTCAATTAAATAATTGTATCAGAAGGAACAAAATCCTCCTTCTCCCCTCTTTCATATTAAGCAGCTGGCAACAAGCCCTTCTGCTTCTAGATTAAAATTGTGGTTTCTTCCTGTGTCCTTCCTATGACATTTTGCATATTTCTCATTATTTGCACATTATTAGGTTTACACAACATTTGCCTTTTACAGTCCGTTCTTGGCTATGTTTGCATTTGCTGTTTGTATCCAAGTTAAATAAAACCAGTTGGAGGGGGCAGAAAAGTTCTCTTAAATAGAAACATTGTAAGTGCAAGGCTGAGTCTATGGAAAGGCAGGAGATTTGGAAGTGTCAGACTTAACTTGAATAAAGGGTGGCATTTATTTAATGGGTTTAGAAACAATTACTGATTCGATCCTTTGTGTGGTGTATGTATATGTGTAGCAGTTTCCTCTTGATTGAAACACTCTATCTGGAGCCAGGCTCCCGAACACTTAGGATGCAAACAAATCCAACAAGGCTCAAAAACTAACAACTGACAAGTCCCAGGATGTTTCTAAAACTTACAAGGGCACAAAGCCCTTCTCCAAGGCTTTGTAAACAGTAACAATTGCTGAAACGAGGAGAGTCTCTGACCTGTCCAGCTGTCTGTGAGCTGTCCAGAAGGCTCCCTGGATTTGATTTCATTACCTGTCACCCAGCCGCAAATGGACTTTTGGATCGTGCAGATGTCTTTAAGTCACACATGGTCCTCCAGCTCCTCATCCATAGTCTTATAAATAACCTCAATAAACACATTGGTTCACCAAGTTGGACCTTGGTGGAAGCCTTACTTTGGTCTGTCATTGGCTCTCCATCTGGATGAGGAGATACTAGTTCATGTCCCCATCAGAAAAGTCAAAAAATGCAGAGTAGCATCTTGTCAGTTTAGGGCTTGGGAGGTTATTCTTTTTCTTAAGAAAATTTAAAAAATAACACCAGAATTTTTATTGTGACCAAGAAGAAGAACAAAACACACGGGAGGAACGTTTGACCCTCTTCCTTTGCCTGAGCAGTGTCTTAGTGAAGCCGTACGTTTGTCCGTTGTATAACCAGTTCTGGAAGATGGAAGCTCAAGAATTGGGCACTTCCCCAAGAGTGAGCAATACCTTTCTGTTGTCTGCACATGTCGGCTACAGCACAAAAATTCATTCAGTAGCTAAAATACTTTCCCTCTCTTGTCAGGGAGGGTAGGAGGGATGGGTGAAGGGAGGGAGGATGGAAAACAACTATACTTGACCTGTTTTTTAAAACTGTGCCTAAATCCCTCAGTTCTCCACTTCTTCTACTCAGTAGTGGGACCCAACCTCCCTCCACGGGTCAGCCAGTCATCTGTCCCCTGGGAATGGAAGCCCAATCTCTATTTGAGTCTGGCAGCATCTACTTCAGAATGCTGCTGCCCTCTAGTTGGCCTCTGTGCTAGGAGACTATAACCACCGCTTTGCTTTTTCTTCCTCCTTCCAATCCTTGCTCCTCCCAGAGAACCCTGACTTCCTCCCCAGCCCCTCGGTTCAGAGCAGCACTGCAGTTTCTTTCTCAGTAGGGAGAAGTTGTCACAATGTTAATCTTAAAAGTAACAAGCTTACTCATTCCTAGCTGCTCTGGAAGGGGAACTGGGAGAGGGTACAGTTTGCACAGCCTCCTTTAAGTATGCTGTAATTATCCTGGTAATTAGCTCGATTTACCCATTTTATGCCTGCCGGCTGGGATGTAACTGAAGCCCCACCGAGGGAGCTGCACTCCAGCATGAGGGTGCTCCGGTTCGGATTTCGGGCTGTTTGTTCTTCTCTGTCCAGAGGAAAATCTGGCCGAAAAGAGATGGCAAGGAATAGGGGAAGAAGTCATCGATGAGAAAATGGTTATCAGAAAGGGCAGAATGGAGAACTCAAGAGCAAAACCACCACTCTCTTTATTTTGTTAACCGGGAAGGAAAGAGAGCAGAACCAGGCCGTAACAAACCATCCCAGGGTCCGGCCCAGAGCCTGGCTCACTGCACTCAATAGATGTTAACTTGTAACACTACCAGCTCCTAGTGAGGAAAGAGGTCATTGAAATGCCCCCCATGCAGACACTGGTCAAGTGGAAGTTTAAGGTAGATAATTTGGAGCAGAGCACTTGGCTGAACAAGCCGGTGACTGAAACAGACCTGTGAACACCCAGTGTCTCTCTCGTCGTGATTATCACGGGTGCTTCCTACCCCATAAAGCAGGAGTATGGCAGCAAGGGCAGCCCAGATCCCCTCTCCTATCTGCACATTCCTGGAGACTAAAGAAGGAAATTAACAAGGTCGGAGCTGTGCCAGGCTCCGAGCCAAGCACTTTAATGCATTGTTTCGTTTCACTGTGACCAGGGCGCAAAGGAAGAAATTGACTCAGAGAAGGTAAGCATCCAGGCGCTGTCCGCCAGTGAGGGCTGAGATCCAAACTCAGACCCGCTTGCTGTACAGCCCGACCCTTACATGAGTCACCATGCAAAAAAAGAAGGGGGGAAATTCTCCATCTCCAGTAATTAATTCCATACCAGGAAGAGAACATTGCACATAATACAGTACAACCATACAAACAATCCCGCCTCACCCTGGAGTTTCTCTGGTGTCATAGATATACATGGGGACTTCCAGGACACCAACAACTAATGGATATAACTTTTTGTTCACCTCTGTTTTGGTAAGGAAGCAGATTTTTTTAAAAGCCTCCTATTTCTCTCCTTCTGAATTTGAGGTCCTCTGTTATTTTCTGCTGTCAAAACTCAGACAAACTCTATTATTTTATTAGGTCACTGGCTATGATTTATATGTCTCCTAGGCAGGGTGACGGCAGAAGGGGAAAGTGATAGGATGTATCGTATCCAGCGCAGACTGAGCTTGCCCATTAAAGCTAGCCTGTGTGTCCTGCACTTGACAGGTACTAATGTGGCTTCTGCCTCCTGCAGAGCCCAGTGCGTGCCCTGGAGAGCCAGCTCCAGGCGCAGCACCATGGCAGCAGTTACATGTCCAGACATGCCAATCATTTTCATATCTGGGGCACAGAGTGCTGTAACAACTCCCTTGTTGACCACCTTCCTCGATACCACCTAGAAAGCTCACTCAAATGGCCAGCAGGATCCTGAGCTGTCCTCTTAAACTATCCGAGTAGGCTGGCTCCCCCCACATTCGGGTTCAGCCTGTTTCTAAGCAGGCAAGGATTACATCTTACAAATCCCCCACTATGCTGCTGCAGCACCTGCTTCTCCTCATCAGCCTTCATTTCATTGTAACCCTACAGGGCCAGTGAGGTCTACATGTTGACCACTTGCTCTCCAGAACAGCTGTCTCCAGCTATTCCGTGGACAAATGTGGATGTTAAGAAACAGAATAATCTCTTTGTATTCATGGGGGTGAGGGAAATCATGTTTCAGTAACAAGCAACTGAGAAACAGCGGTTTTCCAAAACATGACTACTCACCATTGCTGTCAAGTTGTAGCTCATATTGCAGGTTAGCATTGGTAATGGTATTTCTTTTCTTTTCTGTTCTTTTTTCATGTTGTGTTCACTTTAAGATCCAGACAGACAGGGCCACCCAATAAGGTCAAGAAGCACGAAGCAGGGCAAAACAGAAGCTCCTTCTTAGAGAATCTTTCTTATTTTATCAACAGGGCAAGTTGTATGGCCTCTCCAGATAGCAACGCATGGAAGGAGAAGTCTTCATCCAACATTCAAGCACCTACGAAAGGACAGTGTAAGACAAGAATACAATCTATAACAATACAATCTGCAAGGGTCGCCATTGCCACCACAGGAGCTGACTCCAAGTGCTGCATGAGCCTGCCGTGGTCACTAAAACTCTCACCCACATCTTTATTAATCACTTTTTTTTTAATTGTGTCCTCAAATCACCCTGCTCAAGAATGCTGTCTGTTATCACCCTGTCCAATACACACATGAAGTACAATAGATTAAATACAGTCTGTGGTGAGTTAGAAGTTGCGAGGTCTGTTGAGAAACACACATCAGGAAAAGCAGATAATGAATCTGGGTCCAGGCAAAAGGATGTGTTTTGGGTTGGGATGATCAGCGCGGTGGTTTGAATAGGCTTGGACAGTGAGAATTGCTACCATTAGGAGGTGTGGCCCTGTTGGAGGAAGCCTCCTGCTTTGCCTTCACTGTGACCCAAGTACCCAACAAAGAACTTCAGAAAGAAAGGGCTTATTTAAGCTCATGTTTCAGAGGATTCAGACCACCACCACATCCAAGCTGCATTGTTTCTGGGTCTCTGGTGAGGTAAAGCCCACCTCCAAGGGGGTGGGCTTTAAGGTCCTACGTTCAAGCTCCACCCAGTTTGAAATACAGAGATTCCTCCAGGCTGTCTGCAGAAGATAGTTCTCTCCTGGCTGCTGTAGGATCAAGATGTAGAACTCTTGGCTCCTCCTGTCCCATCCCTGCCTGGACACTGCCATGCTCCTCACCAAGGACGATCATGGACTGGACCTCGGAACCTGTAAGCCAGCCCCAATTAAATGTTGTTGGTCATGGTGTCTGCTCACAGGCATGGAACCCTAACTGAGACAGTAGGGGAAGGTGTTAAGGTTTGAATATGAGATGTTCCCTGGAGCTCACATTTTGAACACTCAATCTCTGGTAACCCTATTTGAGAAAGCCCTGAAGACTTTAATGTGAGATCTCACTGGAGGAAATAGAGGACAGGGCACATCTTGACCCTGGCCCCATCTGGACCATTTCTCCATGTTTCGTGTCTTCCGTGAGATGAGTAACCTCTGTCACGTGCTCCAGCTATGTCCACATCAAAGACCCAAAAATAATGCAGCTTGTATGTGCAGACTGAATCCTCTGAAACATAAGTTTAAATAAGTCCTTTCTTTCTGAAGTTGTTTCATTGGGTACTTGGGTCACAGTGAAGCCGAAGTTACTAAAGCAGAAGGTTCTGTCAGCAAACATAAAAACTCACAAGCTGCATTTCCCTAAACAACTTCCCGTCAATAGAAGAGCTCACAAGGACCCCCAAATACAAAGCCGAGAAGAGAAGGCCACCCCAGGCTGCTGCAGAGGCTTCCCCCATGGTCTGGCCTTCTCCATCACGCTGCAGGTCTCTCGTGCTTGTCTTCTGACACACCTCGAGTCCCCTGGAGCTTTGAAATGCAAGGATCCTAGGGAGATACAAAAGTCTAAGTTCCCAATCTCCAAGTTTTATGTCACACCATCCCATACAAGCTTAACGTTCATCTTATCTAATGGGACTGCTCTTGCCATGATGGGCTGACAGGCCCTCCTCTCTTACTCACTGATGGAAAGAGATGGGACCTCACATATATTCATCTTTCTGCCTTCACTTCTAAAACTGACAGGAACTTTTTTCTCTGGATTTCTTTCACTGTCTTCTACATGAAGACTGATGTGATAAATTTCCTCAGCCCTCAGGGTGGGGAAAGTATACCTCTCCTAATGCATAGTGATGTTTCCTCCTGCTGGAGGGCGAAGAGCAGAGTATTCTGTCATGTTTCCCTCTTGGTGTGAGCCAGTAGGACACTCAGAGTTGGGTATGATGCTAAATTGCTACGGCTTTCCTCAAATATTTCCTTAATGTCCTTCTCCTGTGTCTCATCTGTGGTTTTTACTTCATCTGTTTTTGTTGTTCTTGCATTTATTATTTGACTCCCTTATGAACGTAGGTATGTTATAAACGTGTATGATATAATATGACCTAAATAATTTCTTTTGATTTGGTTGACTGTTTTCTCGAGCTGTGTTGACAGTATCAAAATAACCTATCAAAGTAGAAATGTCATGCCAATTCATCACTTGACATCTCTTTGGTAAGTAAACTAAGCAAATTAAGGGATGTTTATTTCCCATTCAAAAAATAATAATACCCTGGATAATTGGTCACCGCCCGGATCTCTCCGTTCAGAGAATCCAAAGGTGAGTATGACGAGGAGTTGTCCTCAAGAAATGTGCCACCTAGAGTTGAGGAGACTTTACTTGCTTGCACGCTTCTTTCAATGCGCACAGTTAGAAACTCGTTTGCGAAAGAATTCATTCTGAGAGCAAACTAGCTTCTCACTTAGTTCTATTATCCCACAACGGTAGATACACTCGCAAAGGAAATCGATTCCGGGCACCCTACAAGTCCAGGCTGTCTCCAAGATGTAGGTGTGCCTTTAAAATTGCTTCTTACAACAAGAATGGATGAAGGCCCGCCAGAGCCTCTGACGAGCTGCTGGGGCCGTAGTGGTTTTCCTTTGATCTATCCTACCCCTGTCAGCATCAAATACCTTTTAAGTGCCTGGAATCAATATTTGGCTGAGAGAGGCTGAAGTTTATTCACCCAACGAGTCAAGCCACTCTTAAATATCAATCATAACTCCCAGCAAGTGTTGGAGTTTTCCAAGCCTGCTGCACAGCTTTATGGCATCGGCCGGGCCGCAAACATCTGTGCGAGCGGCTTAATATTTCCGGATTATAGATATAACTAGCCCCCATGAATTTTGAATGTTGACACTCTCCGTTTTACTAATTCATCCCTAGTGTATCAGCCAATACTCCACGCTGGAGTATAACGTTCTAAACAAGACCGATGTGCTCTCTGCCCTCTTGGTCCTGAATCAATAGACAATACAAACAATAAATGTGCCAGTCCAACTGGGATGAATATAAGCTGACAGCATTCGAAAAGCACAGGCCCAAAACATGCCATTCTGAAATATCGGTTATTGAGGGTTAAAAGATCTTGTAAAAGTAGCAGGTTCAATAAAGTGCCTGCTTCGTCCTTTTTCTTCAACCCGAGATGATGAAATCCCTACATCTCCTTCTGAGATCTGCCTTCCCTGGAGCAGAAGGAAAGATACATTCGTCTCACAAAGACAGGAAGTGGAGACCTACAGAGCTCTGAACAAGAAGCTTGTTAAGATAATTGTTACATTCATTCTTTTAGTTCTCTGTGTGCCTTGGCTATTTTTCCAAGATTAGCGGTCTTTGCTCAATCCGGTATATATGCATTGAGTCTTTACCGCTTTGGGGCTTTCCCTTCTTTATGAAGGCTCCCATGTCAAAGGAAACTTACATTAAATGCATTTTTTTAAACTCCAGAGTTTTCTCTACTCTTTCTTATGCCACTCTGACTCCCACCCTAAGCTGTACCCCCGAGAATAAAGGTAAAGTATCCCCTCCCCTACTGAGCTCCCGAGGGCCAAGGTTTGTGTTTGTTACTGTCACTGTGGTATCTCCAATGCGCAGAATGGTGCTTAGCTCCACAAACAGAGGAACCACAGAGTGCTGTGGAGTGTTCGCATTCTGGGAACATCACCTACTCTTCAGGACTGCGGATGGTAATCTTGAGCAAACAGCAGTACATCCGATACATACGAGGTACGTAGAAGAGGAGAGGGAAGGGTTCACAGGGAATGACAAGCTTCTCTTGAGGCCCAGATGCAACAAACTCAGGTTTAAAAACTGGATCCAGGAGGACCAGGGATGACTAGAAGGGGGCATGTTCAGCTGGTACTGCAAGCTGGGTATCAGCCAGCCATCAAGTAAGCTAAGACTTTCTGTTTTACAGACAGTGGAAAACCACTGACGTGTTTTCAGTTGGTGACTGAGGCCACCAGGTTTGTCTTTTTAAAGGTCCCTTCTAGGCGCAGAAGGAAGCCCCGGATCATGCAGAGTCCTGTGGTCCCTCCGACAAATGGAAGGAAGCCCTAGATCATGAAGAACCCTGTGATCGCTCTGTAAATAGAAGGAAGCCTCGGATAGGATCATGAAGAGTCTTGCCTTCTCGCTGCAGTTTTTACCCTTCCTGTCTGCTTACTCTGCAATGTTCAGTCTGCAAGGCGCATTTTCAAAATCTAATCTCAACACTTGGGATCCCAAGGCAGAAAGGTTGCCGTGAGTTCAAGACCAGCCTAGGCCACATAGGAGACATTGTCTCCTCCAGAAGAGGAGGAAGAGAAAGGCTGAAGAGATAGCACATTGGTAGAGGTCAAGTCTCTGGATGGGTTCAGTCCATTATAACACACACACACACACACACACACACACACACTCATACACACTCATACACACTCATACACATACTCACACCCCACCCCAGGGACTCACACACACACACTCACACATACTCACATAATTCCCCATCATACCTCCCACACTCACATCACATACACACATACACACATACTCACACATATACTCACATACATTCTCCCCCACATGCATACACACATTCATATACACACACATACATATACATATACCACACACATGCTCCCTCCCACACACATACACACACACTCCCCAGAGAAAATCCTTCATATCTCTTCTATGCTTTTCTCTACTTCTTGCTCTCTATCAGAAAAACAAATCACATCCTTGGCCTCACTTAGAACACCATCTGTGGACCCATAACCTATTACCCAACATTTCTTTCTTTTCTCGGATGACATGGTCCCGTAAGTCTGAAATACTGAGTGGAATCTCCTGGGCCTCTGGAATCCAGAAGCCACTGAAGTTCAAAGAACAGCCAGGATGTGCTCCCAGTCTTCGCCCTTGGTCATTTCCTCATTCCAGACTGCCGCTCTCCACCGTTCCCCATCCCCTCTGGTGGTTGGTTGGGAGCCTTCGTCTATGCCTTATCCCAGCACAGAACTGCGTTCCCCACAGGACAGTGCAAGACGTAAGAGCACAGATTCCAGTGGAGAAAAGAGAAGCCTTGTGGGACTTCTTCTCATTCTCTCTTCAAGTCTCTCTTTGCATTCCACCACCCAGTGCGGCTGCAGGGTCTTCTGTGGGCAATCTCCTCTATGGCTCTTTCATGGGTCCTACTTTTCTGGAATCACTGTCAGTTCATGTGAGACACCGGCTCTCACCCAACCTCCCCGTAAACCACAAACTCCTATGACTGTGTACAAGAGCTGACAATTGCACAGAATACCAACTGTCTCCACTGGGAGGAGAAAGCCAAACCCACATCACCTCCCACGCATACAGAATAACAGTTGCCTATACTGTGAGGATAGACTCACTCCCCCTTTACACGCAGACTAGTCAGCTTCGCAAACCAAAAAGTCCATCTAAAATACTTCTTTTCAAGCTAAAAACCAAGCCCACTTTGAAAAACAATTATCTTACCCATCCCCGAACACAGACATAAGGAGAGCTCTGGAAATAAGAGGTGTTACTCACTCAGTACAAACACATTGTACTGTATACAGACCCACTGCATTTCTCAAAGTCCTCAAGCCAACTGCTCCAAACACGTGACAGTGTCAGGAGGCACCTGGAATGCCACCCCACAGTGTCGCTTCACAGCAGATGCTTTCTTCAGAGTTTATATTTTACCTTCTAACATCACGTCTTGTCTTTCAGAAGATGATATGCACACCCCCTTGGCTCTCTCAAACCCTTGGCTGCTTTTTCTCTCACTGTTGTTATGTGTGTGCATGTTATTTTCAGTTCTTCATCTAGAGTTGAGAGACCTCCTGAACTTTCCCTTCCATGTCAGCACATCGATCGTTCATATCATCCTTATTTAGTCACGTTTAGGTGGTCATGTTGTGGGGCTTCATGGGTGTAGCCTCTCTGGCATTTCTCAGAGACAACCAGGGCTGCACACTGAAACAGTCTCTCAAAAAAGTACAAAACAAAACATGTAGGACCACATTAGATTATACAAAACAATGCATTGTGCAGCGTCTGCACTTAATGCTTACAATGCTTGCGACGGCTACCAGTAATAATTATTTTAGCATTCCCTACTATGATGCATAAAACATATTGCACGTGTTCAATAAAACCATGCATGAATAAAGTGGTCATCGTAGGATTGGATCCCACCCACTCGTTGCATCATGTGTATGTTCTTCATTGTGTTCTTAAGAATTACCATTTATTGACTTGGCCAAATACTTATTGAATGTCGCTTGCATTAAGAAGTGTCAGGGACAATATCAGTTGCCTTTACATGCTACACCATCATGACTAACACATGCCTGACCTGACCCCTTATATGTTACACCATCATGGCTAGCACACGCCTGACATGAGAAACACTGAAATAAACAGCCGGAGTCCTTCATATTTTCTTGGTTGTGGCAGAATGAAAGCATGTTTACACACTCTTTACCTTGTATCAAATGATGTCAATAAAGCCATTACATTTAAGGACCCTGCAATGCTGGCTTGTTTTGTGGACAATTTTCTTGTCTGTCTAAAACCCAGCCTGCTTCTCATATTCTTGTCATTGTGATTTAGCTAAATGTGGCACTAGTCTGAAATGACAGCCAACAATCCATCTTTCTCTTGTTATATCTCTCGCAATAACATTTGACAAATTGAATTGTGGTCCCCAAATGTAAACAAAACTATCAAAAGGAATTAGGCATGCCAGAATTTTTTTTTCACATTAAGGGAATTCTGAAATTGAAATCTTGCTAAGGGAAGGGTGACTTGAGAACATTAACAGAATCCTGGCTTGGAGGAAGGAAGGAATAGGGGATCCCAACTAAAACCTAAAAAGCAAATTGACTTTCCATCCCACACGTGCAAAGGTCTGTGACTCGGGAAGGCAGGCTTCAGAGTCAGCAGCCCCAGTGGTTGGGAACGGTCAGAACTGAGTCTCTGCACCATAGAGCAGGCTCCTCCTCGGACTTCTAAGGCATCTGCTAAGGGCTAACAAACAGCTTGAAGGCTGGAACGGTGCCTGGATCGACCTCAGCTACAGCAGCTGTGCAAGCAACTGACTCAGCAACCGTCAGAGCAGCTGCGAGGAGCAACAGAGAGTGGGTCTCCCAGCTTCCTAACGGTGCGTTTGATGGTATCTGAGGCCTCTTCTTCTAGCAGTAGCAACAAGGCTAGGAAACTCAGACTTAATCATACTTCCTTTCACAGAAGACCCATAGTGATGGGCCAAAAATGCTCTACACGTGGTTGATGGTAAACCAGACTGAGTCTGAAGTGTTCTTTGCACACCGTGGCTAAACTCTCTTAAGAAACATCTGTTAAGTACTTCACATGACACTCTTGTAGCAAAGGAGTAAGGTCCCAATATATCACCTGTTTCTGAGATGTGTCCCCCTCAACCCAGCTAGGGGCTTATACTATAAATGATTTAATTATACTGTAGTTTAAAAATTAGAGAAATAAGAGAAAAATAAATTGTCATTTAACTAAAAATACTTGAAAGAAGCCAGAGAGATGGCTCAGTGATTAAGAACACTGGCTGCTCTTTCAGAGAACTGAGGTTCAATTCCTAGTACCCACATGGTGGCACGCAGCAGCCTGTAACTCCAGGCTGAGTGGGTGCAGTGTCCTCTTCTGGCCCCACTGGGCTCTGTACACAGATAATGCCCATGCATACATGGATGAAAAACACCTATACATATAGAAAAATGAAAAAAAAAACCCTAGCTATGAGCTCAGGGGAAATGCTCATCTGAAAAAAAAAAACCAAAAAACAAACAAACAAAAACAAAAAACTAGATTCCTAAGAGTGTCGTACACACTGGACTCAATTTCTTGTCTGCTGACTTCGCTTGGGGTAATGCAAACATATCCTTGGGTCACACTTTTTGTTGGTTTTCTTGTCAACCTGAGACTAGAGAAAGTGTGTATCTAGGTGCAGGGCGAGGACTGTGAAGAAATTAGCATCTGTGTTTGCTGCACAGTGAAAGTTCTGTGCTGTGGGAGGAGGTAAAGAGAGAAGGAGACCGACCAGCCTGGTGCCATCAATTAGATATCTCACTTACCCTAGAACTAGGCAGGGCGCTGCATGCTCCCTCTCACAAATGCCCCCTCATGCCTAATCCAATTCAGGAAGGGGTGAGAACCTGAGAACCAGCATCGAGTCTGTTGGCCATATTTCAGAGGTCCAGCCAATGAAAACTTAGAGTCTAAAACAGGTCTCTCCAATTAGCAATTTTCACATCAAATCCTTACAAATGTGTGAGCATCCACTGATACCTTATCGATCTAAGATAGAAACATGAATTATAGCCAGGTGGCGCACTCCTTTTTAAGCCCAGCACTTGGGAGGCAGGGGCAGGCAGATCTCTAAGGTCAAGACTGCCCTGGTCTACAGAGCAAGTTCTAGGACAGCCAGGGCTACCCAGAGAAAGCCTGTCTCAGAAACAAAACAAAACAAAACAAAACAAAAATTATATGATAGTAGAAATGTGCTGAAAAATCCGGTAAATATGGGCGTCATGTCTGAGACAGTGAGGACAACATACAGAACATAAGAAGCACACAAGACGATACCACAACAGAGAGCACTCTGAACTGAATGCATGGGCCTCAAATCCACACTGGAATTGTTGTTACAGCCCTAAGGGGGCCAGATCAAAATCACATGTGTCCTTATCAGACTCTTCTGTGAGGGAATTCCATAGACAAACCTATGAAGGAAGAACATATGTGCATATATATAATATATGCACATACCAATGTATATATTATATGCATATGTATATATGGATGTAAACATATATACAGTACATAATACATACCATACCAAACTGCGAGACAGTGTCTGGGTTTTAAGTCACCCAGCTTAGGACATCCCTAGAGAGCTCAGGTATACTTCTGGAGATAGGTGTGTGAATGCCATGTGTCGTGAAGTGGATAACACCTGGGAGCATTTTGGCATGGTATGGCGGCTGGCAAGTAGATCTGATTGCTCAGTAGCATCTTCACCTTTTAACCCAGCCAACCTGCGTGTCTCACGCCCTAGGGAAGCCAGGAGTAGCCATACGAGTTAGTCTTGACCAATCAAAAGCAGCTGGCAGCTCCTTTTTTCCCTTTTGTCTGCACCCTTCCTGTGAGAATTCAGACCTGAGGGCTGAGTTTAAGGCACAGGTGACCTTAGAGACGGATGCTGAACAGAGCAAAGACCACACTAGAAGGAGCTTCGGGAGCTCTGTGAACAATTGTCACATGAACACCAATCTCTCCACATCCAGAAGGTGAGAAGAAAATTATTCTTTTTCTTGTTGAAAAGTCATTTTTTTGGGAGGCTTGGCATTTCTCACTGCTAAATCTAGTCTTCAGTGACACGTGCATGCAGAGTGACCGAACAGAGCATTTTAGCTATAGACCAGGAGAAAGTGCAGAAGGAACGGTCAAAAGGATGGGAGAAAACCAGGAGAAAATAATATTATAAACACGGTTGTTGTTTATAAATTATTCAGCCTTAGTTATTTTTGTTATAGAAGCACAAATAGACTAACACAATAGCCATGGTCAACAGCAAATAATACATTGATTACCATGAGATACTGGTTCAATGGCGCAGTCAGCTCTATTGCATAGCAAGGTGACTATGATTAATAACTTACTGTATATTTCAAAATGGTTAAAAAGAGAAGGTAGTCAAAAATACCATAAGATGATAAATATTTGAGATGAGGGAATGCTAATCAGCCTGATTCATTACTCTCCGCTACACATGGGTATCAAAGCATCAAATTGCATCATATTAGTAACAATTACCACATGTCAGTGAAGGCCAGACTTCAAACTGTGTTCTTATCTATTTAGCCTTCGCAATAATTCCTGTTGCCAATGAGGAATCCAACACCGGGAAAATGTAAACACGTCACCAGGACCACATGGCAGCCAGAGGTGTGAATCAAAAGCCGATTTGCACCTATTGACCCTCGTGTCTACTCTCAGACCCTCTTGTCAACTCATCTTCATGGTCCACAGTGACACCGTCAGAGACAGGGTCAGCAGACTATGAAGACAGACACCAGGTCATGAGGTCTGGAGGGGGGGGGAAGGAAGAAAATAAAGAACAGAATAATTTGTCATTGAAAAACTAAAGATGAAGATGGTAAGGTAAGAAGAAAAGACTTGCTTTAAGAGATAAAACCTACACAGGCACAGAGTAACAGGCATTTGATGACCATGTAAAATGTTACAAGTGTCCAGGCAGCAGACCAGCACAGTTGGGAGGATGGATAAGAACCAGGGTGTTACCCTGTGAGTGAGGTGACCCAGGGCAGGGAGAGATGCTGGAACCCAAGAGTAGGCTGGACTGTCCATACCTACTGGTTCTAACACCGATGAGGGACCGCTCTTAGGTTTAATGGTCCACAGCAGAGAAGAAGGGATGGTGCTTACAGAGTGAGTCCACCTTGGCGTGAAAAAGCATGGCTAATGGCTCAAGTCATTTAAAAACAGAAGGGCTCGAGATGGTGATTGTCTTACTCCAGAAAGCACTTTGGGAGCACTCTATGAACCTCAGAGAAGGGGTCTTAACTATGCTAACATCTCATGAATGCCACCAGGTATTAATCTGCCTGCGAGGAGACATTTTTTGGAGGGGGAGGATCATCCCTTCAATTAGTTACAAGTAATAAAAATGGAAAACAGATGGTTGCCTGCGCTTCTGGCATTAACAGAGACATTCAGGTATTTGAAGAGGCAGAAGTCACTGTTTCGACTCACAATCAGGGACCCTAACTGCTCACACTTCATCTGTCCCTGTAAAACACTTCCAGTAACACTTCCTGCATGGGAAAGCATATGATGGTCGCTGTTGTGGTAAACAGGAGTGCTCTTTTTTTTCCCCCTCAGGCTCACTTTTCACCTTATTATTTTATTTCTTTTTTTATTATTATTTTCTTTATTTACATTTCAAATGCTATCCCGAAAGTTCCCTATACCCCACCCCCAACCCTGCTCCCCTACCCACCCACTCCCACTACTTGGCCCNGGCCTTNCCNTGTGCTGGGTCATATAAAGTTTNCAAGACCAAGGGGCCTCTCTTCCCANNGATGGCNGANNAGGCCATCTTCTGCTACATATGCAGCTAGAGACNCNAGNTCAGGGGGTACTGGTTAGTTCATATTGTTGTTCCACCTACAGGGTTGCAGCCCCCTTAAGGTCCTTGGGTACTTTCTCTAGATCCTCCATTGGCGACCCTGTGTTCCATCCAATAGCTGGCTGTGAGCATCCACTTCTGTGTTTGCCAGGCACTGGCATAGCCTCACAAATGGCTGCTATATCAGGGTCCCTTCAGCAGAATCTTGCTGGCATGTGCATTAGTATCTGAGTTTGGTGGCTGATGATGGGATGGATTCCCGGATGGGGTAGTCACTGGATAGTCCATCCTTTCATCTTAGCTCTAAATTTTGTCTCTGTACCTATATCCTTTCATGGGTACTTTGTTCCTTATTCTAAGGAGGAATGAAGTATCCACACAATGGTCATCCTTCTTGGTTTTCCTGTGTTTTGCAAAATGTATCTTGGGTATTCTAAGTTTCTGGGCTAATATCCGCTTATCAGTGAGTGCATATCTAGTGACTTCTTTTGTGATTGGGTTACAGGAGTACTCTCGTTATATATGCTCAACATCAGTTAGCAAAGAAAGCCTCGTCTCTGATTTGTAGCTATGCTTACTTCTGAAATAGAGAGGTCGTGTTTCAGTGGGAGGGAGGAAGGAAGGAAGGAAGGAAGGAAGGAAGGAAGGAAGGAAGGAAGGAAGGAAGAAAAGCAGCCAGGCCACAAAATTATGCATACATCTCAGTGGATCCCAAGTCAATCTCATAGAGACTCTATTCTTTCTTTTTTATCCTGAAGACAGCAAAAATTCATAAAAATTCGCCATCCTCTCCACCAGACCATTGGAAAGGAAGCCAGAAATAAATCCCTCTAGCATCAGGGAAGAAGAATACATTCATCAAAGCAGTTGCAAAAAAAAAAAAAAAAACCTAGCTTGGGATGAGTCCAGGAGAAGTCACCGTCTGCTCCACCTGTTGTGGGAGCAGTTGACCCAGACTACAATCCAGACTACAATCCAGAGTTGGCCTTTCCAGAACTGCAGCAGCAAGTGTTCCATGAAGGTTAACCCAAGCTCAGGTTTCATCAAGTTTAGGGACCAGAACCTCCCACCTCCTTTTGTAAAGTTAAAAACTAGACTGTTCACCTCGCTCCCTCGGCTTGGGGACTTAGAAGGTTGGTCCCTAAGGTTGCTTTTGACTTTTGCCCTGAATTGGGGTGTGGTAGCCCACCTTGTGTGTGTGTGGGCCTCCCACAATTTCAGTTACACGAGGGATGAGCTTATCATGGAAGATACAGAAAGATGCGGCATTACTCACCCTGCTGTGATGGTGTTGTATCCTCATATTGCTCTGTTTTGTTATTCTCTGTTGCTAGTTAGCTAGTGTGTTTAATTTATAAATTAAAGATTATCAGAGGTACACATTCTTATGTAGGACATGTATGTATAGCACACATAGGATTTGGTCATCTCTACACTTCAAGCAACATCTGTAGGTCTTGTATGCATCTCACATAGATAAAAGCAACTATTGTATGGAAATTGCTTTAGTCAAATGCTTGCCCCCCCATTTTCATACCTTATAAAAATTAATAAAACATAGTAATTAAGGGACAATTACTATTTTACAATTTTCTATACACGTGTGCATATATGTGCCTATGTGTATGAAATATTGGACATTCATCTCTGAAACTTCAGATCAAGAGTAGCAAATACACTTGACATCGTGTGAGTCTTGCGTCCTTCTGAGAAGCACATCAGAGGAAAAATGAGAAGAGCGTATTTCAGTACAGTGCGTGTCTTTGCAATGCTCTAAAGCACTGGTTCTCAACCTGTGGGTCATGATCCCTTTGGGGGTTGAATGACCCTTTCACAGGTCTTGCCTAAGGCTATCTGCATACAAGATATATACATTACGACGCATAACAGTTGCAAAATTACAGGCATGAAGGAGCCACAAGATGCTTCTGTGGCTGGAGGTCACCACAACATGAGGAACTCTATCAAAGGGTTGCAGCGTTAGGAAGGTTGAGAGTCACTGCCAAAGAGAGACAACAGCTCCATGCAGCAGAATGTTTGTGTCAATTTTTGTGCTTTCTCAGAAGCATAAGCAAGATAATCTACGAAGGCAGAATGTTGTGGTTCTGTGGTACCCCTAAAAACAGTGTGTCGCTCTAGGTAGAGAATCTTGCACTTTCCCCCCCAACTTACACATACTAAATAGATACATGCGATGTGATGATGGTGTTTTCTTTAGAATGTTTATAAGGCCAGGCGTGTTCATAATGTTTAGAAGCACTAGAATAGAAAGACGACGACGATGACCTGATCGAGACCCGACTGCTAGTTGTTTTGTAAATCAGTTTGTCATTTTATTCCTTCTAGGGTAGAAATGAAAGAGAGGACATTGTCGAGGGGAGGGGTTAGTTTAACCAGCGCTGTTCACGGCTGACCACAAGGGGGCAGCCCAGAGCCGGGAATCAAGAGGTTAGCTTTGGTCCAGCTCAGCTAAGTCTCCATGTTTATCTGAACTCCCTAGGTCTGTTTGCTCATCCTAATTAGGTCATTTTTTTAAACTATTATATTTATTCATAAGACTCTGTTTTGAATGACTTGTAGTCTTGCAGACTCTCCATCCCAAGGTACAGTGGCTTACTTTAAGTGCACTGAGCAAATGGGGCGAGGGGGAGTCCTGCATAAGTGGTGTAGGGGAGGTTAGCACTCAGATTCCCTCCTTACGCCCGATTGGATGGTCAGGGGGTGTGTCGGGTGTGGTTGGCTCCTGGGTCGAGACATTTGCAGCCAAATTCCCTTCTGTCGACTTATTAGACGTTGCTGTCTGCAGGATCACAACACTTGTGCCTCTGTTCAGAGCATTTGGGCAGACTGAAGTAAAAACAAACAAACAAAAAAACTAGCCAATCAGAAGGATACTGGAAGATGATTCCTTAAAAGCATCCTACAGGTCCTGTCTTATTGGTGAAAGCAGAACATTTGAAGACTGGAAGCTAAAGGCCCTTCTGCTCTCCTGTGGCATAATACCACCGTGCAACATTAACCTCATCCGTAAGCCTAAGAGCTGTTCAGTGGGTCTTAAAGAGAGCTAGAATAAATGACCCCTGGGTTAGTTATTTTTAATGGTTGCTCCTGGGCATGGCTTTGTGGTACACACTGACTCCAGAGTTAGAATGTCTGAGTTCTGATCATAACACTGGTTTGCCCAGTCAGCTTGGCAAATCTGATCACTCACACACTCCCACCCCCAATGTCTGTCTGTCTGTCTGTCTGTCTGTCTGTCTGTCTCTCTCTCTCTCTCTCTCTCTCTGAGATAGAACATCACTATGTAGCCCTGGCTAGCCTGAAAGTCACTATATAGACCAGGCTAGCCTTGATATCACTAAGATTCTCTTGCCTCTGTCTCCCAAGTGCTGTCACCAGGCCCAGACTGGTGACACATGACATCATTTAGCCCCAACATTATTATTACTGTCATTGTGCCACATCACAGTGTTACCATGAAACTTCGGAAATCAATGCCCATGTATTCTGTAAGCACAAAGGAAATAAATATCTGTTCCTGGTTGACATGTTTTCAAACTAGGGCCGCGGCCTCCCAATGTAGACAACCTGTTGATACATCCACAACTGTTATTCAGAGAGAAAGAATAAGAGAAAGGACAGAGCACAGAATGGGGAGGAGACAACTGAATGGAAAGGAGGAGGAGGGAGAGGAGAGAAGAGGAAGGAGGAGAAAAAGAAGGAGAGGACAGGGAAGAAAGAGAAAAAGGAGGTGGTGGGGAGGGATGAAACCAGATGGACAAGGAACAGAACGGAAGGAGGGGAGAGGAGAAGAAGAAAGGGGGTCCCATAAAAGAAGTCTTGGGGACATATGTGGCATCATTAGCAAAGTCCACTGTGCAATTCTGCATGTGTGGGGACATGCTAGTGTGAATCTGTTCTTATTCTCACAATATTATTTGAGTAACTAAGGAAACCATGACTCTAAAGCACAGGCAGACATTGTGAAAGGGGGCTCGTGAGGTGACTCAGTGGATAAAGGGTTCAAGCCCCAGCCTGACAAACTGAGTTCAATCCTGACTCCCTAACAGTAGAATGAGAGAACTGACCCCCAAAAGTTGACCTTGGATCCCACACTCTGAATATGACCCAGCCCTCACCTAAATAAATAAGCAAATGTACTTTTTTTTTTCAGTGTTGTGAAGTAATAATAAAAGACACTTTTGAACCATGTCAGTGGAACTCACTAGGAATTCTACATGGATTCAACTGGATCTGAGTCTTTGGCCATTGTTTTTGAACCACTTCACTCATATGAAGCATTGTCTCAAGCAGGTTTTTAGTCTCATTTTAAGGGTTTAAGGCTTAACAAGCAGCAAACTAAAAGAATAGTTAAATGTGTAAATCGTCATTACAAATAATTGATTAAAAGGCTTTATAAAAGACTCTAATGACCTACAGAACAATTTGAACAAATGAATAATTTGTAAGGACTTCATGCCTTTATAATCACATGGTCATCAATGAATGCTTCGGGTAATTTCCGGATGTAAAATGGAAACAATGTAACAGAACGAATCCTTGACATTTGGAATACGGCAAGCAGGACGGGTGCTGAATAAGTCATGGTTCAGTCCCTCCGCCATTAACTGCTGGGCTCTCCCCACTGCCGCCGAGTGCCAAGCTTTCCAATCTGAAGAACGCTCACCAGCCACCTCTGCTCCTGTCGCCTCTCCATGCCGCTTTACCTTGCCAGAATTGCGTGCACCCACTACCAGGAAGTCCAGGCACAGACAAAAGACTGCTAGGTTAAAAATAACATAAAATAATTCATTTAAAAAATAATGGAAGAAAGACCAGCTTGGAAACCCAGGTCTTGTAGGCCAGACAAACAAAAAGTCTATGTTCATTACTCATATGTTCCCAGAGGGTGTCTGTATGGTGGTAGGAATTAGTGTAGGGTTAGTGGAGAATTTGCTCCCTCGTTTTAAGATTGATGGTAACAGACAAGCATCCTAATAGGTAATGCCCAGGTAGCTAGGGAGGTCCACTTTTGCTCCCCATTGTGTCAAAGTGCTTCGTGGTTGAGATATAAAATATCCCCTGAAAAACTCATGCACTGAAGACTTGGTCCCCAGTGCCATATTCACAGGTGGGCTGTTGGAAAGTAAATGGATCCTGCATGATGGCTTTCATCTAATCAAAGGATTCATTTGTCTACCGATGGCATCATAATTTATCAGACCTTTGGAAGGATTACAACTGTGGAAGTGGGACCTGACTGGGGGCATGGCTTCCTGAAGATGCCTCTGAGGGTGTGTGGTTCCTGACCCGGAGCTCTGATAGGCTCTGAGCGTCATGAAATTAGCATCCACCACCGCGTGCTCCCAGCATGCTGCTCTGCTTCATTAGAGTCTAAAGCAGATGGAGCCAACTGTCGGGGAATCAAACTCACAAGTCAAAACCTACCCTGTGGTGAGTTGTTTTCTCAGGTATGTTTTCATGAGTGAAAAGGCAACAAACATAGCAACCATCCCATAGGGAGATATATATATATATATATATGAAAACCAAGAAAGATACTAACTTTTAAATGATGAGCTGTCCAGATCATAGAAGCTTTTTATTCTGTCCCGTTTTTTGAAAACTTGCTTGTCTCCAGTTAATCATATACTGTACAACACCCTCAGGGAACATTTTAGAAGGACCAGAGGACCAAGATGCTTGGTGTGAGATAGTATCTTCTAGACACAATATGAAAGATAAATAAATGAAATACCAACAATACAATTGACTTAACCAAGACTTTAATGATGACCATACCAGCTAACTGCCACATTTTGGCTTCTGTTAAACTGCTTGCTTGCTTACTTGCTTGCTTGCTTGACTTGACTTGACTTGCACCTGCAACTGACAACCAGGATGTAGCTTTCCTGTGTTCTTTCTCTTTGAAAGGCTCCCTGTAAAATGCATTTGAGGCTGTTCTGTGTAGCTGGTGGCTTAATACAGACTCTCAGTTTGGACTTTGGTCATACTGATTTATCTTTGGGTGTTTACCACATGCACATATGAGCATCACTAAATTGTGTCAGGTGTGTGTGTGCACTCGTGTGTGCATGTGTGTGTGTGTGTGTGTGAGAGAGAGAGAGAGAGAGAGAGACTATGTGTGTGAAAGAGAGCAAGAAAGAATATGTGTGTGAAAGAGAGCAAGAAGGAGAGATAGGAGGTCGTGAATTCAAGATGAAGTAGGAAAGGGTAGGATGAAAATGATATAAATACAGTTCACTCATGACATATGAAATTATATACATGTGTGTGTGTGTGTGTGTGTGTGTGTGTGTGTTAGCTGACACACATTTCAGGCTTTATACCTTTCTACTCCCCAGAGTGAACTCTTCTAGGCTTCTTGCCTGTCAGCCTCCTCAGTTCCATTTACAGTTCAGCCTCTCTTGAGGACTTACTGCATGACGATAAAGATTCTTACAAGAAGACAGAATCGTACACACACATCCATTGCTGTACCTGACAGACAACCTACAGAAACAGAGCCAAGGAACACAGTCACTGAACTGGACAGTCATGGCAGGTGCTTCACAGCAGACTGGGGCAGGCAAAAGAGAAGCCGGGTGAGCATGAAGACGGGAGAGTGGGCATTCGTCAGTCACAGCAGCAAAGGAAACGAGGGGGAAGAAAACTCTAGAATCCCGAGAGACTAGCAACCTGACCACCACATAGAGAGACACTCGGAAGAAAAAGAAAGCCTACTCGCAGAAATTAATTACAGCTGAACATTGCCCAAACATGGGGGGTGGGGGGTGGCAACCATTTAGCCCAGGAACGCAGCCTGTTTTGGTTTGCATCTCAATTGTCGTCCCCAGGCTCATGAATAGAATACATAGGTCTCCAGCAGGTGGTGCTGTTTTGGCAAGCTGGAGCCCAGCCAAGGGAGGCGCCACCCTGAGGAACGCCTTCAGAGGTTGTTCATGGTCCCCTCCCACCAGTCAACCTTGAGCTGAGTAATCTCTGCCACGTGCTTCTGCTGCAGATGTGCCGCGCCATAGACCCAGAATCAGTGGGGCAGAGGTCAATGGACCAAAACCGTGAGCCAGAAATGTGCCTTTCCAACCTCAAGTTATTTCTGGCAGTCTGACTGGCACGTCCCCCAAGCCCATGTGTCAAAGGCTTGGCTACGGCACGATGCTATGAGAAGCGTGTAAATGAGGTAAGGATGAATGGGACTGTCTAGGGGGCGTGCCCAGGAAAGGGATTATGGGATTCGGCCCTCTTCTTTCTCTCACATAGCAGATGGAATCTTCATCCAGACTCATGATACACAACTGGATATGTGGGTCATACAGTGAACTCTTTTTTTTTTTGGGGGGGGGACCCTTTCCTGTTTTTAAAATAATGTATTTCCGGTATTTGCCACAGTAATAAAAAGCTGGGCAAGCCACCGGGGAAAGGAGTATGCACCTATAGCTAGGGAATCCCAAGTCCTTATAAGCAAGTAGTCAAAAAACCAAAAGCAGAGGATTTTTACATACAAAAGAGCCTTCATTTGATTATTGACATATTTCTTAGCAGAAACCTTTCAGAGCAGAGGGAGTGGAATATCATATTCAAAGAACTGTAATGCTATATTGCCATCTGTGTGGTTCTTGGGCCCAATGGGAAGAGAGCTTGTCCAGTTTAGGAGATATGTTGGGTCTGATTGTCTCCAAGGTTTTGATTGGAGGCTGCGGTGTCTTTCAAGACTTTACTTTGCCAGGCCTATGTCGTAATATCATACTCAGTATGCCTCGTGTTTGGCTGTGGTATGTGTAGCTTCCAGTCCTGAACCCACATCCCAGGGGTCTAAAACTTGGTTCTATCTTCCTCCTCCTCAGCACTGCCAGACTTAGAGCCCTGCCAGGATGGTGCCTGCTATAACGCTTCCTATACACAGCAGCTAGACATGAGGAAGTCACAGTAAAATGCCTCCCAGTAGAAGGAACTCGGCCGTTGTATCAGTCAGGCTTCCCGACAGAAGGAATATTATTAGATTGGGAGGCTTATTAGATTGGGCTTAGGTGCTACAGTCTGGTTAGTGCAGAAATAGCTGTCTGTACATCAGAGTGGCTGAGAATCACGCACAGCCTAGCCTGGTGAAGGCATCCCGGAGGGTTCCTGAAGAGTGATGGTCTTCAGTTCACGCTGCAAGCCAGAAGCCCGGAGAAGCTGATCCAGTTGACAGCACAGGAATGTAGCAGCAGTGACAGCAGCAGCAGAATAAATGAACCCGTAATTAAGATAGGAGCGGACTTTCCAGTAGGACAGGAAATGCAAAAGCTTCCCCCCTAGGTTCTTTCTGTCTTGGCTGCCAACAGAAGGTACCACTGTGTTTAGGGTAGGTCTTCTCACGTCCAGTACCCGAGTGAAGAACAAGCCTGTGAGTTGTGCCCAGCAGCTGGTGTCGTAGATTATTCCAGATAGAGTCGATCTGACAGCCAAGATTAATCTCAACAGGCCTATCCTGATTTGGATATTTTGGAAGGATGGATAATACGAGGACTTGGTAGAGAGAGAAAGTAAAATATGTGGGTCTCTTTGGCTCTCTGAGCAGGCAGTCAGAGAATCAGAGAGGCCAGGTGTGGAGGTAGAAGTTTCTGCTGCGGGGGCCAAAGTGAACCTCTGCCTCTGCTTCCATGTTCATTGAGTTCATCCAACTTCTGTGCCAGCCCTGGGCTAGCCAACAGCAGGCTGGCAGATGTCCGCTGGCTTGGTCACTTCATCCCTTGGTTGTCAAGGATACTGTGAATACTGAATTATCTTAGTTTCCCTCACCATTGCTGTGCTAAAATGCCCCAACAAAATGAAATTAGGAGAGGAAGTGTTTATTTTTTAGCTCATAATTCCAAGTTACACTTCATTTGGGAAGGCCAAGGTGGCGAGAACTTGAAGTAGCTAGGCACATCCACAGTCAAGAGCAGACAGAATGAACGCATACGTTCTTAGGATGCAACTGGTTTCCTCCCTGAAATTCACTACACACCCCAAGTCCTGGGAAGGGTGCCACCCATAATGGGCGGATCTTCCTTCCTCAATTAACATAATCAAGATAACCTCCCACGGATATGTCCAATGGACCAATCTGATCTAGACAGTCCCTCACTGAGACTTGCTTTCCAGGTGATACCGAGATTATGTCAAGTTGCCCTTTAAAATGAGCCTAGCTATCATTAAGGTTAGCTTCAAATTTGACGAAGGAGCCATTTTCACAAAACGAGCAAGGAACTGGTACCAGGAAAAAAAACAAGGTCGGTCAACAGAACAGATGAAGAACCCAGATAAGAACCAGGGGAGTTCCAGCCACACGGTCTCTGACGAAGATACCAAAAATGCATGTTGTGATAGAAGACAGTGTCTTCAATAACTGGTGCTCGGAAAACCACAGGCAGGAAACTAGATACTTATTGCTTATCCTGTACAAAACTCACTGAAAGAAAGCTCAGGGGTTCAGGGTACTCACCGCCCTTGTAAAAGACCAAGGCCCAGTACCCAGCTTCCCTAAAGCAGCTCACACTGACCGTAACAGGTTCCAAGGGATGTGATGTCCACTGGTCTCTGCAGGCCCCTTGTGGTGTACTTAAATCACACACACACACACACACACACACACACACACACACAGAGAGAGAGAGAGAGAGAGAGAGAGAGAGATTTAAAATTTTAAATGACTTTTAAAATAGACTCTACATAGACTAAAGCCCATAATTAAAGCTCTGAAATTGATAGAGGGAGAAGCAGGGAAAGCATAAGACATTGACCTAAGCAAGCATTTTCGTAAGAGAACTCAGCCGCACAGGTTATCAACCCAGCAATCGGCAAATAAAACGAAGCTCCTTCATTTCAAGGAAATAATGAACTGACTGGAGAGACCAAGGAAGTCTCTGTTAGCGATGCATCTCACGGAGGACTAATATCTAGACGATATAAAGAACTAAAATCAATCAATCAAACAAAAACAGACAACAATAATTCAAATGATTCAGTCAGTAAATGGGCCAATTGAATAAGCAGACAGTTCTCAGAAGATGAAATACAAATGACCGATAACCACATGAAAAAAAAAAAAAAGACTCAACATCACCACCCATCAGAAAATTATAAATAAAAACTACATTGAAATTTCATTTTATCCCAGTCAGAATGGCAAGTTATTGAGAAAACATAAATCATGGCCAAGTTGGCTTAGCAGAGCAGGGCACCACTGACAAATCTGACAACCTGAGTTTGATCTCTGGAACCTACTTGGTGGAAGGAGAAAACCAACTTCTGCAAGTTGTCCTCTGACCTCTGTAGGACACCCTCTCGGGGAACCCCCTCAGGTCACGGGAGTCAGGGTATCCCAAGGAAACACGAGAGACCTTCTTGTTGCAAAAGCATGAGGCAGTTTAATGGCGGAGCTCCGGGCCGATGAGTACCTCACACAGGAGGTAGAGGCATCGACCATGAGGCTCGAAAGCTAGGGGGTTTTATGGGGTACAGGTCGGGGGTTGGGGAGAATTGGCGTGGTTACACGTGATTGGCTCATTTGAACGTCAGCAAGGCAGCTACAAGTCAGTAGAATAGTACGTGCGGGCTAGGGAATTTCAGGGGCCAGGGCTTATCAGGAAGGACAATACATCTGAGTGATGTACAACTTTAGGCACTTTATGTCTTAACGAGGTGGGAGTTGGGGGTGGGGGAGGCGCTGTCCTGCCAGATGGCTGTCGAACCAGTCAAGGCCAAGTTCCTGCACTCCTCAGACGTCTGTTGAGTCGGCCAGAATAGCCAAGGCCAGTTGACTTTAGTTTCAAGGCGACCTGGGCTTGCTTTTTTTAAGGCAGTTTTTAAACCTTAAGTTTTTACATTAAAAGAACCCTTTTATGTCTCACATTATTTGAACCTTGAATCTACACAATTTTCTTTTAAAGTTACATGAATCCCAGGCCTTAAATTTCATTTCCCTTCACCTCCATACCTATACCATGGCACACAATGGCACTAAACTAGCAAATAAACAATCATTGAAATGGAGACAGTAAGTATCAACTAGGATAAAGACACAAATAAATCACAAGCCAGGCTTCCATCTTCTGCACTGTTCTTAACATTATCTTCCAAGCTCCTATACAACATCTGACAGAGCTCTTAACACCGAATGAATCTTCTGGCCCAAAGTTCCAAAGTCCTTCCACAGTCCTCCCCAAAACATGGTTAGGTTGTCACAGGAATACCCCACTATGCTGGCACCAATTTGTCTTAGTCAAGGTTTCTATTTCTGGACAAAACATCATGACCAAGAAGCAGGTTGGGGAGGAAAGGGTTTATTTGGCTTTATTCGGCTCACACTTCCATACTGTTCATCACCAAGGAAGTCAGGACTGGAACTCAAGCAGGTGAGAAAGCAGGAGCTGATGCAGAGGCCATGGAGGGATGTTCTTTACTGGCTTGCTTCCCCTGGCTTGCTCAGCCTGCTCTCTTATAGAATCCAAGACTACCAACCGAGAGATGGCACCACCCACAAGGGGACCTCCCCCCTTGGTCACTAATTGAGAAAATGCCCCACAGCTGGATCTTGTGGAGGCATTTCCCCCAACTGAAACTCCTTTTTCTGTGATAACTCCAGCTGTGTCACAAAACTAGCCAGTACAGTAGGATTCTTTTTTCTGTTTCTCCCATAAAGAAGAGAGCTATGGGGCTGGTGAGATGGCTCAGCGGGTAAGAGAACTGACTGCTCTTCCAAAGGTCCTGAGTTCAAATCCCAGCAACCACATGGTGGCTCACAACCACCTGTAATGAGATCTGATGCCCTCTTCTGGTGTCTGAAGACAGCTACAGTGTATATGTATATGTATAACAATAAATAAATCTTTTTAAAAAATGGATGTACCTAGAGATAACCATAATGATTGAATTAAGCCAGTCTCAGAAAGATGGCTCAGGCCTCCAAAAGGTCCCTCGTTGCCCAATTACCTGACTAACTCCACCATAGCATGCTAGAAACGTGAACAGCAGACCCGGGATCACAATGACCCTCTGTGGTACCTGCCGAGGGATGCTATGTGCCTATCTATTACTGTGGTGGCTCACAGAATCAAACAGCACTGAGTTGGAAGGTTGTGGTGTCAGTAGAATACAGAGACTGGAAGTGTATGTTCTCTTAGCCTTCTTTCCCAGAAAAAAATGCCCAGGGGAGCCATTAGCTATCACTGCTGTCGTTGTGATTAAAATAGAATGATATTTCAAATGCTGGGGATTAAAATCATTTTGTAGAATAAGGCCTTCATCAACAGTCTATTCTGGCCATTTTCCATTTGACAGACACTGCTCCATTTAGTGGTTATATAAAGCTTTGTTCTTCTCATCAGATGGATGAGGAAGCTGAGATCTGGGGAGCTTCCCATCTGTCCAAGTTTGCTTTCTATCGCTGTGGTCAACAGCTCTACCCAAAGCAGCCAGGGACAGAGAAAAGCTTATTTACTTACTTCCGTGTCACAAGCCCATCAATGACGGAAGTCAGGGCAGGAACCTGGAGGCAAGAATTGATGCAGAGGCCATGGAAGAGCTCTGCCTTGCTCACCACGGCTTGCTCAGCCTGCTTTCTTATGCAACCCAGGACCACCAGCCCAGGGGTGGCACCGCCCACAATGGGCTGGGCCCTCCCGTGTCAATCACCAATTTAAAAAGTGCTCCATAGACTTGCCTTCAGACCAATTTGATGGAGGCATGTACTCAGTTGAGGCTCCTCTTCCCTAACTTGAGTCACATTGTTAAAAAAAAAAAAATCTGTACAAGCACTGAACATTTTCCTTTAGCCTTTTCACGCCAAATAAGTGGTATAACTAGTACTGAACTTCCGGTCACTTGACAACAGCATCTCGTTTTCTAACTTACAATTCGGCTTCTCAGATCTCACGTCTCCGAGGAGAAATCGGTTACTGAGGCATGCCAAGAAAATCTTAGGTCCTGGGAGCTCTAAATACCCTACTTCCTGGTTTGTTCATTTACCATTTGGGCAGTCTTGGGTTATCTGGGAGACAGGCCACTCTTGGGCCACTTATATTTGTACCTCACTAAACTCTGTAAGTAGCCTTTTAAGAGTCCAGCCCCCGCTTGTCAGAAGGGGAGAAGCCAGAAGAGGGCTGAAGGTGGCCCGGCCAATTGTGTTCTCACAGTAGGGTTGAGTACAGGCGAGAGACTTTGGAAGTAATGAATAAAATTAAGCTCCAGGATTGCAGTCTCCCTTACGCCTTCACTCATCTGGATATAAGGCAATGAACTGGCCAATAGCCAAATGCCACTTACAATTGTGACTGTCAGAAGGGAAAACCTCGGATATTATACTTCCATTGCTTTAGATTTTCTTTTTTGGTTAGATATCTAATTGCTATGAAACTACAGTTTTCCAGATTCGGTTCATTCCTTAAGAAAAATTTTTGAAGTTGAGCTAATAAACTGCTTTCCTGTCAAGTTTTTTTTTTTTTTTTTTTTTTTTTTTAGACATTCCTATAATTTTCCCATGGTGCTCTTTATTTTTTTTTTTTTTTTTTTTTTAGACATTCCTATAATTTTCCCATGGTGCTCTTTATTCTTTAGACTTGTTTTATAGTATGCACATGAGTGTTTTGCCTGCGTATATACATGGGCACAGCATGCATGCCATGCTCATGGCGGCCAGAAGAGGGCACCAGATTCCCTCTTGGAACTGGAATTACAAATGATCGTGAACTGCCACGTCCGTGCTGGAAATGGAACCTAGGTCCTCTCTGTAAGAGCAACAAGTGTTCTTAACTGCTGAGCTGTATCTCCAGTCCCGAGAGTGCTTTTCTAGGATTAAAAAAAAAAAAAACGCTAGCAATATTAATAAACAAACGTTATACAAATGACAGTCTATTCTATTTTTGTACTGATTTCTAGGAAAGACAATTGACAATTTCCCCTTAGTTGTTCTTTCCTGAGGGTTACCAGCATTCACTGGGGGAATCCCTCTCTAATTCCTACATCCTGTTTCTTTAAGCGACTAGCATTTCTAATCTCAATGAAATGCAGAGGAGTGTGGTACAGGGACAGGGAAGGAAGGGTTAATTTCTACACTATGAAATACTCTGATTTTTAGAGCAAAAAAGAGAAGACCTAGAAATTAAATTTTAATAGACCTCTAGATTTGGGCAGCAATCAAAGGTTCTCTCTATAGTAACAATTATACACATCACTGACCTGAGATCAAATATTTATGTCTTCCTCTGCCTGCTAGAGAAAATGCTAGCATTTTCCTGGCTACAGATCACCAGGGTAATGCAGTAGAGGGTCAAAGAGACGAAAGATGTCTTTCACGGTGCAACCCGTAACAGAAAGGGGTAACGCACTTGCCAACGATTAAGCACAACTGGATGTGAGTCAAAACGGGGACAAAGTGCGGTGTTTGAGTAGATATTTTAGGCTATAATTCTAACTTCTACCGAAGCACTGTCTTGCCTATCAGCGAAACAAATACAAAAGAAGACAAAGAAGTCTTGTGCCAACAGGAAACAAAAGCTCTTCCCACCTCTTCAGAGCACGTTCGTGTTCAGGAGTGAACAGTTTGAATAAGACACTTCCATTATTCCTTAGGGGGCATGCAACCGTTTAAAAAAAAAAAAAAAGATGAAATACGGAATATACTTCCCCATGAAAAAAATATTTCCATTGGAGTTTCTAATATAGAAACCAGTAACAGATTGAATGCTGCCTACACGGGATGCCACTAAAACAGTGATAATGTCTCCTGCACCTTGGAGGACTGGGGCTTGCTTCTCCTGACTCATTCACAGCAGCAGCAGCAGCAGCAGCAGGCTGTCAGCTGCCACCAGCTGTAGCATTGGTAGTTATAAAGTCTGTGCTCCATATCTTTTTCAGAAGTATTTATAGAGCTGCCTTTGGAGAACTTTGGACTTAATAACTCACAGTGCGTTCATCTAGATTACCTATCCTACAAGAGTTTTTCTTCTGTTTTATTATTTTTTTAATTTGATTTCAAAGAGTCTATAAAATTCTGCTAATTTTTTTTTTTCCCAGTGTGTTCAAAATATACAACCCAGCTGGTCCAACCATGGCTATGCCCATGCCCACGCTTCCTCTAGTAAGGGGGTATGGAAGCTCTTCTGTTCATCTGTGATGCTAGCTGCTGACTGTTGTAGAAAATAAGTAATCTCATTTAGAGGCTTCTACCCCGCCTTTGGTTATTCAATTTTCAGATAAAAGACAAACACAACCTTTAATTTACAATAAGCCTTTATCAGTACTAAAGCTAGCCAGATATCTACCTTCCATGCTATCAAAATCTATTTTCCTATCAATAACCCTGAGTTATGATTTCCCGTGTTCCTCTGGGCTGCTCTTAACTCCAGTTGGCTAGCCCTCACGGCCATGGTACCCCCATGGTGTCTTCTCCTCTCCCCACCTTCTCCTCTCCTTCTCTCTTCTCGTGGTCTCCTCAGACCCCAAGCCCAGGAACCCCAAGCCCACCTGTGTCTCTTCAGCCTCTATTAGCTGTTGACATCTTTATCTAACCAATAGTTCTAGATTAAGGAGCAAGGTCACACTGCACCTGCAGACTCTCATTCCTGGGAGCAGCCAGGCCTTGGGAACCAGTGTTTATCTTTACAGTGCATAGCAAAGACCAAACCTCAGCAGCAGCTGGCCCAACTCTGCCTGCTGCTGGGCCTGGTGACCTAACTCTGCCTGCTGCTGGGCCTGGTGACGTAACTCTGCCTGCTGCTGGGCCTGGTGACCTAAATCTGCCTGCTGCTGGGCCTGGCTTCCAAGCGTCTGGCTCGCTGATAAGATGGGCTCTCTTAGTTATCACATTTTTTTTTTGTGGCAAGTTTATAATTTTCACCGTGGGCCTTTCCCCTTGCTAACTACAAAAAGCTCTCTTGCCTTAGAAATAGCAGATCAAAGAAAGACCAAAACTTAGGAGGACTAACACCAAAACCGTATAGCACACCATGTCCAGCGTCACAGGCTTGTGGCACAATCATCTGGGTGACAATAGCATCGTCACTGCCACCTCTGGCGTGCTCAGCCTCTCTTGGGCCAGTTCCACCCCACCACACCTGCAGTTTTCCCTCACAGACATCCCACAGACCTGGCATCTCGAATGCAGCTTAGGCCTCTGGGCTTCATACAATGGCTTCTTGGGACCTCCCTATAAAGAAGCTGAGACCTGGCTGCAGGACCGCATAGCTTCAGAGGCTTTCTGGAAACGTGGAGAAGTGATGGGAAATAGCTCCAGGGTTATACGGGAATGGGACCAGGCAGGAAGGGAGCCCGTGGAGCTGGGGGTGGGGGAGCCTGTGGGCCATGTGTGTGTGTGTGTGTGTGTGTGTGTGTGTGTGTGTGTGTGTGTGTGAAGTGCTTCTGATTAGAGACTGAGGGAGGCTGTGGTATATATAACATGAACCTCAATATGCTGATGGGACCCAAAGGCACATGCTAGTCACTTTTGTTAGAGATAGGTGTGATTTTAATTTTTTTCAAATCCTATTTTTAATGATAGTTCTTAAACGCTTTAACCTCCCTTAAAGTCTACCCCCTCCCCACACCAAAGGGAGTGGGGAAAAAAAAAAAGAATACGAACAAGGAAGTGGACCTGTTTAGAAAGGTTCTTTGGAGCAACTCTCGTCTGTGTTGTCTGGAAATCGGCAGTTCAATTCATAGGTCATCACACTCACAGACATTCTCACAGATACACCAGCCGTCCAGTCTGGTAGAGTCTGGATAGCAAACATGACTTGGCTTGAGTCAGCAGGAGGGACCAGGAGGAACACCAGGAGAAGTTCTCAGCTGTGCCTCTCTCAGGGAAGCAAAGATCAGCGAAGACGTGAGACCCACAAGCATTGCACAGCTAGCTGTACCAGCAAGCCAAGCTCTGTCTGTCACTCTGTGGAGTCCTATTTATACCCTCCGAACATCATGTGTCCTCCACGTGCCTTGCCTCAGCACAGGTCTAGCCTCATCATGTGCATCCAATCAGCCCGAGTGGAAGTCGAAAGAAACTGCAGCACAACAGAAGGGTTTTTTTGTACATTTCTCTCTATGGAGTCCCGGCAAATGCAACTCAACTATGCAATGTAAGACAGACCAATACATGCATGCTGCTAGCAAAGGATCTTTCATCACGTGTCCTTTCATGTGCTCGCTTTAGCAGAACATCCTCTCTCCTGTGCTTGCTTCAGCGAAATGTTCCTTCCCCTGTTTGCCCAAGCAAAAATCCATCCAACTGACTTTCCAAAGAAGCCTTAAGTGTCCACGTCAGATAAGGAGAACGACTCCCTTTTTTGCAAGGGGGAGCTAGCTTCCTGAGACCCAGAGGTAGCGCTGGGCAATGTCTATTTACCAGGATGTGGTTAAAGGAGTTTCTTCCAGACCTGACAATTCTGAATTCAGATAAGTCGTCAATGAAGGTGAACCATCATACTTGGTATCAAGATTGAGTAAGAGCATGTACACATTAGGCAGAGCGTGCCACCAAAGGGGTGCATGACGAATTCTTGCTGTCTGGCCTTCTGCTGTTTAGAAATACGTGTTTTGTGTATGTTGTCAACGAGTCTAGGAAATACAGAGACGAAGCATCACTAAATGCTATGATTTTTCACCGGGTAGAGACATTACGTTCTCAGGCAAACCAAATACACTTCGAATGAAATCAGGAAATAACTAACCACATTTATCAGATGAAGTCCAACTGCTCCAGTGGGTGCCTCTCCCCGCTTCCCACGTGTTTAGCACAATTCCTGATCTGTCATGCCATGCCTTTTCTCATTTTACTAAGAGAATACTGCTCAGCCAGGGGTCATCCAAAGTAGAGGTGGTGAGTGTCCAGAAACTGAGGGACGCCGCTCATCATCCTGCAAATGCATAACACATAGTTACACATATCTAAAGTATTAAAGTTAGCATCCGAATCTAAGCTCATTGAGTCCTGGTCACCTCTGTGTCCCAGGTACACAGCACATGGAAGACCAACCACCATGTCTCGTACACAGACGTTGATGTAAATCGTCTTAGCTGTTTCATTTCCAGGATTTCTTCTCTCCTCCCAACCAAGGAAGAGCCTGGCAAGACAAAGTGAACAGCTTGCCCAAGTTGCTGCAGGTTCTAAGCAGTGTAGTCAAGTGTAGTTTACGTCTTGGGGCCTTCTTGTTTCCAACTTAGGTACTCTGTGTGTAAAGCCACCTGTTGGGGGAAGGAAACAATAGGCTTGAGATACACAGCTTAAACGGGAAAGGGGAAGCTGGGGTTAGAAGCATTTTCCTCTATTTGTGAATGCATGTTGATCCGACAACCTATCAGCAGCGGTAGTCTTTAGCTTGGCTCTTAGAAGGTACAAACTATTTAAAGAGACCCCTCCCACTTTCTTCCCCTGTTGTACAATACAGCTAGAGCCTCAGACACCTGGGGGGGGGGGGCGGGGAGGATGTTGTAAAAGCCTCTCAGATGAATGGCCAGGCTGGCAAATCTTTTGTCTTTGGATGGCAACGAAGAGTCCTAACTGGGCCTCATGGTTTGCCTAACTGATTTGCAAGGCCCTTTGCATTTCCATCCTAAGAATCAGAGAGACCAGGAGCTGCTGACCCTCAGCAAGATAAGGCAGTGCTCCGCAGCAGAGCCAGCCTCACCCCACTGCAGGGCGGGTTCATGGAAGTAGGTTGGTTAGGACTGGCTCACGAAGAATGGAGGTTTCATCCCTACGCCCTCTTCCCTCTCCCGGCAGCTACCCCAGGAATTGTAGCAGCCATCTAAATAGTACTCACTATTTAAGGCCCACGTTTACTGAGGATACTTGTATGTATTTAAGAAGAAGATAATGGGGGGAGTTGGAGAGGTGGCTCAGTGGTTAAGAACACTGGCTGCTCTTTCAGAGGACTTGAATTCAGTTCCCATTGCCCACTAGGCATACATGTGGTGCACAAACATACATGCAGGAGAAACTCCCATACATGTAAAATAAAATTAAAAAAAAAAGCAACAGGTAAGAATATAATGTTCCAGATTGGGGGGGGAATGATCTTTTAACCATTTTCTGTTTTGATTAAGGAAAGCAGTCAGTCTCGTGGATGTCTCCAGATGGCTCTTCAAAAAAAAAAAAAAAAAAAAATGGAAACAGAAGCTGAGATAGAATTCTGTGGTAGAGTGCTTTCATAGTTTCCAGTTCTGGGGCCGGGCGTGGTGGCGCACGTCTTTAATCCCAGCACTCGGGAGGCAGAGGCAGGTGGATTTCTGAGTTCGAGGCCAGCCTGGTCTACAAAGTGAGTTCCAGGACAGCCAGAGCTATACAGAGAAACCCTGTCTCGAAAAACAAAAAAAAACAAAACAAACATAGTTTCCAGTTCTACCCCTAGCATAGCAATCAATAAATCAATCAGTAAATATTCAGACTTGTAACTGATCATTCTTTCATATTTCTATTCAAGATCTACTCACCCCATGTCTTAGTTAGGGGTTCACTGCTGTGAACAGACACCATGACCCAGGCAACTCTTATAAGGACAACATTTGACTGGGCCTGGCTTACAGGTTCAGAGGTTCAGTCCAGTATCATCAAGGTGGGAGCATGGCAGCATCCAGGCAGGCATGGTGCAGGAGGAGCTGAGAGTTCTACATCTCATTCCAAAGGTAAACAGAAGACTAGCTTCCAGGCAGCTAGTCTTAAAGATGAGGGTCTTAAAGCCCATGCCCACAGTGACACACTTCCTCCAACAAGGCCACACCTCCTAATAGTGCCACTCCCTGGGCCAAGCATATCCCAACCACCACACCTCAAATAAAATACTATTCACTTATAGTATGTATGCACATATGTGTTTCCAGGTTTAGACAGTTTCTGCAACACTATTTACCAAATAGTATGCATTTATTACTTCTCTGTAGCTGTCAGAAACAATTTAAAAGAGGAATTGTTTTTTTTTCTGACTCACAATTTCAGGCGCTTCATCTTGGTTGCATGTGTTCCTGCACAGTGACACGGTGTACTGTAAACAGTACACCTGTTGCCTGTCACATCAGTGAAAGCCAGGAATCGAGTCTTTAAGCTGAGCTTTATTCTGGCAATCTAGAAAGCCAGAGTGAAGTCTGTCTTCTAAATTCTTTCCTCATTAGTGGTTTTCTAGAGAATCAGAACAAAAAAACCCAATTAAAGGTTCAGGCTTATCCTTCTGGTCCGGTGGCTCTTACCTCTGAGACTGCCTTCCCATTGTGTGTCTCCCTCTCCAGCAGCAGGGGACGGTTTATAGACCCAAGGTCACTGAGTCTTGTCCACTCTTTGTGTGTTTTGTGTGAAGTGTGTGTGGAGTTAATTCAGAACAAGATTCACCAGCAATCTGTAGTGTAGTGCGCACCGATTCCTCCACACAGAACACACACAAAGGCATTCATGCAACGCTCCTAGCATGGAGTCCCTATCTTACAGGTGGTAGAGAAAGATCTTCACGTGTAGAAGCAGGAAGAAAAGGAAGAGAGAGGCTACTGGGGGGGGGTGCTTCTGCACCCCCTTCATTCAGTCTGATTCCCCAGCCTACAGGGGAGTGCCAGCCATGTTAGAGGGGTATCTTTCTCAGTTCATCTTCTGCAGAAACCCTCAGACACACATGGAGGGGTGCATCAGGGCCCACCCACGTGCTTCAAATCTCAGTTGCACGGATAAGGAAAGCCAAACACAGCCTCTAACTGGCCTGAGATTTCTATGGGGATTATTTAATTATTTTTCTGTCGGCATCTTTTTTTTTTTTTTTTTTTTAAGCTCCTTTTTTTTCTTTTATTATCTTCTGCTTTTTCCTGAAACCTGAAACCACAGTGGTAGATAACACTCTTGGTGGGCGTTAGAAACTATGTGAGCCTGGCTCCTTCTCTTTTCTGCCCTGGATGTACAGGAGAGTTTCCTGTGCCTAAATCTATATCTATGAACATTCCTTTGAGAGACACCATGACCAGGGCAGCTTAATGAAGGGTTTATGCTGGACTGACAGTTCAGAGTGTATTAATCAGAACCCTCTAGGGGAACAGAATGTATATGTGTATACATATATATATATATATGCATATAGGATTTATTAGAGTGACTTACAGGCTGTGTTCCAGATAGTACAACTATGGCTGTTCCTGACAGAAGGGCCAAGATTCTGGTAGTTGTTCAGCCCACAAGGCTGGATAACTCAGTCAGTCTTCAGTATACCTTCGAATCCCCAAGAAGTAGGCTCTAATACCCTTGGAGTGCTGCCTCAGGGTAGATTAACTTACCAGCAAGAGTGAGCAGGCAAGCAGGCAAAAAGCCACCACTTTCGTCCTCCCTGTCCTTTTTCAGAAGCTGCCACCAGAGAGTGAAACCATGATTTAGGATGGGTCTTCCCACCTCAAATGATCCAGTCAAGGAAACCCTCACTGCTGTGTCCAACGGCTTGAGTTTCAGGGGACTCCAGAGGTGGTCAAGTTGACAACCAAGAGTAGCCATCACATGGAGGCATAAGAGCCCATCGCCGTTCCAGTAAGGAAGTGTGGCCGCAGGTGGGTATGCAGCAGGAGCAGCTGAGAGCTCACATTTCAAACAATGAGCAGGAAGCAGATAGGGCAAACTGGCCTGATAGGAGGTTTTAAACCTCAAACCTCACCCTTAGAAATACATTCTCTTCAGCAAAGCCACACCCCTATGCTGCCGTAAACAGTCTCACCAGCTGAGAACCATGTGTAAAAATATCCAAGAATGGGGGGGGGGGCAAGCATATCATTCAAACCACCATAGACAGGATAAAGGGAGCAGAAAGGTATTGGGCATGAGAAAACTTGGGGCCCTGATCAGGTTTAAATGGTGGACTTAGCGTTGGAGTAACTAACACGAGCTAAGGTACATTTTTTTTTTCTGGAATTTGTAAATCTTTGTCAAAAATCTCAAGCTTCCATTTCGTTCTCTTGCCAGTGTGTGGAAGAATGGAGTGGCTGATACAGCAGGCTGGCCTCACCCAGAAGGAAACAAGCAGATGTACAACGGTTGTGGAAAGAGAATGCCGGAGGATACCGGAAGGAGAATACCGGAAGGAGGATGACTGTTCTCACATGCCAAGAACAATGGCTCAGTGTCTGTTTGCAAATCCCAGGCCTTATTTTTGTAGATACGTTCATCCTGAGTTTTAAAGGTTTCCCGTGAGTGACTCTTTTTTGAGTTCTCATTTCTACACACACACCATCCTCCTCTCACCAGCTCTGTCCTTCCCAGAATCCACCTCACACCTGACCAAAACATTCCTCAGGAATCTGTTCATTGAACTCTTTACTGCTCTGTGAAGTCTTGTGATTTCTTCCACAATCATCTCTAGGGAGAAATGTGTAACTGTTGAAAATAATGAATTAAAAAAAAAATCGACATATCACTTAGTGGTTCTTTACAAATGTCTATTTGTAGATTATTCTCGAGAGGTAAACAGGGCCATCTCAGTGGGGCAGGGAAGGGACAGGGTGATCCAGGGGTCAGTAAATGCTCTCGGAAAGGACAGATGAATAAATAGTCCCGATGTGTAGGTGGTAAAGGCTCAACAAACGGGATAAAGGTGCAAAGAGAGCTTAGGCAGTTCTATGAATTGACTATATTTATAAAAATGTACTCCTTCTGAGGTTGGGGCTAACTCAGTTGAAGAACACATGAGAACACAATACCAGGGTTCGATCTCCAGCAGTCAGAAAAACAAACAAACAAACCAACAACAAAAATCTCAACCAAACACACTCCCTCCACTAATTTAAAAAACAAAACAAAAGCGAGGTGTGCTCCCACCCACAATCTCAGCGCTCAAGAGGCAGAGGAAGGAGGAGTGCCCCAAGTTCGAGGCCAGCCTGGCTGTGATCAAAAATAGCAATGACCGTGTAAGCCAGAGTTTTCTAGAGTAGCAACTTATAGACTGAATCTCTGAATCTCTCTCTCTCTCTCTCTCTCTCTCTCTCTATATATATATATATATATATATATATATATATATATATATATGAATTAGAATGACTTACAGGCTGCAGTCCAGCTAATCCAACAATGAATGCCTACCAATAGAAGGTCTAGGAATCCCTGAGGCTGGTTGTCTCAGCTAATCTTTTTTTTTTTTTTTAAGAGTTGTTTATTTATTGTAATGTAAGTACACAATAGCTGTTTTCAGAAACCTCAGAAAAGGACATCAGATCTCATTGTGGATGTTTGTGAGCCACCATGTGGTTGCTGGGATTTGAACTCAGGACCTTTGGAAGAGCATTCAGTGCTCTTAACCACTGAGCCATATCTCCAGTCCCCTTATTTTGTTTTGTTCTGTTTTTTTAAATTTTATGTATATGAGTGCACTGTAGCTGTCTTCAGACACACCAAAAGAGGGCATCTGATGCCCATTACAGATGGTCGTGAGCCACCATGTGGTTGCTGGGAATTGAACTCAGGACCTCTGGAGGGGCAGACAGTGCTCTTAACCGCTCTCCAGCCCTCAGCTTGTCTTTATGAGATGATGGAAGCAGTAGACGCTAATGCCAGTGAAGGGAAAGGACAAGGTAACAAGATGAGAGCAAGCTGGTTAAGAGGCAAAGCTTCCTTCCTCCATGCCCTTATATAGACTTCCGGCAGGAGGCATGGCCTGGATTAGATCTGGATTAGAGGTGTGTCTTCTGGACCCAAGATGTGAATTAGAAGTAGATCTTCCATTCCAAATTAAGCAGAAATCCCTCACAGGTGTGACCCCCACTTTTGAGTTTTAGTTGATTCCAGATGTAGGCAGGTCAACCAAGAATGGCCATCACCATGACCAAGAACGGCTGTTGCCATGGCCAAGAGCGGCCATCACCATGACCGAGAGCAGCCATCACCATGACTTGTTTGTTTGGCAAAGGTACAGAAGCAAGAGTATTTCTGCTTTGGTTCCAGAGGGACAGTCCACGATGTTGGGGGACATATGACAGCAAGCAGGCCAGAGCAGGCTGCTGAAAGATCACATCTTCAACCAACAGGGGAAGCAGAGAGAGTGAGCTGGAAGCAGGAGAGGTTAGACACCCTCAAAGTGTACAACCCCAGTGAGAATTTCACTCCAGCAAGCCCCATCCTTTAGAGGGTCCTAAAACCTCCCTAAAGGACACAGGCATCTGGGGAATCACGTGTTTAGATACCTGAGCTTATGCAGGACATTGCTCACTCAAACCATCACACTGGGCGGCGTAGTGAGCTCCAGGCCAGCAGAAACTAAACAGTGTGATGGCTACAAAAACAAAGGAGAGCAAAACAAAACACATACTGGCCAGTATAATAGAGATCTCCCCAGAGGCTTACAGTTGAGTGACCAACACGGGCCAGGGGAGCAGACTACAGAGCTCTGGGATAAATCCACACGCTTACAGTCGATTGATTTTGAACAAACATGTGAGGAACACACACTGGGAAATGACAATCTCTTGATGAGTGCTATCCGGACAACCGGATATTCATAGGCAGAAGCGATTCGGATCCACATCCCACCTCACATACCAAAATCAACTCAGAATGGTCTGAGTTAAAAGACCCAGGGCTAAGACCTGAATCAGAAAAAAACAGGCAAAAGACCTCAACAGGCATGTGTCAAAAGAAAGTCTACAACTATAACAAGTGTATGAAAAAAATGTAACATTACAAATTAAACATTTTTAAAAAGGCAAGTTAAAACGAGCTGGCATCTTTCAGAATGACTATTGTTTTAAAAAGAGAAGCTTGCCAAGGACGAGGAGAAGACACCTTTACCAGCTTCTGCTTTCCACTAAGGAAAACAGGTGGGTGGTTCCTCAAAAAACTAAAACTACCACGTGACCCAGAAATCGGATGGAATCTGTGTCAGAGAGTACATGCTCCCATGTGTGCATTTAGCACCGGTCATGACAGTCAAGGTAGAATGTCAAAAGCCAAGTGTGGTATCACATGCACACAATCCCAGATGTCCTGAGGAGCAGGAGAATTAGAGGCCAGTTTGTACTTCATAGCAAGTTCAAGCCCAACCTGGGTTATCTAGTGAGATTCCTATCTTAAAAAGCAAAAACAAAAACAAAACAAAACATCTAAGCAAAAAATTTGACCTGAAGATGTAGCATCTACGTAATGTGATTATTGACCTTTAAAAAGATGGAAGCATCATCCAATGTGATATGAATAAACCTGAGGATATTAAATCCTGTAAAACAAGGATTCGTGGGAAGACAAAGATGGCATGATTTTGATTCTCTGAAGAACTGCTGATTGACCGAAACCAGGTCTTGCTGTATCCTAGCCTGATGGAACTCCTGGACCACAGCATCCTAAGTATTGGGACTTCAGGAAACATGGCCATGATAGAATTTAAAAAGGTGTGATGATTTGTATATGCTGGGCCCAGGGTGTGGCACTATTTGAAGGTGTGGCCTTGTTGGAGTGGGTGTGGCCTTGTTGGAGTAAATGTGTTACTGTGGACTTGGGTTTAAGACCCTCATCCTAGCTGCCTGGAAGTCAGGATTCTTCTAGCAGCCTTCAGATGAAGACAGAACTCTCAGCTCCTCCTGCACCATGCCTATCTGGATGCTGCCATGCTCCCTCCTTGATGATAATGGACTGAACCTCTGAACCTGTAAGCCAGCTCCAGTTAAATGTTGCACTATAAGTACTATAAGAATTGCCTTGATCATGGTGTCTGTTCACAGCAGTAAAACCCTAAGACAAAAAGGCAGTCTCACAAAGGCAGAAAATAAAGTGGTGGTGTTTCAGTTACAAGAATAAGATCTATAGATGTACAGTTAGTCACGATGACCACAGTGAAGAATAAGGCACTGCGCAGTGACCAGTACCATTTGGGGACACACACAGACACAGACACACACAGACACACAGACACACAGACACACAGACACACAGACACACAGACACACAGACACACAGACACACACACACACACACACACACACACACACACACAGGCTTTTTTATAAATTACAGGATTTCACTGCGTGCCCCGGCTGGCTTGGCAGCCCCCTGGAGCCTTGAGAACATCGGCACATGCAGTTCTAATGGACCTCTTAATGCCCTAAGTTCTCTTTCCAGTGATTTGTGGAATGAGACAAGTTGAACTGCTTCATGCTGTACATGGACTCTCCTGGAAATTTTCTTCCATTATAGCACCGCTTAAGGAGCTATCAAAAGTCTTGCTTTTTATCCCTCCTGGTAAGTGGTTTCCTTCTATGTTATCAGTAACAGTTAGTTCCAGTACCTTTCAAAGAAGGTGCTCAGCAGAAACTGAGCTAATATGCACTTACTGCTGCTCTAATTAGCAGGTTCTAGCCATCCCATTAGGCCACACCCCCTTTGCTATGCCTCCTGGGAAGATTTGCATTTACTTTGCCTTCTGCCTAGAACATGCCCTGCAGATACTAGTTGCATACATTAATCTTCAGTTTCTCCAGGTCTCCCTAAAATACCGCAATAGATAAGGCAGTTTTGGTGTGCGGAAGCCAGGAAGTAAGCACAACACTATTTAGCCATGGGCTGGCTAAAGCAGACAGGGGAAGAGAACATAAATAACCCTCACTTACGGAGCTTATATTGTCTGCTTTCCACTCTCAAGATTATTGGTTTCTTTGAGCACCTGGGATCACTCCTTGGTTCATGCAGTTTGAGGGTAGAGATTGTAAACTTAGATTAGGCCTGCTAAGTTTCAACGGCATAAGAAAGGCACAAGAGACGGTCCAGTGTGTCCTTAAATCTGGGAATACGGACAGAAATCTAGGCTGCAAACAGAAGGTGCGGTAGTCCCCATGTACACAATTTCCAGGGGTCAGTGGTTGTCCTGTAGCAAATCCCTCTGAATGGAAGCACCCAAACATCCCTGTCTAGGGAGAAGCTCCTTGAAAGTCAGGAAGGAAGCCTCCTCATTCTCAGGAAGTTCCTTAAACTTACAGGATTCTGAAGTCCCGCCCCCAAGGTTATGCAAACATAACAGTGGCTGAAGAGAGATTTCCGAGGTCTGAGCTGCTTGAAGTAAATTCTGACCCGCTGAACTGCATCCAGGTCATTCCTGGAGTGCCAAGGAAGCAGAGCTCTGGGGATGCCTGTGCTGGGTTGGACTTTTCAATGATGCGTCTGCCTTTAAGCCATCAGCATTCCTGTAACATCAAGACACTCACTGGCTCAACATACTGGACTTCAGTGGAGCTGTTCCTTGGTTCTTCATCTTGGTCAAGCAGGTGTTTGCTAATGCCGCTCTAGAAAAAGTCACACAAGAGCTACAAGATAAAAAAATAAATAAATAAATAAAATAAAATAAAATAAAAAAGAAAAGAAAAAAAATGTAAGGGCACTGAAGAGACAGCTCATTGGTTAAGAGCCACAAATCAGGCTGTCCACAACTCCAGGTCCAAAGGGCCTAACGCCCTCTCCTGGTTCCCTGAGGTACTTCACTCAAGTGTACAAATGCACACATAGGCATATACAAATAATTAAAAATAAAGCTAATTTTTAAAAAAACATTAATTAATTATTTTTTTACACCCCATATTTTATTCCCCAAAGCTAAAATATTGTAATGGTTAGAGTTCTTTGTTCAAAGAGCATATAAGGCTCTGTAGCTGTGGAGTCTCCAACTAATTGGTTGATGGTCTGACTAATTGCTTTGGCAAAGGCAGAAGGCGAGCCAGGTATGTCTCTCTGGCTTTTCACAGCAATCCACATGGCTGAGATGACAACCTATGTGTGGGACATTCTTTACTTTTCAGTCTGGGTGACTGAGATACTGGCAATCCAGGTAAGGGACAGCTGCCACCATGCCTCACTATGCCCCTGACCCTTTGCCAGTGCCCAGACTTCCAGGGTGGTCTCAAGTATGCTCAGGAGGATGGCAGATGAAAAATACAGCAGTTGCCCTCTGAGAGCCCATTTCACAGAGACCCAGAAGTGAGAGGACAAGGGATGGCATGTGAGTGGAGGCATTGTCCCATCTGACCTCACTGACAAAATTAGATTTCACAGACAATGTTATTTACAAAGTCAAGGTAGCCTTCTGGGTGGTGGTGGTGGCACACACCTTTAATTCCAGAGTGTGGGAGGCAGAGGCAGGTGGGTCTCTTTGGATTCAAGGCCAGCCTGGTCTACAGACCAAGTTTCAGGACAGTCAGGGCTACACAGAAAAACACTGTCTCAACACCTCCCCACCGCCCAACCCCCACCCCCCAAAAAAAGAAAGGAAGAAAGAAATAAAGAAATTTAAAATGGCAATTGTAGGATTTTAAATTTTTCAGGAGCTTTGGAAAATAGGGGCCTGTGTGAGCGCACTGTTTGGAAGCCCACAGAACTCTCCTTTTTTGGGATAGATAGTAGTTAAAATTGTAGAACAGCATCAGTTCTATATGGAAGGAAAGATGGCTGAACACTGAAGCCAGTGGGACACCAGCATCTGAAGGCTGAGCAGAGAGAGCATCCTGGCTGAAGACAGATGAGTAGGAAAGTATTTGGTCTGTGACCCTGACTTGGAAAAGCTTTGCAAATGCAAATACACTGGCCACATAATGCCGTGAGCATTTTATCTCACAGACTATGCATTACACAGACATTTCCCACCCACCCTAGGATTAAGAGTATGGCTCCAATATAGGACTATTCCTTAGATTATTTTTGCAGCATATATTGATTGATTGAAAAAAATTAATGCAGGAGAAAAAAACTGTAGGAAATGCATTATTGTACCAAATGGAGTGTACTAATAATAGACACACAGCTGGCCTAAGTAAATAATTCAATTTCCTTGTGGCAACAGGCACATCTACACAAAAGACCACAATGCCTCTGTAACACTTATCAAGCAAGACACAAAAGGCATCTCTAAAATCTCTCAAGAATTCCAAGTGACTCACTGAGACTTATTTTAGAATCAAGCCCAAGAATTTTCGAGCTACAAAGTAGCTTTCAGCAGAGTCTTAGGTCGGAAGACCCAGAACTTCTCCATCTGCAGAGAGAACCATGGCAGGTCAGTGATGACACCTGGTGGGCTCTGGAGGCAGTTTCTGAGGTGCTTATAGCAAAGGGGTCACCCCAACACTGGCTCTCTGAGGTTGCAGACAAGATGCTCACCCCTCTGGTGCCCAAGTGAAACAGTGGAGTAACTCCTAGGCGGAGATGAAGAGACCACTGTAAAAACATTTAGTACTGGAAAAGCGCCATGGCTAAATGAAGAAGATGGAAACTCCTGCAACCCACACACCTCTGGAACCTAGAGTTTACTAAGGGCTTCCCTTCCCTTCTCTTACCCCTCCCAGTCTGCCCTGAAGCCCAGTCTTGCTTCAGAGTCCCCTGCTTCAGCCTCTGGAGGGCTGGCATTAGAGGTCATAACTGGCATTCTAGGTCACAGATGGCATTCAAGGCCATAGGGGTCATTGCTAGCATTACTGGTCCCGGTCCTCTCTTTCTCTCTCTCCCTCTCATTGAGTCTCCTCATCTTCTCAAGATCTCCAGGGTTCTGCACTTACTTTTCCTGTTACAAATAGTCTTCTTTGGTAAAAACCCGACCTTAAGGAGCAAGGAGAACGTCTCCTGGACGTTTTCTATAGTTTATACTGTCTTTTAGTGCATATTCGTGGTTAAATTCCTACGCTAATATTGGTCGCAACGTTTTTCCATTCAAGAGAGAACATTAACTATGAGGGTTGGGAGTGTAGGTTGGTGTAGAGTGCTTCCCTGGCACGCCAGGGGTGCACCTGAACTCCTAGCATCTGAGAGGCGAAAGAGGAAAAGGAATATAAAAGAATAAAACACAGTGGATGTAGTAGTGTCGTGTCATTGAACATTGGCTAGGACCGGGCTCAGGAGGCAAATGTTTCTCCAGGGAGCGAGCGACACCCGGGCACTGCAGGGAAGCCACCGTTCACCAGCGTCCTTGCCAGCAGCTGTGCAGACCCAAGGACTCCATACTCCCGCTTTATCTGCGCCCCAGTCCTTGGGTTGTCAGGGCGGCATTCCTTCACTCTCTGCCGTCATTTCCCCCTTTCGTTTCTTTGTCCTTCCTGGCACTATAGTTTCTCATATTGTCCTATTAAAGAGTTTACACGTAGCTATGACGTGTGTTGCGTTCGGCCTAGTCCTGGGGCTTGGAGGGCTGGCTGATTTGCAAAAGCTCATCCCCTGCACCCCCGCGACCACTCCCCGCCAGTGCTCCCTCGGGCGGGGACTCAGGGGCTCTCCGTGCGCACGTGTGTCGTTTCCCCCACACTAAGCGGGCACCTTGCGGCGTCTCCCCAATTCTGCTGATTAGTTTAAAGACCCTCGTGAGCTCCTGAAAGCCGGCCTGCCTCTGCGGTTGCAGCGCTCCCCGCAGGCGTGGCGCGGCTCGCCCAGCATCTGCCACTCCTCCTCCCCCAACCCCCGCCCCAGCCCGACTTCCTCCCGGGCTCCTCGCAGCCGGGGCGGTTTGATCTGGGGCGGGAGCGGCGGCGTCCCTCTGGGCATGCTCAGTCGCAGGCTGAGCAGCTCCTGCTGAAGGAGGGCGCGGGCGGAGCGCAGAGGGGCAGTGCCGAGAGGGCTGAGCGGAGCTTGCGGCCCGAGCCGAGCGGAACCGAGCGGAGCCGAGAGCAGCCGAGCGACGGTCTCGGGGAGACATGCAGATGATGACTAGGAAGGTCCTGCTGAACATGGAGCTGGAGGAGGACGACGATGAGGATGGAGATATTGGTGAGTGCCGGAGCCGGGGCCCGGGTGAGGGGGATCCCGGGCGGACGCCTCTGCGCGGAAGCCGAGGCTCCCAAGCAACTTAGGGTCTTTTTCCTGCGTCCGCTCCGGGCGGTGTTTTGGGGGCCCTTGCTCCCGGGTTCATGACACACCTGAGCCGAATTCTCCGAGGCCACAGGCTGCGCCGCAGCACCAGCCCGCAGAGACACAAACAAAAGGGCTGGAGCCGCGGGCGCGGGGCAGGAACGCGGGGCGACGCCGGGCGGAGGATAGTGGCACACTTCCATCATGCCTCCTGGATGTCAAATGTTCCTTCTCGAGGCCTCCAAACACTTTACAAAGTAAATTTAGGAGTTGGGTGTGGCTTTTCCTTCCTTCCAGGTTTTGCTCACAGACCAATCAAAGGAATTTGGTAACTCCCAGGACTAGATGAACTTGGGAACTCCACGCCGCGATTTAGCCTTGGCCTTTCATTGTGACAGCGGTTTACCAGGCACTTATCTTTGTGGAGAGAGCAAATAGTATTCCTTTTTAAGGAGGGGAGGAAAGTGCGCACAGGTTAGCCTCCCTGGTGCCTCACACTGTCAAGCACAAGTTTCTGATTTCCCAGAGTTGAGCAAGTTAAGGCACTGCACCTGGCGGCTGCTGGGTAAAGGATGTAGGATGCTCCTGTCTCATGAGACTGAACAGTTAAAGTGACCGTTTACATAAAATACCACCGACGGGAGCAGCGTTAGAAAGTTACACTCATAGTAGCAGTTTCTTAGGGAAATATTCTTGTCTGCCCTCGTGAGGAACTCAAGTGAGATCCAGCTGGAATAGAAATTGACAGAAGCAAGAGGCTCTGAGTGTAAGCCCTTGCTGCCATCAGATTTCAATTTAGAAGGAAAATCTAATTTGGTCTAGCCTCTGTTACATGATAGGCATCATGGGTTGTCTTCAGACCCTGCCAGTAAGCTGGCTCTGCTTTTACTGATCCATGAAATTCATGCTTGTTCCATGAAGTAAAACAGCCCATGTAGTTAACTACCTCTGCTTCTTCTTACCGTAGCAGCCAGTATTTAGATTAATACTTTAGATAGCAGACAGCCTGTTTTGACAGGCAACAAACATTTAAGTAGGATCTGGCAATTTTTGGTTTTCCTTTATTGAATTATGAATTTCATGTGGATCATAGTTATTTTTGTATCAGACTTTTTACCAAGCCTATGAACCTTTATGTTACAACAGAATTATAAGCCTTCTTGAAGGTTTCTGAAGTAGGTTGATAGACTTTTTTTTTTTTTTTTAAGATTTATTTATTTATTTATTATATGTAAGTACACTGTAGCTGTCTTCAGACACTCCAGAAGAGGGAGTCAGATCTCCTTACGGATGGTTGTAAGCCACCATGTGGTTGCTGGGATTTGAACTCAGGACCTTCAGAAGAGCAGTCAGGTGCTCTTACCCACTGAGCCAACTCACCAGACCAGGTTGATAGACTTTTATGAAGTAATTCTAATTTCCAACAGCGGGAGAGGAGGCGCTGGTGAAATGAAGATTGTAATCAAAACCTCTGCCTCCAATCTTGTAGTGTTAAAGCTCTTGATTAATATCTCTCTTCAGGACTTGTCATCAGAGGGATAGTTGTATAGCTGTTTAAAGCATAATCGGGTTCGATGTTAATTTCTGTTCAGTTTTGCTTAGCTTTAAAATTCAGAGCAGGAAAGTTACTTTGACACAAGGCCCCAACGTCATCCAAGGCAAATCTCAAACAACGAAAGTAAAGCATTTTAAGTAGAAGATGGTATCACGGAGGTGTTCTGCCCACGTGCGTGAAGCCGAGCCTTCTGGGAGACTGGGTTGTCGGGCTTTATAAACAGTTACTTCAGGTTGTTGCTCGGTACTTAGAGAACTCAGGTGGTTGTCGGATACTTAGGTGCTGCTTGAGGTGCGGTAGTAGCCTCCTTGCGTGGCATGAACCCACCATGGAGAATTGAAAAATGCTATATTTCCCATGGCGTCTTCCTTGTTTGCTTAAGTCATGACCATCGGAAGTAACCCAAAAGGTGCAGCGATGAATGAACCCAGGGGGCACAGGTTTTTCTTTTTTTAAAAAAAACTTGCTCAATTTTACCAAGGAGCCACAGAAATCCCGTGTAGGCAGCAGTTGCAGAAGTGCCCTAGTGGAGATGGCTGTAACTGCAAGTCCCGGAAATGCAGAGAGTGGTCTGTCCTTGGCAGCTTTTGTCTCCACACTTTCCACCTCCAGTTAGTCGGTTGATTCAGCGTCACTTCGTCACTTCCGCTTGATTTAAAAACGTGATATAGGACAGGTGAGATGACTCAGTGGGTAAAGGCACCCGCTACCAAGCTCCAGGACGTGAATTCAATCCCCCTGACCCACATGATGAAGGAGAGATTATACCTCCACGTGTTCTCTGACCTTCATTTCTGCTTTGGTTCTCTTGTCCTCCCACCCCAACCCCACCCTCTTAAAAAAGGGATAGCAGCAGCTTTCATGGCAGAATGTAGATGCTTTTGGTTAATATATTTCTTCAGTGTATCTCACTCCTCTGTAGTTTGTATAATACTATACAAAACTATAGTTTGTACGATAGGTTTAAAAAGGCTTATCTTGGATGGATTATCTGTGGCTCAAACTCTGCTAAGGGAAAACGGTTCTAGGCCTGGGAGCTCTGAGGAAGAACTCTGGGTTCAGCTGGATTCGTTTGAAAGCTCTCGGTTTGCTGTCTGTTTCTGGTAGTTGACTTGGTAGTTTCTCATACGGATTGTCTGTCACTTGGGAAATGGACTGAGGCCATGTTACATGATGGTCCAGCCATTTCTCTGTCCTCTTTCAATGTGGCAGTCTCAGGAAGACTTATCTACCCATGTAAACTATTCCTGTCTTCCCATCATCCCCTAGTCTAGTCCTGGCCTGTTGGGCCTCATGAACAGTGGCCAATCAGCCCTTCTGGGCCAAGTGCAGGAGGCCGTGTGGGAGCCGGGGCAAGGCACATTCCTGTCCGAGGATGGGGATCCCTTGAAAAATGAAAAGTCCCTTTTAGAGGGTGGCTTTATTGAAGTGTATGCAGAACTATGGGAGGATGGCATGAAAGGGAACTTTCTAGAAGAGGTGGTTAGGCTGTGGAAAGCCTGGCCCTTGCAGGGTAGAGATGCCAGGCTGGAAGGATATGGAGGGACTATCCTGTGAAGAATCCTCCAGACATTTTAAAGAACTTGAGCTATCTATAACTTGGGAGCCCCAGGAAGATGTCTTGGAAAGATCAGATCTGTGTCTGGTAGCCTGCTGAGAAGTGAGGTGGAGGGAGACTTTAAACCCTACCAGGAGTTGGGTTTAGAAGTGGCTGCAGTGACCTAGGTTTAAGGGGTGTGTCCCGGATCTTACAGAAGGAGGAGCATCTTTAAGCATCCCATTTCTAGCTGTCCTGCATAGTGTAAGTCCGCCTCTTGAGCTGAATGGTAGGAAGGATGGGTGGGGCGGGGCGGGGTGGGGTGGTGGTGTCCTCTGTGAAGTCATACTTTTCTTGGCGGCTTTGGCTCAGGCCATTGCCTTCAGCCTCAATTCCTCTCTCCCTGTGAGTCATCCTCCTTCCAAGCCTGTTGGAAACTCCTGTAGGTAGTGTGATAACTGCATCTCTAAGGGACTCCAGTGCATTCTCACACCCCTTGTTTCTATCTTGTACTTAGCCTTTGTTTATTTGTTCTGCTCTTGTGTTTCATGACCTTTACTCTTATTATCTCTCTAGCACGGCATGTATATATGTGTGTGTGTATGTATATATGTGTGTGTTATTATTTATTATGTTATCGTATATGTGTGTTATTTACTTATCTTTATTTTATCATTTTGGAGACACAGTCTCTTATAGGCAGGCTATAGGCAGGCTGTCTCTTTGGACTCTTTATATAGCTGAGGCTGGCTCTGAACTCCCGATTCTCCTGCCTCTGCCTCCTGAGTGTAGCGACTCCAGGCCTGGGCCACCGCACCTGAATGACTCACTCCTGAGATAATTTGGACCTAACACTTAACGGTTTTACAGCTTTGTAAAAAATCTCTTCTGTGTTATCTGAAGACTACATACTCCTAGTTCTTCTGCTTCATTGCACACTTTATCGCCCTAATCATTTACTACTGCTGTAATCAAGGGGTGTGTCGAGAGAAATCCTGGTACGGAAGTGGTACCGAGGAGAAAGCTTGGAGCCTTGCCAGGCTAGCTGTAGAGCGGTGTGGGCAGCAGAGCCATCCAGGAGGACTGGGAAGGCAGATGATGGGGCTGTGGTTCCTAAAGGCGCAATGGGTTAACCCCCAAATGAACCCAGTACTGCTACCCCCAGCTTATGTATTATATGTTACATTCATGTGTGTATATGTGTATGTGTGTGCATACATGCATTTTTTTTAACAAAAGAATGAGAATTTTTAAAAAACCAAACAAACTGGGATCAAAGTCTTTTCTGGCCTAGCCTTGCTTAGTTCCACATGCTGTCATGTCTCGCCATCCACATTCTAATTTCTGAGTCAAATCGCAGCTTTCCAAAATGTCCCCTAGCCTTTCTCAACTCTTTGGCAACCTCACTGTTCTGCATGTGACAAATGAGCCCTCAGAGAATTATTCTGAAAGAGCGGGTGGGGGCAGGGCTGCCACCGTGGCATGTGGGGCTGGTTTCCTTTTCCCCTTTAGAAGCCAAGAAATTTGGATCTAACACACCCGGAGATCTCTCCATTATGGGTATGGTTTTAATTCTGAGGTGTGTGAGAGGTAATCCAGTATTATTAGGAATTGCCTGATATGTGCCCATGGTAAAGGATGGTATTGAACTCTGGTGGTGGTGTTTGTAGCGCACTAGACTGAAATGAGTGTCTTTTAGTAAAAGTTTTCCTCTCGCATTACCAGGACCTCTTGACCAACAGCTGTGGTCTCACTGTGAGATGCTTCCTGTTCCTCATCCTGATGCTTTTCACATAGTAGGCGTTTTAGGAAAGCATTTGTTATAGGGCTGATTTAGGTTTTCATTTCATATGATTTAATCTGAGTGGTCCAGTTTAGACAGGACATTCAGGCCTGGGTCCGTGGGAAAAGAGCCGAGTTTTAGAACAAGGAAATGCCTCTAACTACCTTCATCCAAGGCAATGTGCTTCTGGACTGATCCGGAAATGTTAAGATGGAGAATGTGGGGATTTAATACAGCCAAATGATCACATTGTGCTCTTATGGCCATTGTTAGGGAACCCCAGCCTCTTGCATGCCTGGCAGGGGCACCACTGCTGAGAAGCACACCCACCCGGCCCATGTCATTTCTATGACTCCTTTTTGCTTTTGCATGGCTTTTTCTCTTCAGCTTTGCAGCTAAAAGTAATTGGCACCCATCCCGAGAAACAGCCAGTTTGAAGAGCATAAGAATATGGCAACAGTGGATTTTGGATGTGGGCCAAGCAGCAATGAAGATACCATTCAGCCAATGCATCCAAGAGAACGTGCACAGAGAGAGAAACAAGTTGAAGGGTTAATGACTGCTCTCCCTGCCTCTGTATTTATGGGTGCCCCGGCTGCGATTCTGAATACCAGTTGACAGATCTTGTTGCAGGAAGTTATTCAGCAGCCAAAAACACAAATAGAAGAAAATACAGTCTTTTTTTTTTTTTTTTTTCGAGACAGGGTTTGTCTGTGTAGCCCTGGCTGTCCTGGAACTCACTCTGTAGACCAGGATGGTCTCAAACTCAGAAATCCGCCTGCCTCTGCCTCTCAAGTGCTGGGACTAAAGGTGTGTGCCACCACTGCCTGGCTAGAAAATACAGTCTTTTGGGGAGTCCAGATGTTGCCTTTATATTTAATGCTTTTATTCTAGGACACCGGAACGCTATAATTTGTTGCATCTTTTTAAAAATACAACTAATTTAAGATTGGGAGAAAGAGGGTATTGATCTTTTAAAGTTCTTTTCTTTGTAATATTTCTTTTAACTTGGATAACTTTACCACTGGGTCAAAGTCATAAATAGAGTTCTTTCACGAGGCATAAATATGCAAATCAAAGGCTTATTTATTTATAAAGTTTGTTTCGTAGAAACCAAGACTCTGTTCACATAACTGAAATTGTTATGATCTCTCCAAACATCGCAGCTAGATAGCTGAGAAAACCCTTGCACACTCTCAGTGATAGCTGAGTCCCTCTTGTGGCACTGTCACACGGATGCAATCCTAAACATTCTTTTTTTCTGACTTGTGCTGATTTTCGAGGAAAAAATATTCAAAAGAAAAACAAACAGTTTTATTTTTAAAAAACAATTAGTACTGTATTGTTTTACGGTTTTACTCTCTTTAACATACTGATTAAACATGGTTGCATTCATTGGAATCATTGTATTTCTTTCTGTTGCTTATGAAACAGATTCTGAGTGTTCCAGTTGTGTAAAACACAATACTCTGTTTCTGAAGAAAACGAAAGAAAAGAAAGAAAGAAAGAAAAAAAAAGCCAGGATTTCTCAGTAATGTGTAAAGAAATGGTAAAAGTTTCGTGGCTTTGGATGTTGCTCAAGAAGAAACAGAAGTAGATTTTTAAGAGCTTCCTGTTCTCTTTGGGGCAAAGGCGATTCCTGAAGAACTTCTATGGAGGAACAGGAAGTTGTCCTTACAGATACTTGCTGCCCTTTGCTGAGTGGGAGGGAGGGAGACTGACTTGAGTGACAGCTGAGTCTGTGTCAGCTGGGAAGCACTTGTGGTATTCACTGGAGCCCTTCACCTGAGGCCTGCTTCTCAGCTGTCTCTTCAGCCCTGGGGGGTTGCTGGGAGGGTGTGGCAGGATGCTTTTAGACCTGCAAGAGGACACACACACACCTACCTCCCCCCTCTTCAGTAGTCAGTACCATTCATCCTCTCTCTTCCTCATCCATTCCCCAGAAACTGTGTATCAGGTTCCGGGCTTCTCACTAAGGCTGTGGTCTTTTTCCATCTCACATCAGCTGCCTGGCCTCCTTAGTTGCTCATCATTTTTTCTTAGAGTCTTTCCTTGTCTGCCTCCATACTCCATCAGATGCCTTAGCCTGGCTCTGCACAGAGATGCAGAGCATACAAGTTCACGATCTGGTCCAGGCATTCACCAGCCATGCGACCTTGGGTGACCTACATGACCTTTCTCTGTAACATGGGGCTGTGGCATGCAAGGTGTGGGGATGTTAAATAAATAATAGCGTTTAAAACTTTGGCATGGTTTGCAGGATTCTGGTGCCTGCTGAACTGGACCCTCCGCAATTGTCAACGATGTTGCAATGTTGCCAGTGCTTTGTGTAGCTGGTTTTTAGCTAAGTCATTTTTTTTTTTTTTTTTAGATTTATTTATTATTATATAAGTACACTCTAGCTGTCTTCAGACACACACCAGAAGAGGGTGTCAGATCTCATTACAGATGGTTGTGAGCCACCATGTGGTTGCTGGGATTTGAACTCAGGACCTTCGGAAGAGCAGTCAGTGCTCTTAACTGCTGAGCCACCTCTTAGCTAAGTCTTAACCCAGGATTACCCTTTGGCTACTCTGTGGAAGTTTGTTCCTTTTCCCTAAGACAGTGACTTCTACACCCGCTTGTCACATTGTACTTCTCATTTCTTACTGTTACTGTCTGGAGGGCGGTGGCCCTAGTCGGCAGCATGGTGCCTGATGCTTCCATTCTGATGAATAAGGGAAAGGTACTGACTACTGAAGAGCTGACAGAAGACTTTGGATAGTGACCAGCCCTTGGGCGCACCAGTTGGAGGATTAATACATACAACAGAGTGGATGGGGCTTGACCCAATGGCCAGTCAGCCACAGCCAAAATATGAAGAAATTTAAGTGATTTTACAGTAGTAGATGCATTTCATAACAGGGTTGTATCACCTCAATATAATTTTAGTAAGGAAGATAAGATATAGTATAAAGGGTCAATGTGACAAATACTTTGATAGCCTTTATTCTTAAAATGTGTAAGAAATAAGACCATACATACACACAGAACATATCTTGATCATTCCTCATGCTTATCTCTCCAACTTCCCCTAAAACCACCCAACATGTCCCTTCAACTCATGTTCCCTTTCCATACAGTTCTCCCCAGCCTTCATTAGCTAACCACTGAGGCCAGTTGGTGCTGACTGAATAGGTATGGAGATTGGGCCATAACTGGAGCATGGGCAACCTGTCACTCACCACATTCTCAAGGACAAAGGAGCCTTCCCTCTTCTAGTTTGGACCTTGTGAGCCCCTCCTCATCCATGCTAGACTTTTGGCTGCCTTGATCCTTAACAGGTCTTATGTAGGTAACCAAACCGTGCGTTTATGCCTGTAACAGGTAACCATACCCATGCATTCATGCCTGTAATGGCTGTGTCATTTACAACATTCCTCACTTCCCCACCTCCAGGCTACATTCTTTCCATCCCTTCTTCCTTTATGCTCCCTGGGCCAGGGGTGGGAGCACTCACTGATTTACAGATTCCATCTGAGGCTGAGGACTCAGCGACTCCTTCTCGGGATTTGGATGACTCCTCACTGCCTGTTGTCCGCTGCACCAAGACACTTCTCTGACCCCTGAGGATGAACATGTTACACACACACAGAGGGAGCTGCTGCCACAGTTGCACCAGGTTGGGAGGTGAAGTTCCTATCATTTTACTTTTTGTAATAGTAGGGGAATTTAAAAGGAAAAAGTCGGAAGTGTTTAATTGCCCATGAGAGTTAAAATTTCCTGTTCATTGGGTAGCATTTAAAAGTCTGAAAGTTAAACAAGACGGGTTAAAAGAAACAAATAGATACAAATGGAAGCAAGTAGATAAATAGATACAAATAGATACAAGTAGATAAAGTAGAAGATTTGAGCTCGCTTTGTATTATTGCCCTTGTAGCTTAAATCTTCTGGATTTAATGCTAACAGAAGGGAAAGCTCTGTGTCATTTGCAGGCTAGGTTCAGGAGACAATGCTTTCTCATTTTGTGTTCTGAGAAGCTTGGGGACCACTGATTCACTGTGTCCAGTTGTTGGAGCTGGGCGGCAGGACCACCAGCTGGAGGACAGCTAATGCATTGCATCTCTTGGGGTGGAAGGAAGAGGGGAGTTGAGTTTAAGGTTATTTGATTGACATTTCTGCCTTTAATAGAAGTGACTCCTAGTGTAAGCCTAATTCCATTCTTTAGTCCCAGTGCCTGGAGTCCAGCCTCTGCCACGAGGGCCGCTCATATTTCCTGCCTTCATTTAAATGTAAATAGTGCTTAGTGACCACTGGGTACAGGCATCTATAACAGGCTCATTATAGCCTACAAATCATAGAGGAGATGCGAACACTTGCAGACAAGCCTTTCATCATGCTTGGGGTAAGCAAACAGCAAAGACTTTTTAGCAATCGGGTAATCATGGTTTTCCTGGGCGTTACAGTGGCCTCGGCTGTGGCTTCTGGCTCGTCTCGAGCTTCGCGTGCTTATTTTGAAGAGTTCAATCATAGTGTTGACTAATTTATTTGACCAGGAAGGTTCCCTTGAACTCTTGACTGGTTTGCCAGCAGTGAGCCCTGCTTACAAATCAAACCTGATGGTTTCGGTTTTGTTTTAAATCATATGCATAGAGATTCCATTTATGGTAGCACAGTGGGATGGTCCCACCTTTCTCACTGTATTAGTTTGGTAGCTTTGTATCAGAGACCTCCCGTAGGCCATGTGTCCTATGATGTCTGAGGATACAGAAGCAGGTAGAGACAGCTCCACCTTCAGTGCAGTTTGTATTGTAGATGTGATCCGTGAAAGCCAAATGCACGCAAGATTATGCTCATTTACTGAAAGTCCCTTTAGTGTCTTGTGTGTGCTAGGTATGGTCATCGCTCTGGGAATTGAGCAGTAGATAAGACATAGGGCCCCTGCCCTCAGCGCATGGGCTGTCTGGCAGGGTAAAGCAGACGTATCAAGTGGGTGCGACAAGTTATATTTAAAGGCTGTAAAAGGAGAGCAAACCAGGATGGCACAGTGAGAAGAGAACCTTGGGTGTGCCCACCACTCTCCAGGGGGAGGGCTTTCACTGGGGGAATGGCTGGCCCTGCAGCTGTTCTTTTCATGGTTCTAAAAATAGCATGATCTTAGGGGAGCATGGCTTTGGAAAGCAGGCTGGGTGAAGGCTCAAGTGTACATTTGGCAAACGTGTAAAACCCTGTCTTTGCTTTTGGGTTTCCAGGTCCAGAACTGGTCGGGTGCAGGCTTTGTTTATGATGCTATCCGGGGTCTTTCGTGTATCTTGCAGAGGTGGTTCATAGTCCTAAGCCCCACTATTCCTCTGTGTGTTTGTTGACTGCAATAGCCACACTGGGATAGAGGCAATAAAACACGCTTGCATCTTCAGGTCCCTTTATCATGGCTTTACAGTCAACTTAGCACCCTCCTCTCCCTTCTGTAGGTTTGAAAGCGATGCTAAGACCTTTGGAGTCATCAGTTGTTAGTTTTTCTGTGTTGCCCAAGGAAGAGGGGAGACAGTGGGTACTGCCATTCCCTGCTCACAGTCTCTTACCTCTCTTGACCTCAAAGGCGTGGGGACCTAGAGGAGAACGAATTTTCTGGATCTTCTGGATTCTCAGCCAGCTCCACGTTCCCTTCTCAGGCTGCTCTCTGAGGGCTATGCATCACTTCTGTTGGGAAGGGGAGGGACTGACTTTGCTGGGAGTCACAACCCAACCCCTGAGGGCATGAATCAGAAGTCCCGGTGGAGCAGGAAAGCCCCACAGGCTCCTCCCTCCTGAAACCCTTGCTGGAGAGTCTCTCTTGCCTGTCAGAGCACCTAGGGCTATATGGAAGGGCACAAGCTAAGGTTTGTTTTGTTCTTAGGTCATGGGGCAGGAGGGCATGAAAACAAACTTTGTTCTCATCTGCTGTTTAAAACAGTCCTCTTGCTTGAGACCCTGTATGAGGTTGTCCATCCTAGAATGGCATCTTACCTTACTTGTGGCTCCTGGCCAAAGGGAGTCTTCTTGATGGGGGAATTCGGGGGAGTGTGAGAGACTGCTGCTGCCTTCTGCCGTGCTTTTGTCGGACAGGAACCCACTCCAGGGATGCTCTTGATTAGATTTTTAAAGTTCACTTCATATATAGTGATATGTGCTGTAAACTGTGAAGCTTGGCAGATCCTGGGTCTGCCTGCCACCCACACTCAGGCGGAGGCCACGTCCCTCCACCCCCACCCCCACCCCCTTTCTTAGTCCAGGGGAACAGTTTAATGACCTCTCCTGTAAACTGACGGTACCAGCTGTTGGATTTGACCTGAATGGAACCAAGTCGAGTATAATCATCTTTTATGCTTGGCCCTTTTCATGTTGCATGTTTTTTTTTTTGTTTTTGTTTTTGTTTTTGTTTTTTTTTTTTGAGATTCTTCTACGTGTAGTTATCTATTCCCGTTAGTCCAGTGTATTTGAACTGCAAGAATATCTGGAAAAGATCTTTTCTGGTTAAATCTTAAATCTTACCATGCTACCTAACATTACTTTTTCAGGTTTCTTCCTCTGTTTGTTTGTTTGGTTTTTTTTTTCTTTCTTTTTTTTCTCTTTCTTACTTTTTTATTTTTGTCTTAGTTATTTCTGTGGTTGTATCCACCACTCACACAATGCCTTTGCTTATAAGAGGAAGTTAACTAGCTTTAAGTTGGGGAGGAGGGTACAGGGAAAGTATATTCAGTTTAATTCCTTTGCTGTCTGAATCCAAACTCAGAGTCACTTCACACGCTGTCCCTGAGTGACCAGGCTGCTGGGTGCGACAGCAATTCGCCATCCGTAGAGAAATGCGTGCGGGTTTGTTCCTTCCGCACAGGAATGTCAAGTATAATAATTAATTTTTCCAAAAGGTCAGCACTTACTGGCATTTTGGCTAAAGCATGTTTCGGACGGATATTCTTAGCCTTCATCTGGTAACTAAAGAGCTCTAAAAGCCCAAAACTAAAACTGACCCGCACCAAGGGAGGAGGCAGGAGTCACTGTTGGCCCCAGATGTAAGATTCCACAGTGTTTGTCCAAGCCCGTGGGTTCCCAGTTCTCAGAGAAGTTACTTGGCACTGGCGTTGCTTTCCCTGCGTGTGACTCAGGATTTCTTAAGGCTGATTAGTCATTCACTGCCTGAGTTAAGGAGGCCTAGGAACTGCCTGAATCAAATTACGGCCCCCATCCACACTCCCCCTGGAGCTAACTCTCGTGGGTCCCACTTCTGAGCAGGGCCTCACCCGGGTCTGAGGAACTAATTCTGGCTCTCTGTGAGAAGCCTTGAAGGACTCGGCATTTCCCAGGAACCTAGTAATAGCCTTGAGTGTCAGCTCTGATGCCATTGCCTGCCTCCCACCAAATTCCCCCATGTGTCCATATTCCTTGCTTGGAAATGTTTTTCCTCGGCTTAGGCCTACCCTCTGGTTCAATCTGGTTCAATCTGGCTCCGGTGTGTGTCTTTAGAAGCCTTGTCCCACATGGTGCTACCTGCCTCCTGCCTGAGGTAGACCTGGTAGGGCCTGCCTGACTTGGTGTCCCTTAGTGGATTTAATCATTTATCATGTGTCCCACATCCCCTCTTTAACTGCCACACTGGTGGTACCTGAAATCTTGGCGTCCAGATTATTATCCGAATGTTATTTTATTTTCACTATCCTTCTTCGGTCATATTAGGGCTGTTGGATATAAGATGGTGAATGAGAGAGAGGCTGAGCTTCAGCCGGCCACCTGAGAAAGACCCAGTGCGTTCTAGGATGTGGGGGAAACCATATTCCTCCTGGTGGTAGGTAGACATGTGGATCTGGCAGCTAATAAGTCCAATGAGAAGCAGCTCCCCAGGGGCCTTGTGACCTTGAGCTTCAGGATGGTGACACAATGAAAATGACATGCTGTCGGCTTGGCGTGGATGCCTTAATCCCAGAACATGTGGCTGAAAAGCTCCTTTCTGTATTTTACGTCATGAAAAATGGGCATTTCCTCAGGCTTTGTGGAAAGCCCTTTAGTCAAACCCGGCATTCTGTAGTAAACTATTTGCATCTGATGAGTCGTGAATGACTCTCGACCTTTTCCTTGCCTCGTGGAGACTGGTGTCATTCCTTAGTTGGCATGTCCAGGTGTCTTTCATGTCTTGATGACTGTGTTCTCTGAGGTGGCTTTGCTCCCGCACCCTCCTCTTTCTTCAGTCCTCCCTGGCACAAATCTTCCTTGCAGTGACTTTCCTCTGGCCTGCCTGAATTCTGAGTTCAGACAGATGAAGGGTCAATTTTCAGTTTAAAAAATTAATTCTGTGGATAAGCTTTAGGGTTCACTGTCAGACTTGTGTTAGAGTTAGCATATGTGTGACCTGTCATTTCCTTTACTAATAAAGAGTTTTATGAACTCTTACTTATGAAGTTTTGAATGGACAGAGAAGAGTCCTGCACTGGATTTGTTTCTGATGTGCTGATAAAATACCACGTCCAAAAGCTACTTAGTGGCAGGGGAAGGACTTTATTTCTCCTATAATTCCAGGGTATAGGCCATCGTGGTGGGGAAATTAAGGCAGGAACTTCAAACAGCTGGTTATATTATATCCACCGTCAGGGGCAGAGAGAAAATGAATGCATGCATTTGTATGTGTTCAGCTTGATTTCTGTGCTCTTAAACAGTTCAAGACTTCTTACCTGGGGAATGATATGATACCACCATAGGTACTGCCTAGGGAATGATGCCACTATGTGAACTGCCTAGGGAATGGTGCTGTCCACAGTGGACTGGGTCTTCCCATATTAATTAAGACAGTCTCCCACAGGCATGAGGCCAGCTCAGTGTGTAGACTGCCCTTCATCAAGACTCTTGGCCAATGATTCCAGGTTGTGTCAAGTTGACAGTTAAAGCTAACCATCCTACTTTCTGAGTTTTTTTTTTAAAAATATGTTACAGTTTTTGTATTATTTTGAATAATGTTTATATCTATTGATTTTTAACTTGTATATCATCCTTTTGGTATCTGTGGAGGAGTGGCTTTAAGGTCTTCTAGATATCAAAAGTCCTCAGGTGTTCAGGCCCTTTATGTAAGTGGTATGGTGTTTTCATATAACCTACAGTATACTATAAGTAAATTCTATGTTGAGGGTCCAATTACACTGTAAAGACTGTTAATACCTGTCCTTGCTGTTCCAGTGTTCTAACACTGTATTCCTCAGGGGCAGTGTGAAGGAGTACATGCTCAGCCCTCAGTAGGTGCAGGCTTTTTACATTTTCAATCTGAAGTTAGTTGAAACTCTAGATGTAGATCCAGAAGGCAGAGAAAGGCTGACTGTATATTAGTTAGGTTTCTACACACAGTTGTTAAACCCTATCACCCATGATTTCTGCTGTGTAAAATATCCGTTTGCTACTGTTTCCCCAGTAATGAGAGATGACCTGGATAGAGTAATGACTACTCTAGATTGCTTTCGAGTTTTTTGCAGTCTTAAATAGATTTGTTTATAGGAGTCCTGTGGGCCTTGCATTCTAAACTTTAAATGAGATTGCGTTTATAGCATTGGCCCATCGTGGTAGGCTGCAGTAAAGGGTTTAGTTTTTCTATGTCTACCAGTTTCCTCTGGTTTGGGTCTTAACAGAGGTGCTTTCCCCCCTTGTTGGACACAGAATATCATTATGTAGCCCAGGCTGGCCTTTAAGCGGAACTCTTCTTGCCTTAGCTTCTCCAGTGCTGGGATTACAGGTCACCTAAAGGTGCCTTGGAGGAGACTCATGGAGATTTTACGATAGTGAACGGCACTTTTGAAAGAGTAATCAATAAGTTGCTTTCTGTCTCAATTCTGCATTCTTCATTGCCAAAGCATGAGCATTAGGAAGTTTTTTTTTTGTTTTTTTTTAAAAAGATTTATTTATTTTTATTTATATAAGTACACTGTAGCTGTCTTCACACACCAGAAGAGGGCATCAGATCCCATGACAGATGGTTGTGAGCCCCCATGTGGTTTCTGGGAATTGAACTCAGGCCCTCTGGAAGAGCAGTCAGAACTCTTAACTGCTGAGCCATCTCTCCAGCCCCAGGAAGAAGTTTTTAATCCAGGATCTCTGGACAACATAGGTAGGGAAAGGGACCTCGAATTCCCTAAGCTGCATGGGAAGTATATTCGAGGTCTTTTTAAGTCTCTGACGAGCACAGCCAGAATCGCCCTCAGATGCGGGTTGTCTAGGGTAAGGGGGTTAATTGTGAGGAGTTAGGGTTTGACTGCTTAGCACTGCGGAATTCTTAGCTGGAGCTTCTGCCTTTTGAAACCGAATTCCAGTGCTGTTGCCTTAGCCCTTTCCAAGGAATTCCCTTGAGTGGCTGGGTTGGGTGGGGATGAGAGGAGAGCAGAAGGCCCTTCCCCCTCCCCCTCCCTTTGTTCCTTCCCCTCTCTCCCTGACTCTTGACTTCCTGTTTCAATCACTTTGGGCACAGGAAGCTCAAAACACTGGGCCTGGATATGGAAGAGTGCGGCTTGTCAGGGTATGGTTTCAGAAGCCTGCTGGCCCTCTGTTCCCCGGAAGGGTTCTGGAGCTCCTCTCCACTTGTAGTGGATCTGCTCTGGTGGTTTCCCAACGGCTAAAGCTCTGCAGCAAGAATGACTTCATACCCTTACCTGGTGCCATTATCGAGGCCTTGCACCGGTCCCTTGACAGGTCACCGCCCAAGGTTAGAACTTGCTGCTGTAACTTTGCAAAATGGATGCAGTATTGTAACTGATGGCTTCTCCAAACACCCCTGAAAGATGGTGATTGACAAAGAGACCCACAAGGTCAGGGTGGAGGCAATAGGACACTGTGGGGTGCTTGGCTTTATAGGACATCTTTATCACACGCACACCCCTCCTCCCAAGGATCAGGAGTCATTCTGGAAGAAGGGACAGAAAGAGTGAACGAGCTGGAGGTGGTGCATGGCTACACTATAACAGTGTTTTCTGGACACAGCAGGGCCATTGTGCATATAAAACTTACAACAGTGGAAGCAGCCTGTACAACCTGTGCACACTGTAAGGCCAGATAAAATTCCAGCATGCTGGGCAGAGGTGTATGCGAACATCAGATATCAGCAATCGGTAGTTCTGGGAGGTGAAGACTCATTGTATTTTTGTGGCCCCTGATGGTTTGTCTACCTTCTCGTGAAAGTCACATATCTAAGAGTATACGGGCAGCAAAAAAAATGTACTGTTAACAAAAAAATGGAGGGTGTAATGTTGGGTGGGTAAGAAAGGGGGTGTGGATCTGGAAAGAGTGTGGGTGGGTATGATCAAAACACCCTATGAAATTCTCAAAGAACTGATAAAAATGAAGAAAGGAAAAGGAAAGCATTCTGGTAGCTTTTGTCCTCAGATGCCCAGCAAGTGGCTCTTGTGGGATCATAGAAGGCTCTCTAGACCACCCTTGTGGGCGGGTGTCAGTCAGCAGGCATTCCTACACACCAGCAGGAGGACTACTCCAGCCACAGTTGGAGGGGGTACTTCTCACTCAGTTAGAAAGGAGACTATGTCTTTTGAAGCTTTGTGGTATCTTGTAGTGATGTCATCTGCAGTTTCAATCTACTGTCGTGTAATTTTTAATATACGGTTTGGTTTTTTAATATAAAAATCAGAAGCATAACATTTCTTTTCATTGATTTGTCATATTAAAAACGAAGTTTAAATTGATCTTTTCCCCTCCTTCCTCCTTGAGTTATTGTTGGTGGCTCTTTTATAGAAAATACCTTCCTGGCATTAATCTGCTTTTTTTTTTTTTTATTGTCCTCCTGGCAAATGTGTTTTCAGATTTCTGTCTAGTACACAGCAGTGGGAAAGACTCATTAGGAGGTTTTTCGGATGTTGAAATCTCTGAATTAAAGTAATGACCCTGCTACACACTGACTTCCCAACCTTAGCAAGTTGTTGGGTCTTCCGAACCTTTCGTATTTCCCGCTGTGAAGGTAAAATGAGATAGTCCATGCCCAACCTGGGGCTACTGCTTGTTTATATTGGCCCAATAATGTAAACCTCCTGATTTCAAATGAAGCTACTCTGATATATAAAGTACCTTAACTATAGCCATTCATTGAATGGGCTCTCAGCTAATTACACTGCTTATAGAATAAATCTGTTAATTATAATTTTCCATAGACCCTCTTGGGTGGGATTGCAGAAGTTAGATTGACATTTTTAGTAAAAAGGAAAGCCCAAGATCATTACATTGACGGTGATAGCACATGCTGCACTAATATTGCTAATAAGCATTACTTGTGTTACTGAACTAGGGCCTGGAAATACCAAGAGGGAAATTAGCGTAAAGCACTGAATTCCTAACTCTGAGTGTAGGTACACAGTACATCTTTAGTTAATTTTTATTCCTCCGGCGACCTCATTCAGTGAATACTGGGGCTCACTGTTCTTAATGTTGTAGTAGGGATGAATTAAAATGAATATATTCATTTACCTTCTGCAATAAATGGTTCTGATCAGGACCATTCACCAGCAACCTTCTTTGAAACCAGCGAGTGTCTGAAACCCAGGGGAAGTTTGTTTTGTGGTTTTGGGGTTTCTTGCACTTTCCCATATTAATCCGTTTGGAGTTCTTCAGGATTTTTCTAACCTGGGTCAATAGAGTGCTTGAAATACTTCTATGTTTGAGAACTCAAGTCAAAGCAAACATTGCCACTGGAGTTCGAGAGCAGTGGAGACCGTGTCCTTGGCCTTTGAGGAGAAGCCGAGCAGGGTCCTGTGCTAATGTGGAGGTGGATAGACAGGTAGTCATGGTAGGTTTGGGGAGTTGGTCTTATAAGTTAATTAAGCACTTAGTGATCTCCCAAATATAGACTTGTTTGCTTAAGAATACTTAAAAGTAAACAAGGCCGTGGTTGGCATGATTGTAGACTAGATGACGTCACCTGGCTCAGTTCTGTCTTTATAAGGAAGTCTGTCCTTTAGCCCAAGAATGAAGCTTGTGTTCCAAAAGGGCTAGGGATGTGAGCGGAGGGTGCAGCATTTCTGCCATGATCCCCCACCTAGGCTTGCAAGGGCCACTTCTGTCACCCATGAACATTAATCCCGTGGTGAGCATCACCTTCGTGACCTCATCTAACCCTAATTACCTTCCAGAGCCCCCAGGGAATAGCATCAGGTTGATAGCCAGGATTTCATGATATGAAGTTGGGGAGGATACAGTTAAGTCTCCTTCCCTCTCTCCCCCACCCCCACGTTATGTTGCATGCATAAACAAACAAGAGCAGTATAACTTCTTGATTAGCTAGTATCCTGGCACCTTAGTAATTTTATTTCAATTTGTTTGTTTGAGACAGGGGTCTCATGTAGCCCAATCTGGTCTCAAATTTTCTTTTTTATTTTATTTTCTTTTTTTAGTTTTTTTTTCTTTTTTTTTTTTTTCTCAAATTTTCTATGTGTTGTAGACTGACCTTAAATTCCCAATTCTCCTGTATCATTTTGAGTGCTAGGGTTGCTGGTCTTTGCCACCAGGCCCAGCTTAAATTTTATTTTTAAATGTGTATTATCTTATCTCTATTAAATTTACTTGGTCGGCTGGACAATTCTGCTGCGCTCTCCCTGAGTGGAAAGCTAGGTAGGTAGTGTAATGAATTAACAAGAGGAAAAAGCCAACAGTAGATTAAGACTGGTCTGAGGTCACTTCCTTTCCTGACGTTAGTAGGATCGGACCTGGCTTCAGTGGGTGACCCTGTGGCTCAGTTAGGGCACATGTCTTCTTAGGACAAGCATATGAAGTTGGGAGGACATCGGTTTGATGGATGAGGGAGCTGAAGTGCAGAGTCTCTCTGGACCTCTGTGTCACAGTCTTGCTTCTTTGTTAAGAAATGTACGCAGACATAAGACTGTATTTTCTTTTGTGTTTACATAGGAGGAACAAAAGAATGTGTGAAAACAAGAGCTTTTTAGGAAATCAAAATTGAAGTAAGGATTTGGAGTTAATTGGTGTGATGGTTTGTATATGCTTGGGCCAGAGAGTGGCATAACTATTGGAGGTGTGGCCTTATTGGAGTAGGTGTGGCCTTGTTGGAGGTGTGTCACTGTGGGTGTGGGCTTTAGTACCCTAGTCCTAGCTGCCTGGAAGTGAGTCTTCCACTAGCAGCCTTCAGATGAAGAACTCTCACCTCCTCCAGCCCCAGGTCTGCCTAAATGCTGCCATGTTCTCACCTCGATGATAATGGATGGAACCTCTGAACCTGTAAGCCAGCCCCAATTACATGTTGTCCTTTATAAGACTTGCCATGGTCATGGTGTCTGTTCACAGCAGTAAAGCCCTAACTAAGACAATTGGCCTGAAGGACTATGGAGGGTGAGCCTCACACAGAGCTGAGACACATTATTACCTCAGATTGCTATTGTGTCAAACTTACAATTCACTGCAGGTCACCTGTGCTGCCAGAACCTTCTGAAGGGGAAAGTGTTGCTGGAGTTAAAGCTGTCCCTCTAGTCCGATGGCAGCCTTGATGTGGCATGTCCCACCTCTCAGGCTCTCACCTCCTCTAACAATTATCATCCTCTCTGCCTGTGGCACCTTGGAGGACTTCTGGGGAAGAAGATGAACGACAGGGTAGATGTCAACCTGTTTCGAAGCACGTAATTGCAGGCTGATGTGGAGGATTGTCCCAACTGCTGTGTGTCATAGACCTAAGAGGCCTTGTAAATACAATAATGTAGTTTGAACCAAAACTCAGTCTCCATATCAAAGAAGCAGAACCCCAATATACATAATTAAAAAAAAAAACACATTGTCTGTGAGAGTAGTGTCCCTCAGGGCGTTTCCCCATCTCATCATGCTCATGAAATATTCAAAGATAGTTTTAGGTTGTGCTGTGTGGTTTGAGTAACCCTTCTGAGATATTTATTTCTTTGGATTGCGGTCTGTCTTTTTGATTTTGGTTTATTAAATATTCTGCAAGTATTAAAGGTTTACCAATTCGGAAAATACCTTTGAGAGTGTTAGAACTCTTCTCACTCCTGAATGTACTGCTGAAGAGCTGAAAATCAGTGTTTACAGGAACCGGTGCATAGGCAGGTCAGGTGGTTCCAAAAGATTTCAGCTCCCTTCCTTTCAAAGATTTATATTTTTACCCTCTGTGGGTCCAGGGATGGGGCCTGAGATTGGCAGGAGTAGGCTATCTCTCCCCTGCGCTAGGCTTGTGTGTCTTGGTAGTGTGTTCTCCGTGCCTCACTAGAGAAGGTCTTATAGATGAGTGGCCAGGTTAAGCTTCCTCTCCCCTTATAAGGTCATGCATGCCCAGAAGGTCATGCATGCCCAGAAGCACCTGGAATGCCTCTTATGCAAATGAGGCATCCCCCCCATTAAAATAAGCTGTCTTACTGAAGCTGCCTCCCAAGAGTCTGTTCTCACCATGGTGTGAGTGAGGCCTTTCAGCTCCTGGTAGTTCCTGGGATCTCAAGAGCCACACTGCAGATCACTGAATAATTACTGCCGATCACTGAATAATTACACTGCCATAGGATATCCACCCAAGTGCAGCCCCTTCTCTTTTTAAGGCAGGGTAGTTCAGGCTGGTTTTGAACTTACTATGTAACTGAGGATGGCCTTGAACTCCTGACTTTTCTATCTCCTCCTTCCAAGTTGTACTAATGCATGAATGGAGAGAGAGGTGTTTAGACTCTAGCAAAGCCATAGTAGTAGGCTTCTCAGCCATGGGCTCTTGGGCAGATTTTACAGTTAGATTTCTTCCTGTCTGTGGGGCCTTAAATCCATGATGATGTGGTTGCTTACTTCCATAACTTTGGTGCCACTATTACTGCAACGGCTGTGTCTTGCAGGGTTGGCCGTGGCCACACTTGTACTTGATGAGAGAACGCTAATGATCAACATTAATACCCTGTTCTCTGTGCCTTCTTCCTTGCCCACGTTCCTGCCATTTTTGATTTTTAGTGTTTCAGACTAATAGTTTTTCAGGCTATCCCGCGGAGTCCTTTAGTCACCCTTTAGTCACCGTCTAAGCTTTCAAGCTTTGTTTCTTTATGAACGAGAAAACTATCATAGCTGAACATGGTGGTGCCTGCCTGTCACGTCTACACTTGGGAGTGGGAGAGGGTCAGGAAGTAAAGTTTGTCCTTAGCTACCCATTGAGTTTGAGGCCAGCCTGAGTTATGGGAGATACTATCTCAAAACAAAACAAAACAAAAAACAAAAGTAAAATACATTGTGATCTTGAAAAGTAGAGCTCAGGAGAACTTTAATGGGCCTTCCGGGGGCTGAGCGTGTGGTGCACACCTTTAATCCTAGCACTTGAGAAGCAGAGGCAGGAGAATCTCTTGAGTATCAGACTAACTTAGACCCCATGACAAACAAGCAACAAACACACACCAAGGGCTTCCCTTAGGGTGAAGGACCCAGGGCATTTACCAACTTTGCCATTTGCTGCATGTAGGCAAACTCAGAAAGACCCTTTAGATCAATTCAGCAGGTAGAGAGCTAACAGAAGTGTATATATCCAGAACCTAACAACTTCTGTTTCCATACTTTTGAAGTTAAAGGAAATGCTTTGAATTAATTTCTCCTGGAGACCTATATTTACTTTGACTAGAACAGGGGACAGTATAAAGGGTTTAAGGAATTGTTTATGTGACTACCTTAGTGGTGGCCACAAAATCCTTAATACAAAAATCTACATTTCTGAAGATTAGAGCTTTTTAAACAACCATTTCAGGATGAGTCACCATTGCCTCTTAGGCAGGGCCCATACTGAAAATTTGGTGCCCATCAGGGTTCTCTTTTGATACTTATTTTACACCACGAAGGAGTTTTATTCATAGTGTAAAATAAGTGAGTGCCCATAACACTATGAATTTGGGGGAATCATTTACTCTTCTCTCAAGCCCAAAGAATTCTCACATTTTTATGAGATTCAAAGTTAACAGTTTGGATGTGGAAGGCCAGTGTTCTGTGAGGTGTTCTGGGTTTCTGCATGACCAAAATATCTGACAGACAAGCCAATGGATGGAAGGTGTCTCTTGGCTCACGGTTTCAGAGAGACTTCAGTTCTTCTGGTAGGGAGGGCGTGGCCGCAGGCAGGGGTAACTCTGACTTTGACCATAGGGGCAGATGCTGGCAACTGATCACATGATACAGACCAGGAAGCAGAAGCCAGACTGGAATAGGGGTGGGGAGAGCCAGTAAAGGCTTGCTTCTAGTAGCCTGCATCTCTAACATTCTACTCCTGAAGTTACACCACAGAATAGCACCAGAGGCTTTAAAACATGAGCCTGTGGGGGTGGGGGTGGGAGTGGGGGTGGGGGTCAGGGGTTGACACTGTAGATTTAAATCACAGCAAACATCTATTTCAATGTTTGTATTTTGTTTCATTATATTGTATTTTGCGTAGGATGATTTAGTCATCAGCATACTTAAAAAAATAGAGTATGGATAAATGGCGACTCTGAGGAAAAAATTAGCCAGGTTATGATTTTTTTTAAAATGTCTTTATTAAATGGTCCCTTTGGAATTTGTGGAAACCGTCACACAACAGGAGATTTCCATGGTTCCTCACTCATTTTGGGTGTCGATATCTCTGATTTCAGCTTCCTCAAGGAGCAGAATTGCCACTGCAGTTTTGTTGTGTACTCTGGATGTAGAACGTGACATAACGTTGTTTTAATAACAGCTTAGAGTGCTTTTTTTTTTTTTTTTCAAGACTGCACACCTCTCCTTGTTCTGTGGAACATGTCTACTTTGTTGAGGGTGAGGTGTACATTAAGACCCTCACATGTTGGGTTGGGGGTGGGGGGTGGGGTCATGGGTAGTCCCAGCTGTTCAGTGTCACCTTCCTTCAGTTATCCAACATCACATCTGTCACCAGAATGAACAAGAGTCTTCAGAGAAAGGAAAATATGACAGTGCCTAATGTCTGTCAGTATTCAGTTTTTAAGTAAAATAAAGACTGTTCAGCCGTCACTCTAGCAGGGGCAGTGATCATCAGAAGGGATCATGGCTTTCTGCATGGAAATATTCTGCTTACAATCGTGGGAGGTCTGACCACTGTGCCAGTCTTCCCTGCGTTTCATGACAAGTTAGAGTCTGGCCGTAGCCTTGTGACCTTCGCCCCTCCTGAAGCTCTCTCTGCTGTTGTCACCGGTGGATGGATGGAGTCTATTCCTAACATAAGAATTGAGGCCACAGAATTGAAAGATCATTTTTTTTTTTTTTTTGCCTGTTTTACATTATTTGATTTGTTAGTTTTTTTTTTTTTTTGAGTTAATTTCCCTCTATTGCCAAAGCTGGTCTTCAACTCCCAATTCTCCTGTCTCATACATCGTCAATCCTGGCATAAATTTACATTTTACTTAGTTTATTACACATATAATGTTGGAATATTTCTCTAGAGCAGATAGGAGGACATCACATCTTAGGAAAATAAATGAAGTTTTAATGATTTGCTTCATCATGTAGCTCCCCACCAGGCTTTCTCATTTGAAGTCAACAGGAGTCCAGACCTTGATTTTCAATCTCTCTCCAAGCCCTAGCTGCTCTTAATCCCATTGTAGGCAGAGAAAATACAATTCAGACCCTAAACATACAGAATTATTCATTGCATGAAATGATTTGAGAGCTACGTTCTGGTGCCATTAATAACATTGATATAGAATCGGACTCCGGGGAAGAGGCACAAAAGATTAAAACCTCCAAGTGTTAGCCTTAGAGCTACACAAGTTGGAAGATGTAAGGTATCATTAAGAACCCAGATTTAAATGAATAACCTCATTCAACAGGACTTAAGGTCTCAAAGCAGGAAGATATATAATTATGGTGTTCTGCCCAAGTTATATAAACATATTAGGTTACTTTGAGTCAGTTATTATTCTTGTTATGCTTAATCACCGATATCCTAGCTCCCTTGTCAGTAAACTTTGGCATTTGGATTAGATTGTCTGTTTGAGAGTCCTCCCGTTTGACTGTAGGTTGATAACACCTGTAAAGAGGCTAGGGCATGTTGATGTATGCTTTAGATTTGCAAAAGCTCTTCCAAAGGGTTCAACCATCTATAAAGGAGAACCCTGAGAGACGATGGATAGAAGGAAGGCAATCAGGACAAACCTTTGCGCTGTAGATTCAAGAACCAGGGAGAGGAAGTTCCCTGGGAGATTCTAAAACCTGAATTTGTAATATGGTCGTGTATGACTTCTGCAGGTGGCCCAGGAAGGGGTAGGGGTGGGGTGGAGATGGTGTTAGTGATTATTGCCAGGGGAGGAAGTACCTTGCTGTATCCGCAGCGTCTCCACTTTTGCGTACAACCAAACATCGGGGAAGAGCTGTCTGTGACTCAAGCGTGAGCCCCCTTCCGCCACTATTCAGAAGCAACGCAGCACCACAGCTGTTTGCCTAGCCTTTCGGTTGCAGTGGCTTCAGTGGGCTCCAGATTTACAGTGTAGAGATTTGATAGGTCACATGCAAACGCCACGTAAAGGGACTTGTGCATCCATAGAGTTGCTAGGTGATGTCAGACTGCTCAGGTCCATGGCTTCGGCTCAGTGAAGACCATCTTTCCTGCGCCCTTACCAACCAGATTCTAGACCAGCAAACGAGAGAAACTGGATATTTTGACTCCATTTTCCTCCTTCCATGGTCTCTGGGGAAACAGAGGAAGGCTATATTTTTCTTGTGTTCTTTGCGTATGTGGTGGCAGTGTACTGGGAACCATCACTGAGATCACTAAGAAAAGAAGGGACTTTGTCTTGTGGCAGGAGATCCATACCTGACCCTATTTCTGCCCTTTACCGGCCTTTGACTTATAATAGCCTTTTGTAGTTAACTAAGAGCATACTCAGTGTCAGATTGTAATTATGGTATACACGGAAATATAGGATTATAAGACCAGCCGATTAATACTTGGACTTGAACACACAGACCTGAGTCGGGCTTGGTTTCACTCAGTTCCCATAAGGTGGATTATAATTAAACTATTAATATGGATGATGATCATAAGAATATCGCAGTGAGCCAGTTCTCACAATGGGAACCGGGCACTGGGTTCTTTTCTGGGTGTGATTCTCAGTGATTCCTTACAAGGGTCTTGGTGGGTGGCCACCACCGTGATCTCTTTTCACAGTCACAAAAGCTGAGGCACTGACTAGGTAACTTATGACGTAATTTAAGAGGGGGCTGATCTTACATTTGAACATGGGACCTCTGGTGTCTGAGTTCGTGCTGGTTACCACTGACCTTTCCCAACAGACGGGGCTGTCTGGGGGTGGGCAGTTTGCTGCAGGTGTTATAGGTGCTGCTATCAACTGCTTGTTGGAACGACTGAACATATATATGTATACGTGTATATGTATGAATATGCATATATGTGGAGATATATATCCGCTTAGTAGTTATTTATTGAAAAGCTGTATTTTTATTTATTTATTTGTTTATTTATGGATACATGCTTGCCATAGTGCACACATGCAGAGGTCAGAGGACAGCCTTTGGCAGTGGGTTCTGTTCCCACCCCAAGGATTTGTCAGCGAGACAGTCTGCTCACTGAGCATGTGTCTCTCCAGGCCAAGAACCAATTTCTATTCTCATAGTCTAAGTTTGATGTTAGAAAAGTAATGCAAGTACTTTATTATTATTTATTATTTTCATTGTTCTGGTATTTCTGTTTGTTTTTTGTTTGTTTATTTATTTATTTATTCTGAGACAGAGTCCCATATAGCTCAGGCTGGTCTCGAATTCCTGCCTCTCCCCCCCGCTCCACCTCCCAAGAGCTAGGATCACAGGTACTTGCTTCTACATCCAGATATTTCCGCTTCTTATCAAATGTTTGTCACATTTTGGTAGAGACTGTAGCCTTTAACCTTTTTACTAGAAGACCTATAGTTAAACAAATTATGAAAAACTCCCCAAATTGCAAATGAAAACCCGAGACCTGCCGACGACTAGCTAGTAATGAGGTAGAGACCTGGATTATGCACAGGGCGTATTTAAATGCCTGAAAGTGGAGATTCCTGCTGCCGGTGTTTTATTATGTGTTACCTCTGATTGACAGGTAGTGAAACAATCATGTTTTTAAAATAACTGTTCAAGATTGGACCTAAAGTTTGACTTTTGTATTTTATAATTGAGAATAAGCTAGGTTTTACTTAAAACTCCTCCATGTAAAAACTACCTCTTATATTTGTGATCAAATCAAGCCACCAGTATTTTAACATGCTTAGATTGTCAAAATGTCTATTTGTTAGAGAATATTTAACTTTATGGGCACCCGTTCCTGTAATTTATGCATGCCATCCCATCTCTTGCCTTCCTTCTCTTTTTTGTTCTAGTTTTGCATGTTTAATCTGCTGGTCACCTGTAACCCTGGTAACCTTTCCACTTGGAGAAGACCGGTGCTCACTGCAGCAGCTTTGTCCTCTGCCTTGGACCTCTTTTCCTCCAGGAAAAGCAGGGCTGTGAGGGTGGAGGTTGCCATGGTTACCGCTCCTGGAGATACCTTGGAATCACAGGCTTCTTAGTTTGTTAAGGTCCATTCTGAACAGAGCAGCAAAACCAGCCATGTGATGGTGCATGCCTGTAACCCCCACACTGGAAGGCTGAGACAGGAGAATTATGAGTTTGGGGGCTAGTCTGGGTTTTTGAGACAGGGTCTTAAAAACACAAAAGCAAAACAAAACCACAGAGAAACAAATCCCAAACTGAGAATCTCCATCAGTTGAGACTGATGCTGATCCCAGACTTAATGGCAGTGTTTGTTAAGAGGAGATCCTGGGATGGAGACAGTCCTGAATGACTCCACCTGCCCCTGGGAGTTTCTTCATTTGATTCTGATGTTATCACAGGTCAGTTTATGATCATGGTATCATAAAGTTGATGGTGTACCTGACAGACGTGTGCAAATGCATTCTTGTGCCTGTACACACAAGCACACACACACATGTGTGTGAACACACACACACACACACACACACACACACACACACACACACACATAACTGATGAAGGATCGTCATGTACTGCAACACCACCAGAGTGGTCATTTCAGACTCTGGACCACATTTTCCTAAGGCATTTTGGATAGTTTATTTTCCTGTATGTCTGTCTGCTGCTGCATGCTTACCTCAGATAGGCTGTGCTTTCTCATTTATTTGGTTGTTACTTCTGTTAATCATTACAGAATCTTATTATGACTGCCTGCATATAAATCAAGAAAAACAAATTTGATTTCTAGCCTTCTAATGTAGCAAAGCAAATTTGTGAGTCTAGGAAGTTTGCTCTGTCAATGTCAGGAACGGAGAGAAAATAAATATGGGTGCAAATGCTAGCGGTTAGAATCTTCTTTTGACCCTAACCGCCCTTTAAATAGCCCAAGTAATGACTGTTTGATATTTATTATTAAGCATATTAAATTCCTTGATTAATTGAAGCATTTAGTCCTCATTTTTTTGTTCTGTGTAACAGTGAAAATAGATTGTTCTATTATCATCCTTGCTAGGAAACATAAAATTATTCATAATTGTATTTTAAACAGGAGATATATTCAGGTATCATTGGGTGTATGGAGCAGAAAGTGTTTCACATTTGAATGGCAGGCACACGATTATAAATGCCTTTCCTACTGAATATTAATCACTGGTTCCATATGGCTGGTGGATAAAGCTCTGAGAGGCGGCCCGGAGATGTAAATTCCTACCCCACGGTGAACTTTATGCGATTAGTTTGCTGTTTAAAATTAACTGACTGACCTTCAAATTATTTTTAAAAAGAAGAAGAAAAAAGAAAAAGAAAATTATTCTTTTTGGGAAGTCCAAGGGCAGAATAGGTTCAAAGTGACCCTCCATTTCTCCTCTTGGTTGGCCTTTCTCCTTCCTTGGCTCCACTGACTTAATTCAAATTGAATTTGTGCCCTGTCTGCCCTGGCTCTACCATGCCTATTTTCTAGGGGCAATGTGGGGCCAGTGAGCTGTGCACAGACAGCCTAGTCCCCTGTTGAGCACAGGCCTTGAACCCTGTGACCTGGTGGGTGGTACTTCCACCTATGAGGGACAGCAGGTGTTCAGCCAGGACCCCTGGGCTCCTGTAGCAGCTACAGCCTCCCACAGCCCTCCCCCCCACGCTCCCCAACACATACACACAGAGGTGTGTGGCCATCAGTCATGTAGGCAATGCCCCAAGCTCCTGGACTTCTGTCTGGACTCCACCCCCACAGTTACCTGGCAACAACCAAGTAGGCCCAACCCACTACAAAAGGGCTGTTTGCCCCCTCTTACTCCCCCTCTCTCTGCCTTCCCTTCCTCCTCTCTCCACATGGCCATGGCCCGCCTCTACTTCTCTACTCTTCATCTCTCTGCCTTTCTACAATAAACACCTTAAAACCATGGACTGCCTCTTCTCATCAGGATCTGTCATGCTGGAGCAATCTCCTGCCGGGAAGCCCTCCCTGCGCTCTCCAGCCAACTCAACTGAGCCACCGAACAAGCCTAGAACTCTTGTCCCTGTGGTAACCAGCTGGAGCCCTTCTCCTGCCTTTTTCCCTTTGGCCCTGGGCCAGAGTCTGAGTGCAGGCCCATACTCCGTTTTCAGCTCTTCCAAGGCATCTGTGGTGCCCAAGAGTGAGACCTGCCAGTCTCAGCCTCTGTGCAGGCTGGGACGCACCCCGCCCCCCCCCCCCCGGCGGCTCCCGGAAGTTCATCAGGGACCTCAGACTGGTCCTAACCCTGTGGTGGGCTGGACGCAGAACCCCATTTTGACCCACAGGGCAATGCTGTGCGCATCCCTGCTCTAGGGTGCATCATGACTACCCGTCTGTTCTTCTGTGGCCCCATTCCTTCTGTCCCATGATCCCGGGCTTCCGATAGGCATATGGTGCTTGACAGCTCACAGTGCAGCCCATTACCTTTGCTCCTTCAGCCACACCTGGAAGGTCACATCCCCTCTGGTTCTCTCTCCCTTTGAAAGGCACCCACTGTCCACTCACACTGTTCCTCTTTCTCCTCTTATCCTCACATCCTCTTTGTGCCCTCAGTGGAACACCAGCTCCCTTTAACTCCTCCTTCTCTGGTTTCTCAGCCAGGCTCCAAGCGACCGCACGTTTCTAGACCCGCACAGGGACCACATCGCTGTTTGCATCTCGTCTTGCTGACTTAGTCTTCCCAAATGGCATCCTTTTCCACTCCATTTTCAGATTTATCTGTCCAGAGCAGGTATATGAAATGTCACCCTCCGGGTCTTTTGTGAGAAGGACGGACTGTCCTGAGAACTTGAACAGACCCGTGTGGGAGAATGATGTAAGCAAGAGCGCATGTCCTAGGGTTATTAGCGTGCTAATCAGGATCCCAAGGGGACATCTCTCAGAAAATTGGAAAAATAAATTAATTTTTTCTGTAAATCAAGCAAGTGAAAATAAAAAAAAAAAAGAAAGAAAGAAAGAAATGGAGTTTTGAGATGAAAACACTGTTAAACTCTGCTCGGTTCTGCTGCATGTGAGTTATATGGACTGTGTGGCATGCATCCATCACACATTGTGATGGTTTGTGCATGCTTAGCTCAGGGAGTGGCACTGTTAGGAGGTGTGGCATTGTTGGAGTGGGTGTGTCACTGTGGGTGTGGGCTTTAAGACCCTCATCCTAGCTGCCTGGAAGTCAGTATTGTGCTAGCAGCCTTCAGATGAAGATGTAGAACTTTCAGTTCCTCCTGCACCATGCCTGCCTGGATGCCTCCATGTTCCTGCCTTGATGATAATGGACTGAACCTCTGAACCTGTAAGCCAGCCCCAATTAAATGTTGTCCTTTATAAGAGTGGCCTTGGTCATGGTATCTGTTCACAGTGGTAAAACCATAATTATCTTTCAAAAGGATGATGATTAATAGGAGCCATTAAATGATTTCATATTCAGCACAGGGTACATAGCAAACATAAGACATTTTAGTAAAAACACAACTAGTCACATGTGCAGGCATACATGTTTATAAAGTACATAAAGATGAAAGGCTGGCGCTCATGTATACAGTGAGGTCGCGATTGCTTATTTATTCTTTCCATTACTTTACTAAGTAAAATCAAGAAACAGACAAAGCTATCTTTATCTTCCAGAGGATAAAGCCACATTCCTGTATGTTTCATCCCATAATTCTCTTGCCTGCTCCCTCTTTAACTTTCGGCTCTCAGCTCCTGAACCCTCTGACTGACTTTTGAAGTGCCGCCTTCCTCATTCACACCAGCTCCTGACTGCCCTTGCTGTCCATCCTTGTGTCTAGGTTATTGCCATGGCTCCTTTTAAGATTTTTCTTGACATCACTTGTTCCATCAGGTTGAGTGTTAGGGACACGTGTATTAAAAGTGTCTGATTCATGTTTGTTTACCACACTGGAGTGCTTTCCTCCCGAGTGGGGATTTTACTAGAAGCTGAAAATGGAACATGAATTAGTTGCTGACCACGCACGCCTGTTAGGACATTGCTGACAGTTCTAACAGAGGGAAGGGGGCATGTGACTTCTCGAGGGTAGGAAGTGCCGTGGGATCTCTGGAACAGGGGCTTCTGAAGGAGAGAAGGAAGTGGTGCTGCTTGGAGGAGGGGCTTGCGGGGGTGTAGGTGTTTCGCTATTTCTATTCGACAGGATATTCAAAGTACTGACTAGCTGTTTCCTGAACAGAGAGCACGAAGGCAGGTGGATGTTCCCAGCAGTTTTACAGGGAACCAAGGCAGGTCGTGGGAGAATGGGCTGGCAGTCAGAATGTAGGGGGCTGGGCTTGAGGTGGGATCTTCTTGGTGCTTGGCCTGTAGCCGTCACCCAGAAATGTTTAGACTATATAGTATTCCTCCTCCGGGTATGTATGGTGGGCTTAGGGGTTCGGGATTCTCAGAGCTTCTGGATAATACTTTCTATGTGTTTCTGCTTTTGAGATTTTCTTTTCCCCCTAGGGAAAGGGGTTTTGGATTTTACCAGATCCTGCTAAAGGATCGTGTGTGTGAAAAGCCGAGAGCCATAGTTTTTGGGAAAAAAAAAAACCAACAACAAAAGAAAAACAAGCAAAAATCCCAGAGAGTGTGCATGCGCACACTCACACATGCATGCACACACTCACACATGCATGCACACACATGCATGCACACACTCACACATGCATGCACACACACATGCATGCACACACACACACTCTCACACATACACTAAGTGGATGATGACAGCGGCAGAGTACAGAAACGGTTTGAAAATGCTTTGGCTCCGACTGAGCATGGCAGGGATGGCCTTGGCGTCCACACAGGGCAGGCCCTCACCTGCTAGAACCCCACAGGGACTAGCCACTGTCATGCTCTTGGAAGGGCCACAGCATTAGCAAGGTTCAGAGTCATTGTTCTACAACGTGATGGACCATGGCAAAGTATTTTCTCTTCTGTCAGGCAAGCCTGGCTTATTGCTTATGTGCATGCTTATGAATTTGAGCTCCCCAGCTCTAAGGTAGCAAGTTCAGCTTGTGTGTAGTTTATTGTGCACAAAGGAAATTCCCAGGGGCTGACTGTTCTCTGGTATTGTTGGCTTAGTAAGGCAGAGTGTGTTTTTATGGGAAGGAGGTTGATCATAGCAAAGATAGGAGCTGCCTTTCCACAGGGAGGGTTTGGTTTGGTGTTGATATGATGCAACTTTTGATGCTATCAGCTCGCTAAAACATGTGGGGAACTTCAAACCTGCATGTAGATCAACGGTCATGGAACAGACACAGTGCCCATTGTTGGTCACACTAGACCTCTGGGTTGTCTGGGGAGCACCATAGTCACTCAGAATCAGGTTTTTTTTTTTTTTTTTTTCAAAGCTTGGGAGCTTGCCTGGGAGTGTGTTCATCAGGGTAACAGACCTTTCTAAGGACTCTGAGGACCCACTGCAGTTAAAGGAATGCAAGAGCTCAAAACAGGATTATCAAAAAAAGGAAATGCAAGCGTCTTGTCTTGATGGTTTCTCTGGTATATGAGGTCACTGACCCATCGTTGTCCTGATGAATGGTTTTCTATTATTGCGGAACAAAGAGTAGGAAAATTCTTGAGAACTTTATTACAAGGTCTTCACTGGGGTCAGTGAAAAGTATGTAGAACATTTTCCTGTGCTTCTACCACAGTGCCTGTTAATGTTAACACTTTTAGGATTTCGCTGTTGTGTTTTTTGTTTGTTTGTTCGGTTTTGGTTTTTCGAGACAGTGTTTCTCTCTGTAGCCCTGGCTGTCCTGGAACTCACTCTGTAGACCAGGCTGTCCTCAAACGCAGAAATCTGCCTGCCTCTGCCTCCGGAGTGCTGGGATTAAAGGCGTGCGCCACCACTGCCCAGCCTGTTTGTTTTTTTATTAGACACTTCATTTGAACAGGAAATGAAAGGAAGTTCATGGTATGGCTTGATCGCCTGTTGAGAACAGACTCTGAACCTTCCATCCTGTTAAATATTCAGGAGAGAAGCATGACTGTCCCCATTAGTGGGGTCACTAAGACAGGGAGTGTTTTCTTGGCATGTGTGATAATGGCAGTCCTTTCGGTGTGGCATCTGCCTGAGTTTGTGCGACTCTGATTGCCTTGCTTCTAGTTCATCCACAATGGTAAGTCTGCTGTTTCCTTCAGGTCACCTCCACATCTTGTCCCAGGTTCCTGTCCTGAAGACATTCACTGTCTCTTGAGAACAACTGTTCACGATCCAGTCAGTTACTTGTATGTCCAGAGCAAACCCATCAGTTGTGACGCTCTGGCTGGGGGAGGCATGCCTACTAGTGCAACAGATCTGAGCTGCATGCTTTCTTGCCATAGAGAAAAAGAAAAACAAAAGCAAGACAAACATTTCCTTATAACAAAGATAAAAGTCTTAACTCAGGAGTTTGGGCCGCCACAGGGACGGCAAGCCCCAGTGACAGGCTGCATGAATAGTCCAAAAGGTGAATTGACTTTGATCCGGATTTAACCTGCCCACGATAAGCTTGGTATCTCTCCCTCTGACTATACCACACCCCTTTTTATTTGCAAGGGTTGATTATATGAGCAGTTCTAGAGAATTTGGAAACCATGGAGAACTGTAACAAACGAGCAACAAAGAAGCTGGAAAATTGCAACAAACAAGCTTACCCTGCCACAATGCCTCCCAAATACAAGCCCTGGAAAAGCTTGGGCAAGCCGGCTCCCTGCCCTTTCAGAGGGACATTTGTAGCTTTATGTGGTTCAGACATAGGCTCTTTTCACTTGCCTTGCTGACAAGCATTGCTACCTCTCACTGTATTTCTTTCATTGTGGTAATATGTACATAACATTTATCATTTTAACCATTTTCTAATTTTCCCTAGCACTATGCATACTTAGTTATTCAGCCATCACCGTTATTAATTTCTGGAACTTTTCATTATGTATTCTATACCTATAATATATATATCACAAATCACACTGAGTAGCTGAGTAATATTCTGTCACATATATTTACTGTATCCTGTTTACCTGCAAACACATAGCAGAGTCTTCTTTTGTGTTCACTGCCAGACTTTATGTCGAAGGGAGTAAACAAAATGAGGTACAGGGGTAGGTCGGGGCTGGGGAGGTGATGGCTCAGCAGTGAAGGGCACTGGATGCTCTTGTAGGGGAGCTGGGTTAGGTTCCAAGCACCCCCATGGTGGCTCACAACTGAGTTTCCAGGAACCTGATGCCCTCTTCTGACCTGCTTGGGCACCTGGCATGCATATGATGCACAGACAGACGTGTAGGTAAAACATCTGTAAATGTAAAACAGAATAATATTAAAAGTATTAAAAATATGGTGCGTGTTCTACAAGACTTTAGAACTCTAGGAGGAAATGGCCAGCGTCAGTCCTGGAGTGCTGTCAGCACAGGGTCCATGGAAGCTTATAAACGAGGGGAATTTGGTGTGCAGTTTCATCGATGAGGTCATTCGTTGATTATTATAAATCGCATGCCTTAGCTTTTTCATTTTATAATGAATTATAATTGTGAGCTGTCAGTATAAATCTCAGGCCGCATTTCATGTTTAGCCTTTGTTTTCTCCCTAAAGGAATTCTTGTCATCACCCTTCCAGCCCCCCAACCCCCACAAATGTGCCACTTTGTATCTCTGTTTGACCTCAAAATTACCACTCTCCTGCCTCCTTGCTCCAATCCCTGACACTGTAGGTGTTGTCTCCTGCTTCTCTGTAGGACAGTATTAATTTTCAGTGTTAAAGGTGTGTCTTTCCTGGCTGGTGTGTGGGGTAGTCAGGCGTCACTCTAGTGTGTGAGTTTCTCATTCTCTTTGGCCCCCAGCCCATATGCTGCGGAGAGGTCTCTGCATCTCGGCTGCTTCTTATATTGGAAAAGTTTCTGTTTCCAGAAGAACAGAAAAAGCAGTCGAGGGTACCTTACTCTGTGACGGAACAGGGTGGGGGAGTGGAGAGCTGACGCACACTTTTAATAGATTACTCTCACGAGAGCCGAAAGATAATGTTTAGTTGTTAAAACGTACCTCTGCGTACCCATGCATATTTGTGTTAGTGTACATGGATTTTTAGGATATATAATTAATCCTTCCTTTAAGGCCAAATTCACAGAGCAAAAAAAAAAGGTGTGGAAATTTGGGTCATGGGTAGAGTCACTTGCTGGATGTGTGCAAGGTCGTCAGCGGGATCTCCAGCGTTGCACACACGTGGGGTGTTAGCATAGCTGACTTAGATGTGGTGATACCCTCTTCACTTCTGCATCATGGCTCTCAGCACAGGACCAGGGGCTCTCAGCACAGGGCCAGGGGCTCTCAGCACAGGACCAGGGGCTCTCAGCACAGGNCCAGGGGCTCTCAGCACAGGACCAGGGGCTCTCAGCACAGGGCCAGGGGCTCTCAGCGCAGGACCAGGGGCTCTCAGCACAGGACCAGGGGCTCTCAGCACAGGACCAGGGGCTGTGATAGCAAGAGTCAGAGGGCCTGGGAGCCTGGGAGCCTGGGAGCCTGGGAGCCCCGTGTCAAGCGTCTAGCAGCTGGAGAAGTCCCAGGCTTACGTTCTAGACAATTTCCGGTAATTCAAATTGCAAAGCCTTTCACAGTGTTCTCAACCCTTTCATTTGAGAGTGGAAGGAGTGAGCCCTTACTTCTTGTTAGGTTTTTTATGTTGGCAATTCCATCCTTAATTTAAAAAAAAAAGCATCGGCATTTTCATTATGAAAATGGCTTTCCTGAGTTTACAGCTGGAACCACTACATTTAGTTGTTTAAAACTCGCTGCCATTAGCCTATGCAGTTACTTTTATGTAAAAGCAACCTAAAATTGATTTAGGGCATTCAGGGTTTGGCAATTTCCATTCGCTCATGAGTCACAGGAGACTGGGAGAGTCAGGATGAGCCACGGAAGAGTCGCAGGATTCTCACAGGTCCACTGCCCCACAACCACGGGGAAAGTGTCACAGGTCCACTGCCCCACAACCACGGGGAAAGTGTCACAGGTCCACTGCCCCACAACCACGGGGAAAAGTGTCACAGGTCCACTGCCCCACAACCATGGGGAAAGTGTCACAGGTCCACTGCCCCACAACCACGGGGAAAGTGTCACAGGTCCACTGCCCCACAACCACGAGGAAAGTGTCACAGGTCCACTGCCCCACAACCATGGGGGAAGTGTCACATGTTCACTGCCCCTCCCCAGCCCCTCCCAAGCCAGGAAGAGTCATCACTGTACTTGTTGAAGGAGTTGAGTCTGCCTTTTCTTCAGTTGTTGTAAGTTGCTATGGCAACCGTAAGAGCATCCCAGAACGGGGTCTTGAAACAACAGATGTTTCTTTTCATGTAGCCCTGGAAGGCCTAGGTCAGGGTGTCAGCACCCCCTGTCTCTCGAGGTCAGCCTACCTGCCGGCACCCAGATGCCCTCTCTGTGTCCCTGTATGGTTTTCCTCCACACACACACAGGCACTTGGCACCTCTTCCTGCAGCAAGAATTCTTCTGACTGGATTAGGGTCCACCCTACCAGCCTTATGCTAATTAACATAATCATTTCCTTAAAGGCTGCCTCTTGCAAAAGTCACCTCCAAAGGAGCTAGGTGTTAGGACTTGGACACGGGATTGTGAGGAGTTGCATTCCCTAACCCTCTGTTTAAAACAGCGTTGCATTGCTTTGCGTGTGGGGAGATTAATATAAAGAAGAACCCAAAAATAACGCTCCGCCAAGTTCGTGTCTGTTATTAAAGGGGAAGGGGGACAGGTAGAGGAGAAGACAGTTCCTACTGCTGTGAAGGAGTTTGAAGGAAGAACATTCTCTCTCCGAGGGCTCTTCTGCCAAGCAACTACCTCCTCTGACTTTTGCACTTTGCATTCTGTCCAGGCAGTTTTCTCCATGTGTTAATGTGTCATAAGGAGACAGCCGTGCTCTGACTGGCCTGAGATACTATGTAGCAATCCATCAAGTAAGTGTGTGTGCATTCTCATGCTCGCTTGGGTGCCTGAAATACTATGTAGCAGTCCATCAAGTAAGTGTGTGTGTGTGTGTGTGTGTGTGTGTGTGTGTATGTGTGCGTGCGCGCGTGCTCGCGAGCTCGCTTGGGTGCCTGAAATACTATGTAGCAGTCCATCAAGTAAGTAAGTCAGTAAGTGTGTGTGTGTGTGTGTGTGTGTGTGTGTGTGTGTGTGTGGTGTGTGTGTGTGGGTGGTTTGGTCAGCTATTAGTGGGCATTCAGGCTGTTTCCGGAGCCACCCCCATTCCAACTCCCAAAGTGGCTAGCTGGATTCCCTTTAAAGCCAAGATGGAAAGAACCACTTAATAAAGGCAGTAGGTCTCTCTGCCTTTGGTGAAAACAGTCTTTGTCTTCGCTTCCTGTTTATTGTTGGCTAGCACTGAGTGAAAAATCTTCCAGCCTCTCCGAAGAGGCCCATGCTGTGCACGGAGGGGTTTTCCTTGGCCGCTGAGGTCATCTCAACCCTCAGCCAGCTGTGCCCAGGAATAGGGGTCCCATCTGAGTCATTAATTAGCAAGAGTGCCCACTTTCAGTTAAACAGTCTTGTAAGGACAGCTGTAGCATGTGACCCACACCTTTCTGCCTGGTCCTAGTCGTGGCAAGGGGCAGCTTCTAATGGAATGTGGGCAGTCATACTTCTCATCAAAGATCTCAGTGTAGGCCAGGAGGGCCAGCAATTCCTGAGGTTAGCAGGTCCCATAAGCCAACCGCCGTGGCTTGGATACTAAGGGTGGAACACTGCTCTGCGTGGCCCCGGGTTTCCCACTCTAGCCTCTCAGCCTTAGGTGTCACCTGCCATTATTGTATAAACTGTGCCACAGTGGAGCCGATGCGCTTTTGGTTTCTGGAAGTGGAAAGGCTGCCCCTCCGAGGCTTTCTCTTTTTTTCCAGGCCCACGGAGAGTTCATTTTCACCTGGGACTTCTAGCTGTGAGAAGGCCAGGCAGAGGTTCGCCCTCTTCTAAAGCCATCTTTAGCAGTCCCAAGGAGGTCCCGAGATGACTTGTGTGTCCACATTCGTGTTTCTGAGGCTCTGATTTTTATGGCGCTACAGACATGTTATGCATATGGGCTTGGGTGCAGGAAATGTGTAATTCAGCAAAGATTTAAAAGGCTGTCTGCAGTGTTTCTAATTACTGTGTGTTTGCTCCACCAGTGCCTAATAAGTGGATTTAAGTAACCTCGGGAGTGAGGACTGCAATGCTCATGTTACAGGCAATCATGCAAATCAAATTCTAACCGAGAGTTGCAGAGAACACACTGCGGAGCCATTGTTAGAGAAGTATGCCACTGGATTTTAAATTTAGAACAAGAGCAGTTTGGAACTTTCCCACCTATCATGCAGGGACGTGAAGGACATACTCACCTGAAATCAACTGCTGTCTGCAGACCATTTATAAGTCACCAGCAGCCTCTGGCGTCCGGCTGTCTTCTTAATTTAAGATGGGAATGGGGGGGGGGGGAGACTTACCGGCTTCTCTTCCCTTCTTTCTCCCATCCATCATTGCCTGTATAGGAACCGGAAATGCAGGTCCGGAACAGTGGGCGTCAACCTTGGGTAGGGCTTGGCACCAGCTTGGGAATTTTCAGGTGCCTGGGAACTGATCCCCACCCCGAGGTGCTGGTTTAATTGTCTGAGATGCAGTCTACACTGGGATTTTAAGGTCTCAGGAGGATTATAATATACCAAGATTAACACGGCAGGGATTTGAGAGGTAGCTTCATGAGCGAAATCTCAGCCCTGGTTTACACGTTGGTAACAGCTGGAGGTTTCGGAGAAGTAAAGAGGCCCATCCAGTAAAACCGCATTTCTGGATGAGGGAAATGGGGTTTCTGAAGAGCTCCGGGGCAGTTCTGGTGTGCAGCAAGAGTCTGGCCGACTGACTGACCGACCTGGCCATGCTCAAACGAAAGGAAAATGGAGAACCAGGAAGGTTAGAATGGCTTGGTCAAGGTCAGACGCTTGGTCAAGGTCAGACGCTTGTTGGAGAGCCAGGCCTGGGACTCAGGTCTGACGCCTCTTTTGGGCTTTCTGTTGCCCAACGCCAGCCGTTATGTTTGTTTATTGTATTTATTGATACCTCCTCGTCCTTCAGGTGATGTTCCTGACTCCAGGAGACCTTTTCTGGCTCCTCATACTCCTCTACCATCCGGTCTGGGTAAGATTCCCCCTGGTTGTGTTTGAACAGCACTTGTATGTAGGTCTCCCCTCACATGGCCGGTTCTGGAGAAAAGTCCATAACGTTCTTGTGTACTGTGTAACTTGATGGTATGTGTTTGTTAGCTCCTAGGCACCATTTGTTGAATTGCACTACCCTAACTTTTGGTCCACATGGGCTGCTAAAAATAATGGGATGCTGTATACAAACACTAAGTGTATTTCCTGTGGCCCACTGCATTGTGGGTCAGGATCCCTTTGGGGGAAATGTTCGGCAAGGCAATGTTAATGTTGGTGTTAATGTTGGTATAAATGAAAACAGGATTTTGGTAACCTTTCATGTTGCTCAGGGTGCTTGAATGGCATGCTTCAGTCAGGGTGCTGGTGTGACAAGGGGGAGCCTGTGGCCCCTCAGCAGATCGAACGTTGTCTGATGGAAATACTATTTCATGGAACAGTGCTTTAGATGTTCTTTGTGTTCATGCTGAAGATGTAACTGTGGGCGGTCACAGGCCAAATTCGCTGAATTAAATTTTTTGGCTCTGTAGATGTAAGTTTTCTTAAATGACAAAAAAGCCATGACTTTCGCTGTCATCCTAGATGTTTAGAGTCATGGTTTTCACTGGGAAAGTGTTGTCAGTTCTGTGTGCTTGTGTTTCCTGGGTGTGGCTCTGTAGCCTCCAGGTGACTGTGTGGCTCAGTGTAAATATCGCACAAAGAAATGGTTGTCATGGGTGGAAGATTCAGAACTGAACTTCCTTGGAACCAGGGCTGCTAGCTGGGCAGTGTTGTGGGTAGACCCAAGGATGTTAAGGTGTTGAGGAACAATGGCCAAAATGTGTAGAACTACTTTGCAATCTATATAAACATGTTTCACAGATTCATTGCTATCAAGGGCTGTCACATCCCTGGGGTGTGTGGAAGCAAAACCAGTACACATGAGGGAAAGAAAATATTTTTGTTCAATTGTTTTCTGAGATGGATGATCATGTCCCTGTGTCTGAAGGATGTCCCTAAATACTTGAGTTTCCTGTTGCCTACCTCTGCAGCACTAGATCATGAGTGTGGACCATTCCACCTAGCTCCCACTGTAAGACGTTTCCATAGCAATTCATTTTACTATTTTGTACAAAATATATTTTGAGTCACTTTAAAAAAATTTCTAGAAAAATTTCTACTAGTTTTTTTTTTTTTTTTTTTACATTTTTGGATGAAAAATATTTAATAGGCTAGAAAAAGCCTATAAGTGAGTAACTGTTGCTGTCTGAACTTCAGAGGCATGGCCGTACATTCTAGAATAAAAAGAAAGAGAATAATTAATGTTCTGAACCTATAAGGAACACAGTTCCCACCTAGGTCAAACCGATGACCATGTGTAACTGCCCTGCCATTTAGGACTCAGGTTTTACAAGTACACACACACACACACACACACACACACACACACACACTACGGGAACAGTTAGAACTGAAATTTGAACCTAAGTCTTTCTGATTTCTAAGTCCTGTGTCTTTGGCCCTGTGTTGAGGTCTCCAAATGAGACCACTTATTAACTTTGAGCATTTACTATATTGGAAGAAGAGCGCTTGCTTCAGCGTCTTAGAACTTCTGTTAAGCAATTGGTGAGTTGGTGAGACAACGATTGTTTGTGAGGTGTGGAGAAAAGGGAACACATGTATACCTCCATAGGAATGTGAATTGCTGCGTTATTATGAAAACCAGTGTGGTGAGTCAAGGGAAAGTTGAAAGAGTAGAACTTCCGCACTATCAGACAGTCTTAGTATATACCCAGAGGAAATGAAATCAAGATCTGCATCTCCATGTGCATTGAAGGGTTATTTGCAGTAGATTAAATATGGAAATACCTGTCTGTTGATGATAAATGGATAAAGAAATTATGGGATATGTATGCATGTATGTACATACTCACTCGTGTGTGTATATGTATGTACATGTCTGTGACTATTAGGGGTATGTATGTGTGTGTGTACATGCCTATGAGTATTATGGGAGATATATATATATATCTTCCATTTTATATATATATATATATATATATATATATATATATATATGTGTGTGTGTGTGTGTGTGTGTGTGTGTGTGTGTGTGTGTGTGTGTGTGTGTGTGTGTGTGTGTGTGTGTGTATGTACATGCCTATGGGTTATGGGATATGTATGCATGTGTGTATGTGTGTGTATGTATATATGTGCCCATGACTATTATGGGATATGTATACATGTGTGTATGTGTTTATATGTATATATATGCCTATTATGGGATATGTATGCATGTGTATACATGTGTGTATGTATATCTATCTATCTATCTATATGCCTGTGACTATTATGGGATATGTGTGCATGTTTGAATGTATGTGTGTGTGTGTGTGTGTGTGTGTGTATGCACATGCCTATTAGTGTTATTCAGCCATATAAAAAAGGAATTGTGCCATTTGTGATAGCATGTATGAATCTCAAGGACATCGTGCTAAATAAATAAGGCAGAAAAGAAAGCCAAATACTGCATATATGTGGAATTTGAAAATGTCAAACTCACTGAAGCAGAGAGCTGAGCAGTGGTTGTCAGGCCCTGGAGGAGGGGGAATGGGCAGGTGCCATCAGATGGTTCTTAAAGTGAAGGTGAGTGAGTTCTAGGGGTGCAGTGCCCAGCAGGGAGGGAGGTGGTGTGTGTGCTAATGAACTTGACTGAGGTGATCTACACAGGATGTACATGTGCAGCGAAGCCTTATGGTCCATGAATGGGTTCAGTCTGTGCCAGTTGCATATTTTAAAAGGGCCACTTGTGGTTTAAAGTCATGGGTTTAGACATTTGTGATTTTATTCTCAGATGTATTTGATTTGGAGGAATCGGATGAGCAAAATGGTTGGTGATTTGTGCTTCATCGCTGAGAACCGGGATTTGAGAATCCCACCTCTCCTGTGTCTCTGCATCAGCCGGATGAGACATTCTAGCTTCATTGCGTTCATTTCCTTCCCACAGGCCCTGAGTTAGAAAAACACAGCAGCCGTATAAAACAGTTCTGCCCGGTGCTCACAAGCCTTGTATTCTCTGCCAGGACGTTGTCTACTTCCTGCTTGGGAAGCTTGCCCATCAGAGGCCTTTTTGGTTCACAGGTGGGTCCCAGGGTTTCCTGGTTGCTCTCCAGGAGAGCTCTTACTAAGCTTGGCAGGATGGGACATCCTTGAGGGTCACTATTCTGGATCCTTAGGTCATCGGAGCACACTTCTAGATGATCACTCTAAGACAGAGTCCTGGGCCCTGCACAGTGAGTCACAGTGGATCTTGAGTGGAACCCCGGGGTTTTCTACTGTCTCCTTCCTGAAATGTTTTATTTCCCTAGCCCCTGGATGGATGCTACTTCATTGAAACTCTGCTCACTCAAGGCTCACTTCCTTCTTGTAATTACTTCCCAATTTGTCTTCCCAGCTCCTGCTGTGTATTCTTTGGTCCCTTGATAGCATTTCCTTCTTCGTAGGACATTGGAATGGTGACTTTATTATTTTTTTTTTTCCTGCTATGGTTTTGGGCCCCCTTTCTCTGCATATTCTTCTGTGCCAAGGGCTTCAATGTAGTACTTTTTAACTGTTTTGAGTTTCAAACTCTCCATTTGCCTGCTTTTCCAAGAATGAAGTTTAGATTTGCTTCGTGTGTCACTGACTCTGTTCGTGGACGGACGGTGTTACCTCCTCCTCCCCATCTCCAGATTGAAATGCTACCTACATGTAGTGGGAACCAGCCCTGGTTTCTCCTTTGACATCTCTTTCTTTTAATTGGATATTTTATTTATTTACATTTCAAATGTTATCCCCTTTCCCGGTTTTCCCTCCTCAAACCCCCATCCCATCCCCTTCCCTCTGCTTCTGTGAGGGTGCTTCCCCTTGACCGCCCAAGCATTCCCTTTCACTGGGGCATCAAGCCTTCACAGGACCAAGGGCCTCCCCTTCCATTGATGCCATCCTCTGCTACATATGCAGCTGGAGGCATGAGTCCCACCATGTGTACTCTTTTGGTATCTTCATTCCTTCCAGAACCCGAGTTCTCCTTTCAAAATGATCTTGACTTTGTCTTTTCTGTCTCCACTTCAGTCAACCTTGTTAACTGTCCCCAAGAGTAGTCTACTGGCTGGTGTGTGACGCACACTCTGGCATCAGACAGCTCTGTGATGCTGGGGTACTCAGCTCTTGTCTGCCTCACAGTTTATGTTTCATTGGGGTCCATCTGGATTCCTCTACCTCAGCTTGTCCCCCCCCCCCCGCCTTCCTTTGGGGTCATATTGGCTGGGTATCAAGAGGTGTTCCATTTGAGGGTGGCCTCTTTTCTCTTTTATGTCCTTTCAGTCTCGGTGACTGACCCCAAGGCATTGTCGTGAGCGCACCCAAACCTTTTCTGTGATCGCACCATCGGTCTCCCCTCGTCCCCTAAAGCTTTCCTTTTTCCGCACAGTCAGCTTCTGTCCCATTCTTTCAGGCTTCAGATGTCGTTCCTCAGGGAGTCTCCTCTCCCCACCCTGCCCCAATAGTTGCCTGAGATATAATCTGTCATAGCAACCCCTTAATGTCCTTCTTTTCACTGAGCAGAGTGAGTTACTTTAGAAGTCCTCCCACAAGCCTCCCACAAAGGAACATCTCATGGTTTGCACACGGATACATCTTTTGCATGTAGCGTAGGGTCCAGCATATTGTAGGTGCTGACTCTCACGAGATGTTTGAAGTGAGCATTCATTCTCTCTCTCTCTCTCTCTCTCTCTCTCTCTCTCTCTCTCTCTCTCTCCTTAGACTTGATGATTGACCCTAGAGTGTATGTCTGCTTGTCAAGTGCTCTACCACTGAACTCTTCTTTTTTTTGTAAAAACGTGTTTATTTGTTCTGTGTGTGAATATGTGCATACCTACACGAGTTTCTGTGTACCATGTGTGTGCAGAGACCCGTGGAGAACAGAAGAGGGTACCCGCTTCCCCTAGAACTAGAGTTCCAGGCAGTTGTGAGCTGTCAGGGGGTATCGGGTGTGCCTTTTTAATCAACACACTGACATTGTAATTTATCTGTTTCCCAGTTTTAGGCACCATCCCTCGGTGCCAGCATTTAGTTTGCTTCCCTTCCTCCTTGCCCCTTGCTTCTCAGTTCTCATTTTGCCAGCTGTAATCATATTGTAATCGTACTGTAATTTGGGTGAGATCGATATTCAGTGTTTACTTTATTGCAACTGTGGAATCTTCTCCACAGATGAACCGTTTAATATAGTTTGATTTACTTTTCCTTCTCACGGTTAGGTTGCACGGCCAATATTGACTTTTTTTTTATTGTTAATTTTTGATATAGTTATGAATAATTCAGCCTCAAATTCTATACCAGTTGTAAATCTCTCTTCGATATAACCAGCTACACAGGGATTCTGTCAAGGTCATCTTTGGAGGAAGAGCCTCTGGAACCTTCCATTCCTCTCAGGGCTGAGAATGGTTTCCACTCAGCACCTTCCTGCCAGCTCCTTTAGGCTCTGTCTTGTAGGAGGGCCCTGCTATGTGTTGTCTTTACTGTCAGTTGAGTGTTTCGTGGACACATTTTCCAGGGCCTCACAGAGGAAGGCGGAAGTTGCAGAGATGGATGAGACACGTCTGGAAATGTCTTCCTCTTCCTGGATTTTAAGTGATGACTTAGTTAAGTTTGCACATCCAGGGTGGATAGAAGTCATCTGCTTTCTGAAGGTTGACACCTTGCACTCAAAGATGTTTCTCCAGCTCGTTCTTGACAAGTTCTAGGCATCAGATTCTGATCTTCCGTATGTAAACCCTTTCCTCTGGGATTTTTGTGGGCTTTTCTTTTTGAATCCTGATTTACGTCCTGTTAATGTGTGGAAACATTAGCAGATCCTTCACTCTGGCCAGTCTTTCCTTTTTGTTTTTAAACTGTTGTCCTTGGCTGTCCTGGAACTCACGGACTGTGTAGACCAGTGGTTCTCACGTTCCCCAGTGCCGTGACCTTGTCATATATTCCTCATGTTGTGCTGATCCCCCCGGTCATACATCATTTTTGTTGCTACTTCATAACTGTTGTTTTACAACTGTTAAAATTATAATGCAAGTATCTGATGCTGGACCCTAGGAAAGGGTCAGTCGAACCCCAAAGGGGTGGAGGCCCACAGGTTGAGACCCACCCATATAGACCATGTTGGCCTTGAACTCCCAGCAGTCTGCCTGCCTCCCAAGTGCTGGGATTAAAAGTATGCACCATCACACCTGACTACATTTTTTTTTTTTTTTTGAGAAAGTTTAATTTGAGGAGCAAAATAGCCTTTAATTCTAGAAAGAAAAAAAAATGTGATATATGCTGGGATTTTTTTTCTTTCTCTGTCTTAGCTCGTGAATAATTCTGTCATCTGATATTGGCTCCCACACTTTGCACGATTACTCTTTGATCTCTTGATCCAACTTAATGAGCACACCCAGAATTGGATGGCTCAAGCCTGCTGGTGACTTTAATTTCTGCCGAAGTTTGAGTTTTCATAGGTTTTTTTTTTTTGTCCTCCAAATGCTTCTTGCTTTGTGTCTCTTTTTGGTAATGTCTTTTGTTCCCGTGTGGATGCATTTGTCTCAGATGACCAGCCTGAAGATGTGTTCGTTCCTCCCTCCACTGCCGTCCCCTCCAACCCCCGAGCCCCCCACTTTTATCTAGGGAATTTTGCTGCGTCCCCTTGCAGTTCCAGGCTTCCTTCACTGTGACTTGGCTGCACTGTTTGCTGTTAGAAACCCTCAGTGTTGGTATTTTTAGGTCTTTTGCCCTCAGCTCCAGCTATTTATGAAATACTTCAACCAGAGTACAAAAGGAGAAGAAGACAGGGAGGAGGTGGGCTGTGTGTGGCGTGGGCTCTAGGCACTGGTGCAGGCTTTTTCCTGCCCTTAGTGTGGACTCTTTAACCCTTCCAAGGATGAAGGACTCATGTTAGATCTCTATGAGAAAATAGAAGCAGTTAGAGAGCTTGGTAGACATCTTGGACTGTCTTATCTGTCCCATCCCATCCCCTGTCAAGTCCCCTGACACCCCCCAAGGGTGGGAAAGAGAGGGGGAAAGAGGACCGGTGTAGGGGGAGACCGTCTGAGACAAAGAGGGAGAGGTGATATATTAAATAGTCCCAGGATTTGAAACAAGTGATAACTGATTTAAGTGTAATTTGGCTTATCCCTCTGCCTCACCTTGGCCTTCAGTTCTAGAAGAACCTGTGTGGTTGAAATAAACTTGCCTCTGGCCCTTCCTCGTTTAGGATGGGATTTCTCCAGTGCCTAAGCCAGTCGCTAAGTGCCTGTGTGTTGTGTCTTTCAAGCACAGGTCCCCATGCCCTCTGCCCTTGTTGGTTTATGTCCTGGTAGTTAAAGACTCACTGAAGGAGTGTCTCACAGAAGCAAGCTCGGACTACTGCTCACCAGGCACGTCATCACACGTCTGCACAGGCCCCGACTCTCCGCTTCACCCACTCTGGTTCTGTTGAATTGGGAGGACGGGTGAGTGGGGGGCTCTGGGCCCTTCCTAGATTGAACCCCAGCTCTGCCAACATGTCCACTCTCTGTGAGCCTCTCTCCTCCCAGCCTTAAGACCAAGGACAAGAAGCAGATGAGTTCAAGTTTCTTACTCACAGGCTTATTTTATTTAAGGGAATTAAGGTGCTCTGTAATTGAACATTAACACAGGGAGCAGAGCTGCTGTAGTTGACAGAAGAAAACATGAAATTAAAGTTTTCCTCATATCAGTCAATTCACTGATTCCAAAAACCCTTCAAGCTTTAACTAAAATGGCAACTAAATGGTTCAGGAATTAGGAACTGGTAAAAGGTTAAATATTCTGTAGGTTCCTCCCACCCTCCCCGCCCTGGGCATTGTTAGCTGATGGCCAAGCACACTGGATTCATGGTCTCAGTACCCAGGTGAAGTTAATTTCAATCAGGCAAACTAAGAAAGCTAATAGTTAAGGGGTGAGTGTTCCCTTTGTCCTCTGGCAGTGGAGACATCCCGGGAGCACCTGCCAGGAACTTTCCTTCCCGTTAAGGCTCTGTATGAGGAGATAATCGCCCTATCTGTATATTCTTTTCTCCAAGTTACTTTTCTCAGTTGAGACGGAAGGCAGTGGGCATTGTCTGTCACTGTGGTTTTGACTGGACGGTTTGATCATTAACCCAGTAGATGTCACCGCGGTCAGTACAGTGACTGAGGAGAAACTGGGTTGGGAAGTCCTTTACCCTGTGACCTGAAAACCAGGGATCTCTTCCCTAGGGCAGGGTTGCACAGGGTGATCTTTAC
>NC_034606.1:60512268-60515329 GCF_900095145.1 Mus pahari
TTTTTTTTTTGGACAAGTGGACAAGGTCTGTCACTGATAAGCTAGGTTGGATGGCTTCTTCTGAGAAGATTCTGCCCCTCTGTCCCCCTGCCCCTCCTCCCCCCAGCCCTAAGGTTCAGATAAGTGCCACAAGTCCTTGTCCTTTTAAGAGGTTTCTAGGGATCCAGACTCAGGCCCTCATGCTTCCTGACTGAGCCACCTCTCCGCTCCCTCATTCCTGATTTGGGTGTTAACTCTGACTCCTGTCTACGCCTGCTCTCCTCAGCCATCCCTTGTTTTCCTTTCGCTCTTTTCTCTGAATAAATTTGTGTGTGTGAGAATATATCCTACGGATGCATAAATATCATCTGCAAAGTAAATCACAGGAAAGACATATAGTTTCTTTAGCTTGACAGTCACCTAGATTCAGCTTTCTGCCATTGATCCTTTCTTAGAGATTTATTAGAGTCAGTGCACAAAGACCTTGGCTGGGCCCTTAGGGTCTATCTCAGACTAGGCCTTGAGGGTCTATCTCAGGATAAATAGAAATAACTGCTCTTCTCAAGACACTTTTACTCTCTCATTGAATTGTTTTTAAAGTTTTAATTGACACTGTAGTTGCACACTTAGGGGAAACAGTGTGACCCACACACATGTGCGCACAGGTCCACACACATCAGATCAGCATAGTTGGTACATGCACACACAGGTCAGATCAGAATAGCTGATATGTATTTGTTTATGTTGGGAATGTTCTGATTCGTATTGTTGTTTTTGCGCTGTGCCGTGGAACATTGGAAAACTTCGTCTGGTGGTTTCCCCTGCGCCTTACGTCCCTCACTAGTGTACGTTTTGGAGTCTCTGGCAACCACAATCTTGCTCTATTTCCATGAGTCCAGCATCTTTACTACTGCACAGAAGTAAAAAACCATGCAGGCTGCCTTTCTGTGCTTGGCTAATCTCACTTAACATGATGCCCTCTAGTTCTGTCCCTGTTACTGCAGATGGCAGAAAATTCATTTCAGTGTGGTAAATGTCACTTACGTCATTCCACAGAGGTTCTTTATCCATTGGTGGATACCTAGTTCATTCTACATCTGGCCTTGCTTGTGTCCAGGAGGGATCAGATGTTATAGGGACTCAGGTTCCTTCTAATTCTCTCTCTCCTGGCCCTGGCCTCCCCCGTCATTATTTCTGAGAATCGTGACAGGAGAGCTTACCTACTCACCAGCATTCCTTTCTCCAGGTAGCTTAGATTAGCCTTAAATTCCTTATCCTCCTGCCTCCACCTCCCTAGGGTCAAGTCTACAGGCCTGTGCAATCACACCCAGGTTTAACAGTTTATTTTAACCAGACATTTTTTTTAATGTAAAATTTGCCTCATTTATTTGAAAGTCATTTATAACAAATTGCCTATATTTTATTCACTGTCCCCCATAATAATAATAATAAAAATACACTTTCCATTCTCTGATTTCTTTTTAAACTTTTTTATTGTAATTAATTGATGAATTTTTTTTGTTGACAATTATTTTTTATAGGATATATTCTGCACCAGGCAGTGGTGGCGCACACCATTAACTCCAGCACTTGGGAGGCAGAGGCAGGTGGATTTCTGAGTTTGAGGCCAGCCTGGTCTACAGAGTGAGTTCCAGGACAGCCAGGACTACACAGAGAAACCCCGTCTTGAAAAAAAACTAAATATATATATATATATATATTTCAGAATATATATATATATATATATATATATATATATATTCTGAACTCCCTCATCTTCTCCCAGATCCTTCCCTCCCTACACCCTGTCCAAATCCAGCCTTCTTTTATTCTCTCTTTAGAAAACAAAAAGAGGGGCTGGAGAGATGGCTAGTGGGTTAAGAACACTGACTGCTCTTCCAAAGGTCTGAGTTCAATTCCCAGCAACCACATGGTGGCTCACAACCATCTGCAATGTGATCTGATACCCTCTTCTGGTATGTCTGAAGACAATTACAGTATACTCATATACATAAAATAAATAAATCTCTTAAAAAAAAACAAAAACAAAAAGACAGACAAACCGGAATGAAACAAAACAGAAAAAAAAACCAAAGACACACAAAACACATAAAAACAAAAAATGAGAAATCACAAGATATAAACAAAAGATCAGTGAAGTAAAAAAAAAAAGCCCAAAAAGCTCATTATGAGACAAAATAATTCAGAAATACCATTGAGTATTGTATTGGCCATGTCCTGCTGGACATGGTGCCCTCCTTTAAGCATGTTAACTAGACTTCTATTAAAATGGTTCTTAGCTTTCTTCATTACAGAAATTACATGTGCTTGGTACAAATTGCACAGCAGTTTTCCTCATAGAAGCCATGAAAGGGTTTACAGCACAAAACTTCTTTGTCAGAGTTTTGTTTTCAAAGGTCACTTAGATAGCTGAAAGGAGATGGGGTTGGGAAAGTCGCTGACAGAACAGATTACAGGTACTGTTGTGTAGAGCAGTGTGCAGGAGATTGGCAGCGTGAGATCTGAGTGGGAGACCATAGGATGCTGAGTGTGCGGGATTAAGGCAGAGGGGAGAGGGGAGAACCATGCACTGGAGCAGAGATGCTAACAGCTGCCATGGTAGAATATGGGGGAGCTGAAGGACTTCTAGAAGGGGAGGTACCAGGAGAAGAGTCCAGAGAGATGGAAGGACCTCAGGCACGGAGGACACACACCCCTGACATCTCAGCACTGGAGAAGCCAAGGAGGAAGATCCTGACTTCAAGGCCAGCCTCAGCTACTAAGGAACTTAAGGCCAGCCCAGGGTGCAGAAAAACCCACACTAGGAAACACACCGATAGAATGACAGCAAGAGTCTTTAAAGGCTGGCTTGGTCAGCTATGACAGTGATCACTGAGATCTCTGGGAGGCAAGAAATGTAAGACATCGAGTAGAGCCTCCACAAAGCCATGGTTGACGGTTGCCAGAGCAGGTTGGGACCAAATGCCCACTGAAGGGAGGCCGGCTGTACATGGCTACTCAGTAGCACTGAAGGGAGGCCGGCTGTGCATGGCTACTCAGTAGCACTGAAGGGAGGCCGGCT
>NC_034606.1:60516141-60553870 GCF_900095145.1 Mus pahari
TAAGGACTTGGATTATGGTTTCTTTTGTTTGTTTGTCTGTTTCTCTCTCTCTCTCTCTCTCTCTCTCTCTCTCTCTCTCTCTCTCCCTCCCTCCCTCCCTCCCTCCCTCCCTTTTTCCCTGGGTATCAACCTAGGACCTTGCTCATGCTAAGCAAGCATGTCTTCATGGAGCCACGTTCCCGACCCTTAGGATTTTGGACTGTGTCACAGCACAATAAACTGCATTGGGAAAGGCTGATTAAGGTTGTTCTTTTAACTTCTTCAGATAACCTTATCTTTATTGTTTTATTCTGATTATAAAGCAGCATATACTTAATGTAAAAGTTTTAAGACTTCAAAACATAACCGAGAATAACGTCTATAACTATTGTTTTATGTGTAGCCACCGCCATTTGAGAAATGATGTTCAGGATTCCCGTGTGCTAACACAGGCGCGTGCATACACACTTGGCAACACTTTACAGTCAGTTTATGGAGACGCAGGCGGGCTGCTTGCTTCCTGTGAGCTGCGTGTGCCGTTGTGGACTGCAGGTTCCTGTCAGACGTGCCTCCGCCTGCAGCTGCAGAGTACTGCTCAGTTGTACTGCAGCGTTTTCTGGACGTCTGAGCTTTGTGTAGACATTCTCAAGCTCTCCTAGAGCTTTACGCTGAACACAGAGCGAGCGTCCTTGGTATAGTTGTGTCTTTTCCCTGACAGTCTTGCAAAGGTGCCAAAGTGAGATTGTGGGTTCAAAGAGCAAGTACACGTGACATTTTAATAATGCTTCATTACCGAGAAGGAGGTGGGTTTTGTTGTGGTTGTTGTTGCTTTGTTTTGTTTTTAGTTATTATTAAATATAGAGGGAAGGCATGTGGCTATGAAAAGTGATGCTGAGAAGAGTAAAGAGTGAGCTGGCTCGGGGCTGGGATCAGAGGGGAAAGCCACCCATACTGGCTGGTTTTGTGTCAGCTTGACACAGGCTGAAGTTATCAAAGAGAAAGGAGCCTCCCTTGAGGAAATACCTCCATGAGATCCAGCTGTAAGGCATTTTCTCAAATAGTGATCAAGGGGAGAGGGCCCCTTGTGGGTGGGACCATCCCTAGGTTGGTAGTCTTGGGTTCTATAAGAAAGCAAGCTAAGCAAGCCAGTAAGTAACATCCCTCCATGATCTCTGAATCAGCTCCTGCTCCCTGACCTGCGTAAATTCCAGTCTTGACTTCCTTTGGTGATGAACAGCAATATGAAAGTGTAAACTGAATAAACCCTTTCCTCCCCAGTTTGCTTCTTGGTCATGATGTTTTATGCAGGAATAGAAGCCCTGACTAAGACACCACCTATCCCTGAGGAGGAGGGTAAGGGTGAGCCGAGAGACCCAGGACCCTCTGCATTTCCTGTATCCACAGGGCTTGTCTGGTGCAGGCATTCCAAGAATTTTTCTGCTTAGGTGGGTGAACAGTCAAAGTCGCTTCTCCCAGAGAGCTTAGTAGTGATTTTTTCCATGTCAGAGCTAAGGATTGGGAATTTGAAAGCCCCCTCCTGCATCGTGAACTCTGGCCCAAATCGGAGAGGACACCCGATTTAGTCATGACAAATTTTGATGTTTTTATTAGCGTACGTTAATTATACATAGTGGGTTTCGTTATGCCACTTTTCATATATGAGCATGTATTTAGGTCATCTTCATCCTGTCTGCCTCTTTCCCTCTTCCCAAGTAGACCGCTGCTGGTTTTATTTTGTAGTTTCCTGTGCACGAGCTCCCATTTTACCCAGTGAGTTTCACTGTGGTTTGTTTATAGGTGTGTGGTTGGGGGTTTGTTTCATGTACATCATACCCATGGTTATCCCACTGAGGAAGGTCTCTCCATGCCTGCATAAGAGTCCTCAGAGATGGGTACTCCAGCTCCTACCATGATAGATTGATGGCAAGCCCAATCTTATGGGGATCATGTATAAGTAACTACTACCAAAGACCATACACATCTTGGTCACGGGACATAAAGAAATCAAATACCCATGGGAGGAGATACAGAGACAAAGTGTGGAGCAGAGACTGAAGGAAAGGCCATCCAGAGACTGCCCCATCTGAGGATCCATCCTATATACAGTTACCAAACCCAGACACTATTGTGGATGCCAGCAAGTGCTTGCTGACAGGAGCCTGATATAGCTGTCTCTTGAGAGGCTCTGCCAGAGCCTGAAAAATACAGAGGTGGATGCTCTGAGCCAACCATTGGACTTAGCACAGGGTCCCTAATGGAGGAGCTAGAGAAAGGACCCAAGGAGCTGAAGGGGTTTGCAACCCCATAGGAGGAACAACAATGTGAAACAACCAGTACTCCCAGAGCTCCCAGGGACTAAACCACCAACTAGAGTACACATGGAGGGACCCATGGCTCCAGACGCATATGTAGCAGAGGATGGCCTTGTAGGACATCAATGGTAAGAGAGGCCTTTGGTCCTGTGAAGGCTCAATGCCCCAGTGTAGGGGAATGCCAGGACAGGGAAGTGGGTGAGTTAGTGAGCAGGGGGTGGCAGGGTGGGATCTGGGCTTTTCAGAGGGGAAACCAGGAAAGGGGATAGCATTTGAAATGTAAATAAAGAAAATATCTAATAAAAAAAAAAACGATGTGAATTGATGGATCATTGAGTTCAGTAGTGTGGCAGCCATGTTATACCCAGAAGTCAATGCTCTCTGTGTCCCTGATTCCCCAGCTCTTGCAGTCTTTCCGCCCCCTTATCTCTGATGTTCTTTATGTCCTGGAAGAGTTGTTAGGAACATCTCGTTTGTGGTCAGGCATTCAGTGCTCACCACTGACCATTATAAAAAGTAGCCAAAGCTGGCAGGAACCCTAGTGTAAGGGCACAGACATTGCTATGTGGAATGCAATTTGACAGGAACCTCAGGTCCACTTAGCAAAAACAACAGTTTCTCCTCACCAAGGCCTTTGCTCTCCCCAGCCCTAGGCTTTTGATTGGCTTTATAGGCCAGATGTCAGTTTTCCCAAAGGTCGCAAGTCTCAAGTCCAACCTAATGAAGCAGCTGGTTACTCCCATAACAAACTTGCTACTGTTGCTCCTTGTCTGTGTGGTCCTCACTGTCGCACAACCACAGGACCCAAGCTGAGCAAGACTCTGGAAGGCAGTTTCGCTCTGCGGCCCATACAGCACCTATGGGTAGCTCACCAGCAGGAGGCTTGCAGTCCAGATCCACTGACTTACCCTGATTTCTCTGTCCCGTGACCGAGGTATAGAGTGTCTTCAGGAATAGGATCTTACCAACTGGTTTCAGTGGGCAACCAAGAACAGTGGTAATTACCTCGATTGTTTTGAGTATCAAGTGTCTCCTTAGGAAACAACTCACGTGGAAGCCCAGTCCTGGAGTTTTGTTTGATAACCTGATGGTTTCTTATAGCAGTTTTATCTACCTACACAGGGGACCTCTGTTCAAACTTTTCTCACCTTAAGTTTGGTTTAGCTTATCAGCAATCAAGATTTCCTTTTGTCCTTTTCATTTATTAGTTTTAGTTTACTCCCATTTCCCCCTCTCCTCGTCTCTGGGGCCCCCTGTTGTCTTAAACCTTTAACCTTTCCACTTCCAGTTTCCCCCTTCAACTTTTATACCACACATTAGTATTCCCTCCCTTCTTTCTTTCTTTCTTTCGTTCTTTCTTTCTTTCTTTCTTTCTTTCTTTCTTTCTTTCTTTCTTTCTTTCTTTCTTTCTTTCTCTTTTTACTTCAAAAGATTTGCAGGGGCAAGGAGGGAGAAGGGTAGAGATAGATTAACAGATGATGGATAGATAGATGATAGATACATAGATGATAGACAGGCAGGCAGGCAGACAGACAGACAGACTGGTAGCACACACAGATGACAGGATGCATGTGGGCCCCTCCAGGGAGAGTTTCTCTTAGACTAGACACCTTTAACCTTTTGCTTTCCAACCAACCTGCAAGACCCGTGCTTCTCTTAGCTTTGGGTTGCAACACTCCTTTGACTTCAGCTCATAGCTGCCTCTACTTTCATTATTTTAGTCCCAGCCCCAGATTTCTGACCAGCCTGATCTCTTAGACGGCTTGGTTTGAGTGCCTAAGCGCTGTGCAGCCATCTGCCGTCCATAGCTGTTCATTTATTTAAAGCTCTCATGTGTGTCTTGGTAGCCGTTGTATCTTTTCTGTTCCCAAGGTCTACTACAGTGCAAACCAAGTACTAAATAAGTGAGAGTCATTGTACGTGTGCAGGCGCGATGATGAGGTAGACTTGGCACATAAAAAGAGCTCTGGGGAGTCGGAGGCAGGAGGACCGCAAGTTTTAGGCCAGCTGGGGTAATTTAGTGAACCTGTGTCTCAAAGTAAAAAAAGGCAAAAAGAGAGCTGGTGATGCAGGGGTCTGAAGAGTATTTGTCTAGCATTTATGGGGTTCTAGGTTAAACTTGGAGCTGAAAATGTATGAGGTCATAGTTTAAATCACCAGTACCGAAAGGGGGGGGGGCAGAGAGAGAGGAAGAAGGAGAAGGAGGAGGAGGGGTGGGGAAGAAGAAAGGGGTAAATTTATAAGGGCAAGAATAGACATTACATAAACTCCAAAAGGGCCATCATCTGAGAATGTTTGTTTGACCTTGAACCAAGTAGCAGGATTATTGCTCCCTAGGGAAGAGCGACAGCAGTCACGTGTGTTAACAAATTAAATTCATATTTAATAAATCCAGAATCGCTCAAATCTCTAAGGTGATGTAGCTACATTCACACACACACACAAACACACACACACACATAGACATACACACACACCATTAAAAATGTCAAACAGATACTATATTGTGGTATATTTTGGGTAGACATATCTGACTTTAGCTGCCTCTGGCCTGCTAAGAATTATTACAAGATTAAAGTCTCAGTTGGGGTTTGGGAAATAAATGAATGAATTAGTAGTAGTAGTAATAATAATAATAATAATAATAATAATGTTAAATGTGTTTGGGGCCATCCAGTTCAGAGCCTGGTGGTTCTTGGATCTGTAGGCTTTTCATTTTATCCCTTGGCCACTCCAGCCACAAGAAGAACAAGAGTGACCAGCTACCAACTGCCACCTCATCAAAAAAAGAGTGGAAAGTTACAAACGACCATTAAATAAGATCCCAAGGAAAAAGAGGTACAAGGAGCTGGTTGGTTTCAAGTTTTCTAAGACCTTGCATTCAGGGATGAGAAATGCTACCGTCAGAAGGCTACAAGGGTAATCACTCAGTCACCGCACCACAGGGGACAGTCCTCTGTCGAGAAGGCTGTGGGCGTCGAAGGCTCTGAAGCATCATTCTTGGCACAGGGCCAGATACTGTGGCACACACCCTAACCCTCCACCTAGGTCTTGGTTTTCCTCAGAATGGCCAGTTTGCCCAGAGTGCTTAGTTATCTCCCAGGCTAACTGTTAAGGCTAACCCCCTCTTCCTTTCCTGAAAGACTGGCAGGAGAGCCCTACATCTGTGCCCTACATCTGAGAAGTTGCCTTTAGGCTATTGGTGGGGACCCAAGAAGCTGGGCTGTATTGCTTTATGACCAGCACCCTAAGTTTTGAGTGATAGCATCTTGTGGGTGGTGGCTGACTGAGCTCAGATCACCTGAGTTGTTCAGTTTTATTTTCTCTGAAATACTAACTTGAGTAAAAGAAAAAAAATGAACCCTTTTAGAAAGAACCTTTATGGTCTGTCTGAGTCTGTTATTTATTAACTAGTGGCTTAAAATGTTTCCTTATATCCAAAACTTAGAAGCGCATTCAGTTGGCGAGTGCATGCAAATGGCATTTGGATGGAGCGCTCTCATTTGCGTTCAGTTCATTTTAGTGGGGGCGTTTACACAGTATAGATGCTTTCTTATTTTCTGCAGTACGGGCTTGAAACAGCACCCTGCCGTGCTCTGCCACTGAACTCCACACTCAGCCCCAGACCTTCTTAAATTTTGCTGTAACGGGACATTTAATAAGCTGCTGGTAGCATCTCTCTCAACTGATTCCGATGTCATATTTCTTCTCATTAGCAGTATGAATACTTGCTGCGTATTTCCCATGTATAGGCACCAAGCTAAATATTGAACACACTATGGCTTATTCAAACCAAGCCAGAGGGGAAGGTTGGGTCTGTTTTAGATGGTAACGATGGTACTTAGAGAGGTTGAGTTTGCTGCCCAGATCAGTTAGGAAGTGATAGGTCTGAGGCCTGAGTTCAGACCTGTCTTGTCTCTAACAACCAGCCCAATAAAGAGTGCGCATTCTTCTGTCGAGCCATCAACAGGAAATCACGGAGCGTCTGACAGCCCACCACTACCTTACTCCTGTTTGGCTATAAACAAGGGGAACACGGTGCCCTCAAAGGACTTGGATTCAGTGTGGACTTAGGACTTAGACGACAGGAGAGAGTTCAGAGGGAAGGCGACAGAATGGTGTAGAGATCTGTGTAGAGATCAGAACCCCGAGCCCCTGGTTTGAGCGCTAGGACTGAGGCGTGGCTGCCAGATCTAGGACCCTGGGAGAGGAGAAGCAGCTGATTTGTGGGTGCAGCACCGTCACGTGATGAGGCAGCATTGTCACGTGATGAGGCTCATTGAGGAACAGGATGAAGAGCGATGAATGGTAGATTCTGGCGGGCATCTGTAAAGCTCTCTGTGAAAGGCATAAGGGAGGGTAGGCATGCTAAGATGAAGTTGCGTCTGAATGTGTTAACTTTTTATTCTCATAAAGTCTTAGGTCATATAATTCGTGGAAGTTTTGTTTCATCTTTGAAAATAGCACCTTCTTGGCAGATGGCCCCTGGCAAGGGGAACTTTAGAATCCTGATACCCTGTGAGGTCTCCGCCCATTCCCACCCACCGCTGGTCTCCAGCCTGAAGAGGGTTCTAGTTGAGGAGGGTGGGGCATGGGACTGAGCTGCCCTGTTTGTAGGCATTTCCTGTTGCCTGGTACAGTCCAACTGACAACAGGCTACAGATGTTTCTAAGCGTTTCCCCCCTTCCTTGTGGTAAATATATATATAACCTAAAATGTACCATCTCACCGTTTGTAATTATATAGCCCAGTGGCATAAAATACATTCACACTGTGGTCTGCCCGTCGTCAGCAATCACCCAAGTTCATGTTCTTTCATCTTGTAGACTATTTTCATCCCACACCCATCAAACCTCACTCCCTGTGTCCACCACCTCCCCACCCCCCATGACAACTGCCATTCCATGTCATGTCTCTGTGGAGTTAATCTCTGTGGTACTTCATATAAATGGAGCCATCTATTTATCATTTTATGACAGCTTATTTTACTTAGCGGAATGTCCCCAAGATTCTCCCATGGGTTTCCTCCCCCTTAGGCTGAGTGTACAGGCCACATTTTATCTGTGTGTTCATTTGTTGGTGGAGTTGGGTAGCTCAGCTATTCACTGTTTTGTAAATGATGTCTTGCTACACATGGTATGAAGATATCTATTTGAACTTCTGTTTTCAGTTTTGGGGAAACAAACCAGTTTCATAATATAGCTCTGAAATACATTAACATTTTTCTATTCTCTAAGCTATTTTAAAACCACCCATTTTTGTTATCATACAGCTGTATTCTAAAAGATTCAAGCACCTAAATATTGCTTTATTTAAAATTACAAAAAAATCAAGAAGTATAACTAATATTGAAAATTTTAGTGATCTACCAGGTTGCTCCCAAAACTAAACACAGCCAGCATATATGTGTCCTCTGGTGACGCACGTTTTGGTAACTTCTTTTTCTGCTAACTTAACTATGAAAAATATAATACCATTTCTGATTTTTTTTTCATCTAACTCAAGTTTAGGATAGAGTTGCTTGTAGGTGATGGGTAGGTGTACTGATTAGGTGGGCACTCAGCCTGCGAGATGGTGAGAGAAGCTGGGGGCCCTTCCCGCTTCCGGTCGGTGTCCATTCTTAGGCACTGGCCTGCTTTCTTCTCTGCATACCTATGTCCGCGTGCTGTGATGGGGGTTTGCGCTCTGCTGTCCTGTGTGTGGGGGAAACATTCTTAGTACTTACAGAATCATATTCCTCACGATAAAAACTCAGAAACTGCTAGAAGGAACTTTCTGGTCATGCTTTTTATTGCTGTGCCCGACAGATGTGCGCCCACTTGATGAAGCACTTGTTTAAGGGTATTGCACTACGACCTGCTGAGGTTGTCTTAGTCTACAGTGAGTACATGCATATGTTCTTTCCTTTATAGATTCTAAAGATGAAATGTTTGGTTCTAGAAGGTGTAGATAGGGGGATGTGAACCTGCCCAGGGTTCTTCGTTTGTGGTCCCCTCTCATTTTTTTTTCAGGCTGTAATAACTGATTTTGATATCAGGCCTACTCTGGTAGATGAAGCCTGGATGCATGCCTCAAATGTGGTTTCAGTTTATGGGCAGTAGCAGCTTGAGTGCTGTCTCTTTTTTCTGTCTCAGGGCATTTATGTCACTAGTGACTAGACCCAATCCTACCCGAGCTGCAGCCAGCAGCAAGGTCTGGATGGTGTGCACTGGGAACCCTGGTGGCCCCAGGGGACTGAACCCCTCAGATGTAAAGCCATAATGAACCTTCCAAGATGAGATTAGAAGGTATTCCTGTAATGAATACCATTTCTTTTCTGGAGCCTCAGCTTTCGTGGCCGTGACTTAAAAAACAACTTGAAACCAGCTCAATTAAATAACAGTACTTTTCAGTTATATAATAGGTTATTTTAATTTAAAGATGTGTATTAAATGGGAAAAGTTCGTAGCATTATAAACGTTGATTACATGTACTTCAGTGTTCCCCAAAGTGCTCAAGACAGTTGGAGGAGTCACAGGAACTGATTTTAAAACTTAATGCAGAGTCACCTGGTGGCACATGCCTTTTGTTCTAGGACTCAGGAGGCAGAGGCAGGTGGATTTCTGTGAGTTCGAGGCCAGCCTGCTCTACAGGGCTACACAGAGAAACCCTATCTTGAAAAAAATAAAACAAACTGCAGAAAACTTGATGCAAAGCCACAGCCATCAGTAGTGTGGCAGTGCAGCAGAGTCTGGGTCCAGAAGTGAAGTCACACTTTCATGGCTGCCTGAGTTCTCCACAAGTGCAAAAGGGAGTCAGGGGTCTCTTAAAAAGTGGTGTTGTATTAACTGGATGCACACACACAAGAAGAATGATGCTGAGTTCCTACCTCACACTTTATATAAAAATTAACTCAAAGTCAATCAGTACTGTAAGAGTCAAAACCGTAAATCCCTCAGAAGAAAACAGAAACAAATCATGTGACCCTGGATTTGACAGCGGCTTCTTGGTCTAACACAAAAAGCTTTAACAACACAAGGAATATAAAGTAGATCGTTGAATTTCATTAGGACCTTGTACACTAAAGGGATATTACTGAGAAATGAGACATTTTAGGAATGATAAGCAGAAATCATGTGTATAGTATGTCTTTAATGTCTCGGGTACATAAAGAATTCCTATGCTCCACAAAAAGACAACCCATAAAGGTCTTGAGTTGACAGGTCTCGAAATAATGTGCACAGATGTGCTGGTAGCAAATGAAATGTATCACAGGAGCATTGGTCATGAAAGGACCGCAAATTCAAACCTCAGTACCATTTTGCATCTACTTGGATATTTGCTGTTGCAAAATATACATATACATACATACATATGTATGTATGTACATATATATATACACATACACACACACACACACACACACACACATATATATATATATATATATATATATATATATATATATATGTCAGCACAGAGAAGACTCAGGGACTGAGGGTGTGAGAACACTCAGACCCTGTGAATGGAATTTTCAGACAGCAGCAACTGTGGCAAACTATTTGGCAGCTCCTCTAAGAGCTAAGAAGTACTGTTCGACCCACCAATTCCCATCCTAGGTTCCTACTCAGAAACAAAGTAGGGACTTGGGTGGCCACTGACATCCACTGAGGCACTGTCTGTAAAAGCCCAAAGACAGAAGCAATCCAGGCATTCACCAGCAGAGACCTGAGCAAACAAAATGTGGTATGTGCATGTGTACAATGGGATCAGTCATAGGAAGGATCATAGCTGGGACTTCCCATCAGTACAGAGTGAAATACTGAGATAGACACTAGACTGCAGAGATGGCTCAGTGGTTAGGAGAACTGGCTAATTGCCTACAGGACCCAGATTCCATTCCCAATACCCACATGTGGCTCACAACCGGCTCTTAATTCCAGTTGCAGGGGATATGGTGCCCTCTTCTGTACCTCTTATGGGTACTGCAGGCACACGGTGCACATAGTACCACAGGCAAAGTACCCATACACATAAAATAATAAAAAAGGGCAGACAATACGTAATTCCTGGTGCATGCCATATGTGGAAGAAAGCAAGCGAATCTGAACAGAAAAATGCTAGAGATTGTCAGGCAGAGGGAAGGGGAATGGGGAGTTGTTGCTTCTTGGTTGCAGAATCTCTGAGGTGATTGATTTGGTAACAGTGGCAATGGTTGGGCGACACTGGGAGCGCAGTCACTGCTACTACAAGGTCAGCTGGAAACTGGCTAACATCAGGGATGGGTATATAAGTGACTGCTAGAAAGCGTCAGTTGGTAAAAGAACCAAAGACTTTAGTATGACTATCTGTGGTGAGTTCACAGCACAGTGTGGCGTTCTCTGTAAAGCATGAACCAGCCATGTGGGCTGTTGAACGAACCGCATGATGGCATTCTCAGCTTTCCTGAGGCACATCTGTTGGGCTGCTGGGATATTTTCAGTGCTGAGTTACTGGGGAGGGGTGTGGTGACAGAGTGTGTCAAAATTAATACTAAGCAGAACGTGCGAGGAGCGTGTCCCCTGAGGGACACCCAAGCCCTTCTTGAGGAGGAGGATGCTGGTGGATGAAAGTCGTCTGCGGAATTAGTTTCTTGTAGACTGAAACCAAGAAGGACAGAGGCCCCCTCCCCACTTTGTTCTACTGTGGAATGCCTTGCTCTCCTGGCTAGGGGGTTTGGGGACAGAGAAACAGGGAGGGTGAGAAGGAACTCAACTCTTCTCCTTCTAACAAGTGTTTGCCAAGTATTTGCAGAATTTCAAGTGAGAGACATGCCAGGTCTCCTTTGTGCACGCACGGCTCCCTGTGACCCAGGGCAGCACGTTTCTTCTCATGTGAGTAACTACACTCATTAGGAAGACTTACAGGGTACTGGGAGCTCCTCCTACTTTTCTGTGGCTGTGCTAAAACCCCATGAACAGAAGCTGGGGAGGGTGGGGTTTCTTTGTGCTTACAGTTTAGATAGTTCACCATGGAGGAAGGCCAGGCAGGAGCTCAAGGCAGGAACTGAAGCGTACATCATGGAGACGTGCTGCTTAGGGACAGACTCTCCTGGGTTTTTCCCAGTTTACTTCCTAATACACCCCAGGCACCCGAGGACTGCCTGCCCATGGATGGGACCACCCAGGGTGGGCTGGGTTTTCCCACATCAATCATCAGTAAAGACAATGCCCCACAGGTTAGTCTGGGGCATTTTCAAAATTGAGATTTCCTTATCAGCAAACACAACTGATTGCTTGTCAACTCCACACACACATACATACACATCACTATTATAGTGTAATCTTCCCTTTCTTGTTTATCCGAAGATGCCATGTTAATATTACACTATTAAACGGATGTTTGAAAGTCCCTCAGTTTTTAAAGGAAAACTCAACACTTTAAAAAAGTTCAGTTTCTTTACAACGTCCGAAGTCTCGCAATTCTTCCTAAAAATACAAAGCTTCCTGACTGTGGTCTCCTGTAGAATAAATGAGTTACATACATATTTCAAGAGGGAAGTGGGAGTGCATAGCCACAGTCTGAACAAGGGAGAAGTAGACTGTAAATCGAACCCTGCGGCGTAATGCCTTGCATCTGGGGCTCACTCATGATCTTCTGGAACAGAAGTGTGTGGGCAGCTCCGGCTGCTGGGCCCGCCGTGCACAGTTCACACAGCACACCTTACAGTCTCCAGCAGGCTCCTCTCTGTAACTGCTGCTGTCCTTGGTGGTCATTCAGCAGTCCTGGCATCTCTGACAGGCTGTGGTATGTCACAGGTTAGACCTGCACCAGTGGCCTCCTGGCCTCTGCGAGACTCTGACCCTGCCACAAGGTGCTAAGCCTCAGCTATTCTCCAAGACTCTTCTGTCCTGGGTCTCCATGCTACCGAAGCTGTGTGTCTTCACCAGTGGCTTCTCCTTGCCTCTCACGGTGCCAAGTCTCAGCTGCTCTCCATGACCCCCTTGTGCTTTTGTAACCGTTATCATGTAGGGGTGGTGACAGTTGGGTAACTTACACATTACTTCATCCAGCTGCCAGCTTCAGCAGCTGCCCCACCTCCTTCTGGACACAGCTTCTGTGTGTTGACTCTGAGGAACACTTCCAGAAGATGACCCCCCGCTCTCCCACCTGACTCTGAGGAACATTCCCAGAAGATGACTCCAGAGATACTGGTCTCTTCTTAATCATAACTGATTTCTCAGCTCCGGCTGACCAGATGCACATACTCTCGATTCACAATGGCACTCAAACAACCCCGATGGAGTCTTTCAAGTTCCCCTGGATCTTTACAAGCCAGGCCTCTGTCTTCTGCACTGCTCCCAGCTTGATCTTCTGAGTCTCCACAGCCGCTCAGTAAACTCTCTTCACTCGATGACTTTTTCACCCCCAAATTCCAAACTTCTTTTGATAGACATGGCCCCCAAAACAACACTGACAAAACCTAATCACTACACTATTAATATTTTTCTCAGTTATCACTCTGAGTGACCCTGTTATAAAGCCCCGTGATAACTATCTGTAGCCTTGCAACTTCCTGATAGATACCCAAGGATCCAAATTCCTGAGGCTTCTATCAAGTGCGTCCAGAAAATTCCAGGTGTAGAACAGCCTTGTCCTGCCTCTACCTCCTGAGTGCTGGAATTACCGGTCTGTGCCACCTCACCTGGCATGTTTCTATCTGACCATATGTTGGCATAGTTTTTTAACTGATACTTTTGATTGTTATTTACAATGTTATCTTAATTTCTTATCAACTCACATATAATAGGGTATCCATAGAAACCCAGAAGACAAAAATTAATGTATCTTAAAGATGTATAATTCTGGAATCAGACAGATGCAAAATCCAATTGTTTTACTTTTAGTTGTTGATTTGAAGTGACTGACAACCTTAAATTATTATTATTCGTGATCTGAGGAGATAAGGAAAAATTAGGAATAAGTATGATCAGACTTTTGGAAATGCCAGCACATGCCAGAAAATGCTCCATAGTCTTGCATTTCCATTTTTCCACATTGTTGAGTTTGCATATGGAAACTTAATTTGTATTTACATAGTGTTAAATTTTAAAAAAAATTGATTATGGGTGGTTTTGCATGCATGCATGTTTGTGAACCATGTTTGTATCAGAAGAGGGAGGGCATTGGATCCCTAGAACTTACATCACGGATCTGAGTGTTAGGAACTGAACCAGGTGCCCTGGAAGGTCAGCCAGCACTTAACTGTCAAGTCATCTCACCAGCCCCTCAATTTTTTTAAAACTGTCACTAGTATCTTTGTACTGCCCTGTGATATCGCCAGGGAGATGGTTATCGCCAGCTTGGGACAAATATGCTGATAGTGAGCAGACTCAGCAGGTAGCGTGAGGACTTGAGCCCTATCAGGGGCCCTTAGTCCTGGCCCTTTGTACTTGGCTCTGTCATTGTTACTCTTTATTCCGGTGCTGGGTGTTGAACTTGGAGCCCCCCACACACTAGGCAAGTGCTTCATGCCAGAGCTACACCCCCAGCTCAGGACAGGCATTACCTGCTGTCTTACATATTTACTGTGGTCTTCATCATTTCAGTGGCAGCCAGTCACCTTGATGAATGAGTCAGCTAGCACCAGTTCCGTGCCCATGCATGCTCTGTGCAGTACAGTAGATACATTGTCTCCCATTCTAATTACCTTCATTCCAGAGCTCTATATACCAGCTACTTCGTTCCCCCCCCACCTCCCCCCCCACCATGGACTTTCTGAGAGATGGTTTTGTGTTATCTTATAGGGAATAGGTCCTCTGAGCTATAAGATGATAGATAATGGCTTTTTATTGGCTACCTTGTATCACAGTTTCAATCACTCTTGTAATACAGGTTATATCTGTTTCATAATCTGGATAGTAAATTCCAGTCACTCTTTTTTAATTGGTACACAAGTAACCACACGACTGTCACTTTTTTCATGAGGCTGCCAATGTCCTTTTATTAACTCGTTAATATGGCCAAACCTCTACCCTGTTATATTGGGTCCTTGGTTTTACAGTGTCGAACAAGCCAGAATAGCTCCACCTAAAAACTTTATTACATTAACTGTATTGATAAGTTTTTAAAAATATGCTCACTTCCTTTGATTTAAACTAATTGGTAGGTATATGGTTTGCTGTCAAATTTCTAAAAAGTGGGTATTTTATAAGCTTCTTTTGACCTAAACATTCAGGTTTTTTTATTTTTACTCATAGTAATCCAGTTGATAACAAATATTTTATATTTATTTATTTTACGTGTGTAAGCATTTTTGCCTCCATGTATGTGTACCATAAACATGCCTAGTGCCTATGGAGGTCAAAAGAGGGCATCAGATCGCCTGGAACTACAGTTAAAGAGGGTTATAGATCACCACATGGGTGCTGAGAATTGAGTTTGCAAGAACAGTCAGTGCTCTTAACTGCAGAGTCATCTCTCCAGCCCCTAGTTAACAGTATTCTTAAATCTGTCTAGCCTGCAACTTACAAATGATTCTGAAGCTAGCATCAGTTATGTCTTGAAAAGGGGCCTTAGTCGCCTTAGGACTTTAAACAAAGGTTTGGCAAAGCGTACGGTTTCTGGTGCGTTAGGGCGAGCCTGATGCTCAGTTGCCAATTCACTGCGCCTCTGCACAGAATGCCATTGATGTGTCAAGACTTTGACCTGCACCGAGAACACCCTCTCTAGTTTGCCTCTGACAGGCGGGTAACATAGACGAACTCAGGACTTTTTACGTTCCAAGTTTCGAAATGAAGTGAACTGTTGCTAGCGTTCATGGTAGTTCACTTACTGTTTAATACGAGGCTTAATGGCAGTACTGAAGGCACACTCTGAAATCTATTAAGTAATGTATTATTTTAAAGAGAGCAAGTTTACCTTTTCAAAAGTAGTTCCCCCACCCATTGTTTTAATACATTCTCGGGTTTTTGCCTTAATTTTAAAACTTTTTTTTTTCAAAGAAATGATGTTTTTTTTTTCCTGTTTATGTTAGGTTATCAGAAATGAGAGTTCCAAACACTTCCTGAACCCCCTGAATAGAGGAAGATTAATCATTGCATTAGCATCACGTATCACCTATCTCAGCTGTGTTAGGTCCTGGGGGAAATAGCTGAGGCTTTGTCCTGCCTACACGGAATGCCAGTAAAGCCTTTTTTTTTTTTTTTTTTTTTTTATTCACTCGTTAAGTTTTTCTTCTGGGTTGACATTAGCTGCAACTATTCATTTTCATTGTGAGAACAGCTAGAGCTCTAAGCCATTCTCTACTTTCACAAACCCATTCCTCTGCCTCCGTGCCTGGGATTTAACAGAGCCCTGGGTCCTAGGTCTTGTTTCCTCTGCAATATGAATGCCTTGTTCTGAACGCCTTCTTAAGTCTGTCTGCCTGGGCAGAGTTGGGAAGAGAAGGAACAAACGCGTTTGGACCTCAGATACATAATAGACAAATTGTACAGGTCATCCTGTAAGAATTCAGGTAAGATGGCAAACTGTCATGCCACCTGATTTATATAGTGCTCTTATAAAAATACACACAGTATGATGTTCCATTAACTTTATAAAGCACTAGACCATACATACCACGTTTGCAGTATCTTCACTGTCTCTGCAGTTAATGCTGTAGGAAAGTTAGGTCTTTTATTCCAGGGTGTGAACCAAGCTGCCCTCGGGCTGTGGGGAGCCTCTCACAGCCTGGTGTACAGACAGCCGTGTGTTAGGACAGTCGTTCTCAACCTTTCTGATGCCACGACCCTTTAATACAGTTCCTCATGCTGTGGTGACACCCCAACCATAAAATTATTTTCATTGCCACTTCATCACCTTAATTTTTCAACTGTTACGAGTCACAGTGTAACTACCTGCTGCACAGGCTATCTGAAACAAGACCCCAAAGGGGTCGAGACACGGGTTGAGAACCCGCTCTTTTAGGATGCTGTGAAGGTGGTCGAAAGAACGCAGTTGTTTTGGACAGATGTTCTTTGGCTTGAAGCATTCAGCTCACTGTGACCCTTCTCTCTAAACTTAACTGGCCGTACGGGAATTGCAGGCCTCCTGGGCTAGTCCGAGGCACCTGTCTTGTCAGCTTTGGGAGCTGCCTTCTCTCACCTCCCTTTCCCATTTCTCCTCTGGTACTTAGGTAGAGGGTCCTTGATGGACTCTTCAGAAGAGGGCCACCTGCTTGTGCTGGCTGCCATTTCTGCTGGCCCTTCTCTTCAGGGCATGGGGACACTAACGTGAGTTAAGTAGGCAAGGTATTCAGTGTGAATCAAATCTGTAATTCCAATATAGGGATTGTATTTTATTTTATTTTTAAAGAAAGGTACAAGTTCTAAGTAATGCGGGAGAGACGAACTGTCTCAACTTTTGACTGATGACTTGGCTTTATAAATGATCTTACAGTCAGTCTCCCAGGAATCTCCCTATGCAAGCTGAGGTTTTGTTTTTCGTTTTTTGTTTTTTGGTTTTTTTTTTTTTTTTATGTTTTTTTGACACTGAAAAGAAGAAAAAAAATTTTTTTGCATCAATAGGAACCAGCCATTTCACAAATCCTTTTAATGTATTCAAGAAATCAGCTGTGTAATGACTTTTAAAATTCATACTACTACTACAGGGAGAATAAAAGGCTGTTCCTAGATGTTCTGTCAGGACTAACTGAGGATGTGTGCTGCTGAGTGTAACATGTACCTCAGCTCTCTTTACAACCTTAACCTGTCCCTTTTCATGTCGGTGGCTTCTTGAAGAGACGTGGCCCTGCCGATAAATGAGAATATCTATTTAGACCTCTCCCAACAGTTGACGCTCTGTCAGCAAACTTAACTATTTAATGCCTCTCTTTAAGGGTGTTTGTTTTCCTATATAATCAAAGTTACATGATTATGAAGTGATTCCTAGTATAATCCAACACTTTCTTGTTATTTGAATCTTTCTGCCTTTTTTTAAGTGAACACGAATGAACAAGGCATGTTCTCTATACTGCTGATTAGCCTCCAGCACAGAACACTTTTCTTTTTTTCTTTTTTAAATTATTGGCTATTTTCTTTATTTATATTTCAAATGTTTTCCCCTTTCCAGGTCTCCCCTTCAGAAACCCCCTATCCCATCCCTTCTCCCCCTGCCTCGATGAGGGTGCTTCCCCACCCACTCCGTTCTCCTGCCCTGACATTCCCTTACACTGGGGCATCAAAGACCCTCAGGCCCAAGGGCCTTTCTTCCCACTGATGTTCAATAAGGTCATCCTCTGCCATATATGAGGCCAGTGCTATGGTTCCCTCCATGTGTATTCTTTGGTTGGTGGTCCAGTCCCTGGGAGCTCTGTGGGGTCTGGCTGGTTAACACTGTTGCCGCCCACCCCCCCCATGGGTCTGCAAACCCCCTCAGCTCCTTCAGGCCCTTCTCCAAACACTCCATCGGGGACCCCTGAGCTCAGTCCAATGGTTGGCTTCGAGCATCCGCCTCTGAATTTGTCAGGCTCTGGCAGAGCCTTTCAGGAGACAGCCAGGACTGACCGGCATCCACGATAGCTTCCAGGTTTGGTGACTGTATATGGGATGGCTAATAACCACTTATCAGTGAGTGCATATCATGTGTGTTCTTTTGTGACTGGGTTACCTCACTCAGGATGATCTTTTCAAGTTCAGTCCATTTGCCTGTGAATATCGTGGATATTTACTTTACTTGAGGCTTCTCCAAAGCTATTTGATCTGGAACCTACAGAGTGCATAGATTGGTCTGCATCCTCAGGGCCCATCACTCTGGGCTTCTCTTTCATTTATATCAGGGTCTTAATGCCAACACAGGGGTTGACGTGGCAGAATGGCCCACCTCCTACACTTGACTCCTCTACCCAACCTTACACTGTAGTCACCTAATACCATGGCCAATAGTTTCCTCTGGCTGCTGATCTTTTGACCCCTGGCTCATCTATTCTGAGATTTGTATTCATAATAGATCTTGGATCCCCAAGACTTAGTCCAAGAAAAATGCAAAATAGTTCACTGATGACTTTTAATGTAGACTATGTTCATATTATTCAAATGCTGATGTATTGTTATGGGTTAAATTATACTATTATAAAATAGTTCACTAGTAATTTTTAATACGGGCTATGTTTGAAATGCTAATGTATTATTATTGGATAAATTATGTTATTATAATTAACTTCGCTTGTTTGTTATTACATGAAAGTATCTACTGGAAACTTTTACTTGGCTCCCATTAAAACGCCTGTCAGATACTAGTCTTCAGTGTATTTTAAAACAGAAGCTGACTGCCCTCGGTTGCCTCTCCATCAGTTCCCCGAGAGACCAGCAGGATAATGACTCCCTTAGCTGCTCTATGACATTTAATTGCAGTGGAGAGGCTGGTAATTTTCCATGCCAGATGCAGCCTAGAGCGTTTTTGAGACCTAGCCACAAGCATGAACTAGTTGCTGAAGATGTCGGTCGTCGGAGTGCTCAATCAGCTCAGCCTGCAGACGGGCCTCGGATGCTGAGGTTCATCGCTCCCTTGACCTAACTTATTTCCTGCTTCTTTGCAGTGCTGGAAAACTTTGACCAGACAATTGTCTGCCCCACCTTTGGATCACTGGAGAATCAGCAGGACTTCCGGACTCCAGAGTTTGTAAGTACCTCATCTTTAAATTATTTGTCAGTAAGATTTTCATTGAGAGACACATTCTATTCTTTAGTGGCTTAGTCTGCCATAGGACCCCTCAGTGACTATTGAGACTTTGGTGTCTCTGAGGCGCAGGTGAACCGACGGACCTCCAGCATCCCAGCATCCTGAGCTCCAGGTTTGATTTTGCCCCGTGTATGTGATTGTTGACAGGAACTCATTCCGTAGTAAAAGAACGAGGAGATGTTTGCAAAGTTTCCAGCTTCCTTGGCTGATTTCTGTTGCTCTTGGTTTCTGCTCTCGGTAACCTTGGGAATCAGTCCTGACTGAGCACAGACAATGCTCTGGCCAGTGCAGTTATTCACGGTGGAGCCGCCTGTTTCTTGTTTCCTTCAGGAACCTTCAGTAATGCAACCCCAGAAGGATAGGAATATCTTACTGGTTGTTTCTACCAAGAGGGAAACTAATATTCTCACTGAGTCAGACATTGAAGATTAGCCATGGCTCCTACCCTCAAGGAACTAAAAATCATATTAGATGCTACTATGATTTTATTAGTGCCTTGTTTAAAGAAAATTAAGCATGTAGGATGTCTTGCAGAATGCCTTTCAAAGCAGATTTTATATTAGTCTCCTAAAGTACTTGTCTCTCTGACTCACGCCTTATTAAGGCAGCAGAGAATCAGCCTTGGCCGGATTTACCCAGTTTTTGCCTCCCTGTGAATGACTTGACTACCATTTGTATTGGCAACAAAAATGTGTGAGTCTGTGTGAGAGTATGTGTCTCTGTATGTGTGCATGCACTCTCATGCTTGCACATGCATGTGTGTCTTTGTATCTGTGTGTGTACGTGTATGTATATATCCTTTGGAGGGTTTATTTTCAAAGTGTGATGATATATCTTCACCAGTCCAATAGTTGGCAGAGTGTGACTGCAATACGGATTCTGTGCACCCCTCCCCCCCTTTCTCTCTTGTGGTTACCCACTCAACTGACCTACTAGTATAGAGTGCACACCATGCTGAGGACTGAGAAGGATTGCACATAAAACTGTACCCACAATGCAGGATCATTTCTGAGTGGGGCTCCTGCCAGTATCCTTGCAGATGGCCTGCTGTGAAAAGCACTTGGGTCGTAATACAGAGACCTGGCACTCAGTGACTCCTCTTCCAGCCAGTGTGAGTGTCAGCGAAGGGGAACTGAATGCACCCAGTAGTTCCCCATCTCGAAGGGCAGAGCAGTTTGATGCAAAGGCAGGCAATGCTGATACAAACTCCCAAGAGCCACTCGACTGTTTTCCTTCCGAATGGACTCCAGGTGAAACTTTGTAAGGGTCATAACTAATGTGACAAGAGGTGTGTGTGGCCAGGTGTTGGTGTGCTTGGAAACATTCATGCTTTACACCCATTCTCTGTGTGAAAATGAGAGTTTTCTCGGCAGCTTCCAGTGTACTGAGGTGCAGGCACCTGGCTCGCCCCAGCAGCAGCTGCACGGATCAAGGGTAGCGCAGATAAAGCGTGCATTGTCTAAAGCAGCAGCCTTAGTTTCTTGACTTTCGTGTTTTTTGTGCTCAAAGTTAGAAGACTGGCTTGTCTAAGATCAAATGATCACAAAGTCTAGAGTCACCAACAGCGGTTGCCTTGGAGAGACTTATTCCAACCGTGGTTCTGAGGATGTAGGAACCGGAAGGAAGAGCTTTCCCTTGGTTGGTCTTTTTTAACTGTTGGGCCTCAAGAATTCCTGCAAGTCATTTTATTAGACTATCCCGTTGATAACAACATATCCAATTGCCCTGTTAGTGTACCTGACCTCATATCCCTGTGTCCCTGTGTGCTGATTGCTTTTTGCAAACTTGACTGAAATCAAGACACGCCCCCAAAGAGTGGATCTCAGTTGAGGGTTCAATCACCTTCATAAGATTAGTCTCCAGCCGTGTCTGTAAGGTATTTTCTTCATTGCTAGTTGATGCAGGAGGACCACAAGCTGCTGTGTGCAGGGACCTCCCTCGGCAGGTGGGCATGGATTGTAGAAGAAAGAGAGCCAAACAGGCCAGTGGGTTGGGCTCTGCCTCGGTTCCTGCCTTAAGTGACCTGTCCTGACTTCCCTCAGTGAGGAACTCTTGCCTGAAAGTGTGAGCTGAGATAAACCCTTTGCTTCCCAGGGTGCTTTTGTTCAGCGTTTTGTCAAGCACTAGAAAGCCTGGTTACTGTCTTTATCTAATTACACCTGCTTATCATGCTCAGGGAGCAATTATTTTTTAAAATATATTTTAAAGTTTGTTCTTATAGAATTTCATATATGTATTATGTATGTATATATGTATGTATATATCATATGCTTGAATACTATATGTATGTGTGTATATATTGTCTGTCTGTATATATCTATGTAAATATGTGTGTATATATCATGTGTCAGTATATTATATGTATTATATATATGTATATATGATGTATGTTTGTATGTATATATGTGTGTGTGTACATGCATATATGTATTGAATGCCTGTATATTATATGTATATATGATGTATGTTTGTATATGTATCTATCACTTGTCTGTACATATTATATGTATGTATATATATGTATATGTGTGTATATATATATATATATATGTATATATATTATAAATTTGATCATATCCACCCTCTACTTCCCCCACCAACATCTCCCTGACATACCATTACCATATTTCCCTCCCAACTTAATTTCTTCTTTCCCTTGACCTGTAGACTCAATCCAGTTAATGCTTTCGGTGTGGACATGGGTGTAGGGCCTTCCACTGGAGCAGAGTCAACTTAAAAGGGGTAGGGCACATCCCTGAGGGAAATGGACTCCTCCTCAGGCAGCAGCCAGCGGTTAATAGCTTCTCTGCTGGCGTGGGGCCTTGGGAAGGAATTCTTTATGTTCCCAGGCCATGCCTGTTTGTGATGCTCATGACATGTAAGTTCCTGTGATGCCTGTAAATAGCTCCTTGTGTTTTCCTCTCAGCACCACTGTTGCCAGCACTCCTGGCCTTATAATAAACATAACTACCTTCTGCTGTCTCCGTGGTAAACAAACAGGTCACAGAAGGAGATCCCTAGAGAATAGGACACTCCAGGGAACTACAGTGTTATATTTAAGAGAAGCCTTTTATGTAGGCAAGAGGGTGTAGCATTGGGGAAGACAGAGTCCTAGCGTTAGAGGCAGATGAGCCCGGCTGATGCCAGGACATCCGGTAAGTTGATGGAAGCCTGATTGTTAAGTTGGGCCGATGGTGGGACCTGGGGGTCAGAGGATTTAATGGCAAAGCAAAGTCTGAAGCAGTGCTGGAAAAGAGAAAGAGAGGTTGGAAAAGTCAGTTTTCTAATTTTCTTTGCATCTGGAGGATCACTTGCCTCCTGCTGAGTTGAAGGGAGGCAGAGCACATGCTTGCTCGAGACTTATTCTCAAATAGTTGAGGTTTTAGGTGGACAGAGAGAGAGAGAGAGAGAGAGAGAGAGAGAGAGAGAGAGCCGGTGCTTTCTATATAACAGTGTATTTATCTAGTTTGCTCAACAGGGAGAATAAAGTGCTTTTCGGTGTGATTCCTTCAGAAGATGTATCTTAGAGCCCTGTCGGTTGGCCAGCCTTGGTCTCTGGCATCGGAAGGCATGACACAGCTTGTGTGCACTGTGATTCTCAGGCTGAGGCAGACTGTGCTGAGTGAGTAGATAGACAGCCCTGTCACCTACCTGGGGCCTATAGACAGTAGCAGCTCCGCCTCCCTCCGCTCTCCCTCCCTGCAGCTCTGGGTCTCTGCCCCCCTTGCCCAGGGGTTAGTCCTTGCTCTCTCGACCACTTTGCAGATGGCAGCTATCAAGGTAGCCAGAAGGCTAGACGGTTAACAGGGCGATCAGAGATGCAGATGTGTTCTCGCAGGAGCTGGGGACTTGTTGAAACTAGTAATCACGTATCATCACTGTAAGGTGAGGCAGATGTGTGTGGGGAGTCCATATGAAAAGGAGGTGACTAAATACTGGTTTACAGGGACACTTGGTGATCTTGTACTGTAGGACACCATTTCAGTCCTGGTGCAGTCTTGCTTGAAAATGCAAAAATAGTTATCATTATATGATGAATGTTTTCCCGATAGTGCTATCTTTAAAAAACAAACCTCTTGGGGCTGGAGAGGTGGTTTGGTGGTTAAGAGCACTGACTGCTCTTTCAGAGGTCCTGAGTTCAATTCCTCACAACCACATGGTGGCTCACAACCATCTGTAATGGGATCCGATGCCCTCTTCTGGTGTGTCTGAAGACAGTGACAGTGTACTTACATAAAACAAATAAATCTTTAAAGAAACAAACAAGCAAACAACGTGTGACTGTTGGTACTGGGAGGGGTCACAGGTGCCGTGGCACTTATGTGGAGACCAGAGGACATCGTTGCGGAGGACACCTTTCTCTTCACCTTTCTGTTGGGTTCTAGGGATTAAACCCAGGTGGTCAGGATTTCATGTCAGGCAGCAAGAAGCTCTGCCCACGGAGCAGCCTTGCATCTTGCAGAGGACTTCTGTCCCCTTTTATTTTTTCAGTATTATCTGGTCTCTTCTACCAGTGAAGCCCAACTCTTCACGTTGTAGTTGCTACGGCAGTTAGTTCATGATCAAGAGAAACGGTGACTGTATGAGTGACAGCTGTCATTTGGAACATGGCTGGGAATAGACACAGAGGATTATGATTCTGGGGCAGGGTGTGGGGAAAGTGGCACTGGGAACTGGGCGCCTGAGCCTCAGGTCATCTAGAAGAGGTCAGACTTAGAAGCAGAAGGTGGGGTAGAAAAGATGGCTTAGTGGGTGAGGGCACCAGCCTTCAACCCAGGTAACCTGGATTCGAGCCCCAAAACCCAGGTGGGGGGAGGAGAGAAACGACTCTCACAGGTTGTCTTCACACACACACTCACACACACACTCACACACATGCTCACTCACTAAGTGTAAAAAGAAGACAAACCAGCCAACCCAGATGCTATTAAGAATAGGCCACAGAGTTAGAACTTAGGGTTGACTCCATCCTGGCGGCAGTAGAATAGAGAAACATTCTGCTACCCGACTCCCAGTCCTGTATCTGGTTATGAGCTCTAAGGGCTAAATTCAAGGGCTAGTGAGTCATGCCTGGCCATGTAAGCTTCACACCCACCCCAAGTGCTAAGGAGTCTGAAGTTAGGGTCAGCAGTGGGGATAGGTAGAGATCATTGACCCAGGAACTTATGGTGGTCTGAGCACACACAGTTAAAGAAGGGATGTGAAGGACGTTAATCTAACGTCATTAGAGCCGTGATCAACATGGAATTACAGGGACGGAAGGTTACGGGACTGCTCTGTGATCTGAGCTCCACCGTTTCACCCCTACCAGCCTTTGCAGAACTTGAAGTTTGCATACAACCCTCCTGGGCTTCTTAGGGACAGGAATAATTTTACCACTTCTGATCTCGTGTTAACTGATTTTTCTTTTACCCTCATTGCTTAGCTTCTACCAGATCCAGAGTAAATAATAATATTTGGACTGGCCAAAGAATGTTCCAATAGGATAAACCAGGAAGGAGAACTGAAATCTTAGGACTTAATGGACGAGTACTGAAGTAGAAGCTGCCAGAGAGGCAGCTTAAATTAAACATCATGGTACCCACAGGAAAGCAGAGATGAAGAGTCCGTCTCCATTTAGGATCTGGGGGGAGCTGACTCCTCCTTTAAGGATAGTTATTGCTTGTGATAGTTATTTGGGTGAGAATGTCCCCTATAGGCTCCTATATTTGAATATTTGATTCCCAGAGGGTGTGCCCTACTTGGAGGAGGAGAGGTGTCACTATTCCAGTTAACACTCTGACTTGTGGTCATCTCTCGGTGTGCAAGCTCTCAGCTACTGCTCCAGCGCTATGACTGCTATCTGCCTCTGTGCCCCTTACCATTGTAGTCAGGGACTGGACCACCTTCTGGAACAATGAGCCCCAAGTTAAATGCTTTCTTTTGTATGTTGCCTTGGTTATGGTGTCTTTGCATAGAAATAGAAAGGTAACTAAGACACTGCTGTCTTCTAAGAATTATTGCTAACTCTCTGAAATTCTGATTTAATTGTCCTCAACCAGCTGAAAAATGCACGGTCCCAAGGAAGAGTTCTAAGTGTGAATTTCTTCAACAAATATTTATTTGGCATTTATTTTAGGTACTACACTGAATAGTCAGAAAAGATGAAAATTCTGTATCTTAGGAGCTAACACTTTGGTAAGAGAGACTTAAGATACAAAGTAAATAATATAATATAAATTATAAAATAATATAAATAGGGAAAGGTAGTAGGGATTGTATGAGAGAGAGAGTGTGTGTGTGTTTCAGCAATTGTGGGCGTGTAACAGTTGTAAATAGAGTATTAAAGTTTATCTCACGGAGAATTGGAAAGGCCTGCCTGTGGTGCTGGAGCAATCTGGAAGGACAGATGTCTAAGCAGGAGTCCTAGCTCTGAAATGGACACGTTAGTGATACATCTGTGGACATGAGGCAGTCCACCTGGCTGTAGTAGATTGGCAGATGGGAGAATTGTTGGCTTGGGGCTTTGCAAGTCACTGTCAAGGTGCTGGTTTCATCGTTCAGTTGGAAAGCCATTCAGAGTGAACCTTCTCTGGATGAGGGGAGGGTCCCCAGCAGAGTCTCTGACCTAAGAGGAGGATCGTTTTTTCTATAAAAGCGGAAGACCGTCAGGCATGTCTGATATTGCACATGATACTGTCACCTGTGGGGTTCGTGCTCAAGAACCACACATTCCAGCAATCGGGGGTGGGGGGCAGGGGAGAAAAGAAAAGAAAAGGAAAGAAAAGGTGTCGGTCTCATTGATAGTTACCCTGGCTACCTGCAGCCCAGAGACCACGGATTGGGCAAGCATTCAAAGGAACTTAATACTTAGCTTGGCAGAAGGACTCTCAGAAGAGGGGGAAAGTCAAAGATGATCGAGCCAGTGAGAAGTGCTCACTTGGGCCGTTTTGCCTCGGTCGGTATTCACAAGGTGTATTAATATTGCACAAGTACCACACACTTACTCACTCGGGGGAGAAGACTGTGAACATGTACTCTGTCTGGCCATGGAAGAATGCTTACTCGCTCTGTGTGGCTGATCCAGAAGCTGAACGTATGGATTATTAGCACTGAGGAGGATGAGCAGAAGTGGACAGACATGTAAAGAGGCCATTCAAAAGTCTCTGAGTCACCTCTCTGGAATGCCCAGTTTCTTTCCCCAGAGAGATGGTAGTAATTAGACCACAGGACCAGCCAGGCCATTTAACTCAAAATACTAACAAGTCCCATTCTGTACATTCTGCAACATTGTAATCATTTTTTTTTTTTAAATTTATTACTTCAAAGATGTTAAAATAAGCCAGTCCTGTTGGCACAAGGCTGTATAGTCCCAGGCACTTTGTGTGCTGAGGCAGGCAGTTTGCAAGTTCAAGGCCACCCTAGGTAACTTAAGGAAATTCTCTCTCAAATAAAAGGTGTGAAGGTCTGGATGAGAGATAGAGTGACAGCTTACTGTGCACCTCACTCCTGGTTCAAATCCCAGCACCCCTTTCTACAACTCTGAAGTAGGTCGAAGTCCAAAGTCCGGTCAACAAATGCTTAGTGCGACAGTATCGATTAACTGATTGATTGATTGATTGATTGATAACTTTTGAGTTACACAGACAACAAAGCAGCAACAGCGGTAGGCCCTAAAGTGTGTGTGTGTGTGTGTGGGGGGCAGTTTCATGATGGAGGTTCCCGAGCAAACAGGTTGTCAAGCTTCTGCGGATGCAGGTGAACTCTGTTGAAGTGTTGAAGTGTTAGCGCTATCAAGCAGCCGCAGGTGTCCAGGCTGCTCGAGGATGGTTTCAGAGAAGTACACCTGTAATCACTGTCTTGGGATCTGAGACAGGAAGACAGGGAGTTGGAGACCACAGTGAGTCTGCCTCAAACCACAGTCTCGGAGGGGAGCCAGACCGCCCCCAGATAAGTCTGAACTTTCTGGCTGGGGTTGCTCGCCAGCTAGGGTCTCCAAAAGCAGAAGTACTGGTTTGTGGAACCGCAGGGAGCAGTCTTGAGGTGATATAGACGCCAGAAGAGTAAAGTGACAAATGAGCCATTTAAAATAAACAGGTGTGGGGGGGGAGGGGAGCATTGATTTAGGGAAGACATTGGGCACAGACTAAACTGATAAATGAGTATGTCGGAGCCAGAGTGTTTGTCTCCTAGGCTGTTACAGAAGGTCTGTGAGTAGATTGCTTATGAATGTTAGAAAGAGGTCACCAGGAGCCAGCAAGAGGTTGGTCATCTCAGCCTGAACAGAATCCCAGCCCGGACATGTTATTATTTTTTTAATGGAGTTAATTAAACAGAGTGGGTGAAAGCTACTCTATATTTATGTGCTTTGATTTTAGTAAGGGAATATAGAAGGAAAAAAATCTGCCTTTAAATACAAAATGAAGAAATGTAGTCCTGGAGATTGCAATCACCAGGTAATTGATCTTAAGAAGAATGTGGGATAATGGATACAAATCAGTCTACAGAGGAGACAAATCGATAGGAAGCAAAGTCAACCCCTGCCCTGATTCATAAATACCAGCTGCGTGAGTAGAGCCCACGAGGGCGGAAGCTGAAGGCTGATGATGTGGAAGGTCCAGGCAATGGGCTAATTAAGCACAGTAAGAATTGAGTGTGTGATCACAGTGACAGGAAGTCAGTGGAAATCCAGGCTGCATCCACACCGGACCCAGTGAAGACGGACCCAGTGAAGACGGTCCCAGGCTCAGGGTTGGTGAAGCCGCCTCGCATTCTGAGTGCTCCCTTTGGAGAGGGAGCTTCCCTCGCCATATGGAGAGGTGGTTTCTGATAACTTTCCAAGAACATGACACCATCAGGCAGAAGCAATTGGTAGATGAAGATACAAAGTAAATTTTCCCTTCTTCCCTTCCCTTCCCTTCCCTTCTGTCTATTTTTTAAATAAAGGACAATTCATTTTTTAAAAGCTTTTTTAAAAATTTAAATTAGAGGTGTATATGTGCGTGCGTGTGTGCCCATGTGTGTGTGTGTATGTATGTATGTATGTGAATGCATATGCATATTTCACATGTGCATACTTCAGCATGTGCTCACAGGAGTATAAGCATGCAGGGACCCAAAGAGGCCAGGAGTGTGGCATCCCCTTGGGGTGGAGTTACAGGCAGTTGTGAATTGCCCATCACGGGAGCTAGGAACTGAGCTGGGGTCCTCTTGGAGGGCAGGATGTCCTCTTGAACTCTTGAGAGCCACCTCGCCAGCCCCGAGAAGCATAGATCTAAGGACTGAACGGGAGGTAAGGATAGCTGTCAGACTGTATTTCAGTAGGAAGGCTTCCCTTGGTGGAAACACCTGACAGCCCAGCGGCGTTTGGATGCAGTCAGATGAGCAGGACTAGATGATGAGCAGGACTAGATGGGGCTAATGAACACATGAGTCAGGATGTGTTCGTGGGTGGGAAGACAGGCTGTGGATGGTTCACATAGAGTGAGACTCGATAGTGGGATGTGTAGAAAGGACAAAGTCCTACTGTGGCTGTGAGTATCCATTGCCACTGCCTTCGTTGTGGCTCATTGATGCCTCTGCTTCATTTCACATTGTTTTTGCCCACACTCACCCTAGAGTGATCAGCAGCCAAATCCCCTGATCGATTAAAACCCTCCCCTCCTTATAACTGTTCATTCTACCTGGTGCTACCCACTTCATTTTCAGAAACCCGTGACTGTAAATGCCTTGCGAGTCTTGCCTCACAAAGCGTCACGTAGGACAGCCAGTGAGCCTTCTGTTGCTCGGGGATGTCAAAATTAACTTAACAAAAACATGACGAGGAAAAGCAGGAGCCCTGGACATTCTGAACAGTTATGATGTCTGCATTTTCCGTGGGCCTTATCCAATTACAGAGCATCTGGAAACACAACACGGGCACAGCCAGGGAAGGGCCTGCTGGCCAGCCGTGACCATGCTGTGACCGTGCCGTGACCTGTCATAGCAAGAGTGTGGAGATCTGTGATAAAGAAAAAAACACAGGATGTGGTGGCAATGTGCACATACTAGGGATTCATGGGATTCCTAGAAAATCAAAGAGGAGGATCAGAGGGGTTGGCACTGTGTCTGTGTGTCTCTCCATGTTTTACACACGTTACATGCAAAACCTTTTTATTTTCTAAAACCTCCTAGTTAACTGCAGTTTTTATTATTTCACTGAATAGAAATAAAAGGCATGTTTTTATTATAAGCCTTAAATTCTTTGTTTACATTTACTTATGTATTGTGTTCCATATACATTTGTTTCGCATGTGGAGGTCACCCCTGTACCCTGAGCCATCATGCTGGTGCTATGAAAAGTCTTTTTAAGCGTTCCTTAAGTCAGTCTCTGGTGAGAAACCATAGACTCGTTTTTTACCTCGAAGACCCAAGTGCGCTTGTACTTCTTTCCAAGTCACCTTGTGAAATACAGATTAATGTGACCTGACAGATCATAATTACTACCAAACAGCATCTTCATTAATTGTGATGAGCAAACCAGCCCCGGAGGGTTCCATTCTATGGTGTTAACATGAATCAGGGTATATATATCAAGTCTGGACCTGAGTTGTTGCTGGGGTAAAGTTTGATCGCAGTTAAATGGTCTAAAACAGAATCAGTCCTTCAGATTCCACAGGAGGCTCAGCGGGGCTTTTGTTCCATGCAGCTTCAAGTGCTTTTTGTTGGTGGTTTATAGACAGGGTTCTTACTGTTAGCCCAGGCTGGTCTTGAACCTTTAATCCTCCTGTCCCAGCATTCTGTGTGCCGAAACCACAGGCGTGCGCCACTTTGCCTTGAAACCTAATGCATATTTAATGTCAATGTGTGACTGGTGACCTATGGGGGATGAAGAAGAAATGAGTGCTTTGAGGGACCGCTGAGATCGTAAACGCATGTTCAGTTCCCAACAGGAACGGTTCTTTTCCTGTAGGCAGACGCTGTTCCAAAAGCTCCACTAGGAAGTGGAGTCTGAAATGGAACTGGGGACTGGAACCATCGGGCACTGGAACCGTCCATCCGGGCACCGGAACCATCTGTGCCCCTGCATGGCTCTGCCCTCTGGCAACTGCGGGCAGCTTCCTTTTTGCCTTAGCTCTTCCGCTTCTCTGTACATAAAATGCAAGAAAGTCAGTGGCGGATTTCCTCCCCAGCGTGTGGTGTAGCAGCTAGCCGCACAGGGATTGAGAGGTGTTTGAGTTTTGTGGAAAACATGTTCCTAAAGTTATGCAGAGCCTTAGCTTAGTTAGTGGTCATGAATGTTGAAGAAAGTATTTGAATCCCAGCCGGGGCCTTTACTCCGCCTTGGACAGTATAAGTTCCCGAAAGGAAGGCACACTCACAGCCTTTATATTTATAATAAGCCTTAAACAGCACAATAGCTGGGCAGCTGCCTACCCTCCATGCTATTAGATTCTACTTTCCTATCGATAACCCCCCAAATTATTATTTACTATTTACTATGTTTCAACTGGGCTGCTCTTAGCTCTAATTGGGCTAGCCTACAGGGCCATGGCTTTTATGGCTCAGCTAACCCGTGGCAGCTTCTCTTTTTCCCTCATGTTCATTCTTCTCTTCTTTCTTGGTCCCCAAGCCCAGGAAACCTAAACCCTACCTATGTCTCTTCTGCTCAGCTGTTGGCTGTTGGCATATTTATTCACCAATCAGAATTAACTTGGAGGTGGGGTCACAGAGCCAATTGTGGACTCCAGATCTTGGGGGCCTGCACTTAGCATGACAATAGACAGTAAAAGACAAAACCTCAACAAGGCAGGCCAAAGCTCTGAATGGACATCCCTTGACCCACCATACCACTTCCTTGAAAGCGATGATGTCATGTGATGTCACAGTGTAGGGATCAGAACTTGGCTTCATTCTTAGAAGGCCAGTTTGTAGCAGAAGACTAGGCTAGAGCATCATTAACTTATATCTTCAAGAAAGTACTCTTATTGGCTCTTGCATACTGACCAAATTATCTGAGAGTTTGGGAATTAATTATTCCCAGCAGTATTATAAAATACCAACAGCACAACCAGTCAATAAATATACTGAGCCCTTTCTAAAACTCGCTAATAGAATTTTTAATGAATTAAGGAGAAGACATATTTAAATTATTCAGTTTTGAATAAACCACTACCAACTTCACTAAATTTTGCAGTGAAAATGTATTCATTTAGTCATTCAATATTTATTAACCCATGTACTCAGTGGGGAAGTAGAAAGAATGCATCGCAGATGTTTACCCTCAAGGCCAAAGGTGGCACAGTGTCCACCTCTGTGTCTGGTTGCTATCTGTGCAAGTGATGCTGGCTGGCTGGTGGTCAGAAGTCTGTGAGGTGCACTGGAGTGTTTGGTCAGTCCTACTGTGCACACAGAGCGCTGCCTGTGAATCAGGATTACCCTGTGGGTGCTTTCAGCATAGAAAGGACCACACTGTACAGTCCTTGTTCCTGGCTAGAACCTTCGTGTGTCTATGTACACCTTACAAAGATAACATACTATATACCTAGATTGTTTTTGCAGGAAGTAGTAATATTCTTCAGCTCCTTTGTTCCCTTCCTTGAAGCCACTCTCCTGTCACCACTGTGCCATCCTCCTGTACCCACTCTTGTAAATGCCTCTTTTAAAAACGCAAACCAGGCCATCCCTTTCCAGTACAGTGGAATCTCTCTCCCATTACTTCATCTGCCCCATTGTAAAATGTCACGGGATAAATGGGGAATTAATTTCAGTTGATTTATTTAATAATATTTACCCATTTAATGTTTTTGAAACTCTCTTGGGAAATAGCAATGAAAAGATGGCACAGTCTGTGTCCCCTTGGGGCATACGTTCTAGTGAGAGACAGACATTAATTAAGCCATTGCACAAATAGCTCAACAATTAGAATATGAGACGTGACATTTAAGGAAAGGGAAGGTGCTCTGAGCTAGGGAACCTCAGCAGGCAGGCAAGGGAAGACCCCGACGCTTTACCATGGAAGGTAAAGGAGATCCTAGAAAATGGAACCAAGACACAAAGATGAGGGGATTAAACTGTGAACGGCTGCAGTGCCATCAGCCTGAAATCTCAGCTGCACACGAGGGTGTGAAGCAGGAGGAGCTGGAGCTCAAGGCGGTCCCAAGTGTCACAGAAGGAGCCTCAGCCCCACCCCAAATAAGCAAACCAAAGACATAAAAATGTTAAGGAATAGAGAAACTGGGGGCTGCATCAAGATGGAGTTGTTGCTTTCCTACATCAACTACAGCAGCCTCTGCAAACCTGCAATGCTAGATAGACCTTGGTCCTGTCTTTTGGCAACTAAGTATAAGACTTTAACCCAGTGGTTACATTAAATATTTTCACTGGAATATGTTACATCCAGTTAGTGCAACAAGTATCCATTGGATTGCTTTTCCTGGTGTTGCAGGTTAAAAGCAAAATGGGTTTTAACTTCAGGATTATGGTTCAATTAAAGTTGTTGATAGCGTACCTACAAAGATATGATACTATGTTAAATATGTATGGCATTATATTATGGTACTTTATATAATGCAGTATTAGAATTGTATAGAGCTGTAGCTCTATACAACTTTAAAGTCTTAACATTTTACCCTCAATAACATGGGCCTACTACATAAAGTTCAGTACACTAGACCTTAAAACAGTACACTAAAACTTAACACATTTAATAATTTAAATATTACCAACAATAAACCAAAGAGTGATAATTAAATTAATACTGAATCATGTTAATAACATTAGCATGTATTAATCTAGAATATATTTTTGATTTAGCAGAAGAAATGACGTTTTAATATAGAATGTGATTTTGATTTAGCAGAAGACATGGCATTGTTTTATGTATTTTTTAGGTCTGTGTAAGAGTAGATAGCTGGATTTTTCTTCTTTGCTTATGTCATAGTAAATATTGAAGATTAGTAGCTCTTACAAAGGTTTACTTGTTTCCTTATGCAAAATGAGAGAAAAAAGACACATTTCCTAACATTACCTTCAGTCTCAACAAAAAGCCATTATTAGGAAGCAATTAGTCAGTCAGGATGCAAACAAGTGTGCTGCGTTCTCATACAGTTTTAGGATATAGTCATTAATGGCAAGTATGTTGTCACAACAGTATCTGCCAGCTACCTAAGTCTTTTTTTTTGTTGTTTTTTTTGTTTTGTTTTTCGAGACAGGGTTTCTCTGTGTAGCCCTGGCTGTCCTGGAACTCACTTTGTAGACCAGGCTGGTCTCGAACTCAGAAATCCTCCTGCCTCTGCCTCCCGAGTGCTGGGATTAAAGGCGTGTGCCACCACACCCGGCTCTACCTAAGTCTTTATAATCATATCTTAGTCAATTTCTGTGGGATAGAAAGAATACTTTCTGGTGCACAGGGACATTTGAGTGCACAGTTCTGAAGTACTTTTCCCAGGGTCTTTGGGGAACTCTGATGTGGAGATAGAGAACTACGCTTCCTGAGAACTTCTGTCTTTACACAGCATGTTAAACAGCTGGGAGGTGAGTGTGCCAAGTGGTGAGGCTCTGCAGGAAGGGGAGAGTGTGGTTAGGAACTGAAAGCAGGCACAGTGGGGTCACTGTGTTCAGCAAAGCAGTGGTTTTCACCCTTCAGTTTTGTTTTTGTTTTGTTTTGTTTAAAAAAAAACCCTGTTTATTTTATAGATATGGGTATTTTGCCTGCATGTATATCTGTATACCACAAGTGTGTGTGTGGTGTCAGAGGAGAGTATGGGATCCTCTGCAACCACAGATGCAGGGGTTGTAAGCCGCCATGTGGGTGCCAGGAATCAAACCCAGGTCCTCTAGGAAGAGTAACCAGTGCTCTTAACTACCGAGCCATCTCTTCAGCCTGCCTCCACCACTCTTAAGCACTGACCTGCAGATGTTAACACAAGAAAGACAAACACCATCTTCTAAGTAATAGAAATGTTGTTAGCCTTTCAGAGACCCTCCCCCAAAAGGTCAGGAGTCTTCAGAGGTGTGTACAACAAGTATGTACCGACTTAGAAAACAAAGGGGAACTAGAATTTGCAGAGGTGGTTAAAGAACGATGGGGGGAGATTATAAGAGCAAGAAGATGGCAGTCAAAACCCTGGTTAGAAAAAGTAAGGTCCGACTGGATAGTTAGAATAGGGAATAATGTGCTTATAGTCTGTCGGTTATCGTCAGATCAAGGCCGTGTTATGTACCCAGCAGGGACATCCAGGCTTTCCGTGAAATCACTGGGAGCAGCTGAAAGGGTTTTGTCCCTTGTGGGACTTGAGCATGTTTGTTTAGAAGCTTTCCTATGTGGCAGTGCATGGGATGAATTAGAGAGCAGCAAGTGTGTAGTGTGAATTGGGATCCAGCCACTGAGAGCCCAGCACAGGCTGAGCGCTGTGATCCAGCCACTGAGAAGCCTGGCACAGGCTGAGCGCTGTGATCCAGCCACTGAGAAGCCTGGCACAGGCTGAGTGCTGAGATCCAGCCACTGAGAGCCCAGCACAGGCTGAGTGCTGTGATCCAGCGACTGAGAAGCCCAGCACAGGCTGAGCGCTGTGATCTAGCCACTGAGAGCCAGCACAGGGTGGGTGATGCACCAAGGGACCTGAGGGTTGGGGAGATAGCCTTAGAAGGAAACTTGAGATGAAACTGGAGCCAGAAAGGTCAGAGGATATCTGCGCTGTATTTTATAGCTCCAGTCCCTGCTAAGGACATTGTTAGAGAAGCAGACACAATCTGGGCGTTTCTGTAAAAGGTACCCCATAATGACTGAGAATGTTTCCTTCTGATAATGCATTTCCTCTTTATGCTCCTGCCAGAAGGCTTCCAGCCAGTGTTCATTCTAGGGTCACAACAGTTGAAGTTGTCCCAGTGGCTAGCACATTTTCTTCTACCCGCCTTCTCTGACCCAACCTTTTATCTTTATTGACTGTTCATTATTCTCCCTGCATTCATTCTCCATGACAATGACATGCCTTCTTTTAGCTGGTTGCTCCCAGCGCAGCAGTTCAGGGTTCATACTGCTTTTGCAGGGTACCTGGGCTCAGTTTCCAACGCCCATGTCAAGTGGCTCGCACTCCCTGTAACTCCAGCTTCAGAAAAGCTGGTGACCTCTTCTGGCCTCCTAGAACCCCAAATGCACATGTAGAAACCTACACTCAGGTACACATGCATTTACATAATAAAGAATAAATCTTTTTTTTAAAGTGTTTTTGAAATATACCACGCATAAGGGCAGAGTATAGTTTAGTGGTAACTTTTATAGCCTTAGCATACTTTCTTTATTTGGGGAACAGGACCTTCCACTTTAGTACTTTATTTATTTATGGAAGGAGACCTTCTTCCACTTTAGTCCTATTTTCCTCAAAACTGAAGACAACTGCAAAGTGTCTGATAACGACATACTAAAACACCAAGGCTCAGTTTCATAGAAATTCATCAAATTGAACCTGGTTTCTACTTCAAAGTCAGCTAGAAGCAGTGAGTGATAGAGTATTACAGTGCCCACTAAAGGCCTCATAGCTAGGAATGGCGAGAGAGAGAGAGAGAGAGAGAGAGAGAGAGAGAGAGAGAGAGAGAGAGAGAGAGAAAGAAACAGAGACAGAGACAGAGACAGACGGAGAGAAGGGGAGAACACCCAGAGATGAACACCCAGAGATGACAAGGTTGTTAAATGCTCCTGACACAGGCATCAGGAATGGACACATTTAAGTAGAGAGCAACGATGGGTCTCCCTTACTGACCTTTGTCTGTACCCCAGACTTTAGGCTGACTGTCTCAGCATAGAACCCTGTCTTTTCACAGTGGCCCTAATCCCAAAAAGATAGCACGGATACACCAAGGCATGTGACTGATTGTCTGCAATAGAGTTGGGATTTGAGCCTAGATCTCCTGGACCCCAAAGTCCTCATTCTTTTTTCTCTTTTTGGCCTCCTAAGTAACAGTATGCAATATCTTGTTTTAAGATACCAAAAATGCCATATACTGAGAGAAATATTCAGGTATAAAAGCTTAGCCACTTTTAAGAATATGTGTATGTATGTATGTATGTGTGTATATGTATGTATGAATATGCATAATATGCATGTGTATATATAAATATACACACATATATATGTGTATGTTTATGCACACAAATGTATGTGCATGTGTATATTCATACATATGTGTATATATGAATATGTATATTCATACATATGTGTATATATTATATACACACATGAATACACACATACATATACATACACACACATATATACAGAACTCCTAGCCATCTAGACAATGAGCTGCCTTTAGTGGGTACTGTAAGACCTTATCGTTGACTGCTTCTAGCTGACTTTGAAGTAGAAACCAGGTTGAATTTATTGAATTCTTACAAAACTGAGCCTTGATGCATTAGTGTGAGGTATCAGACACTCCTCAGCTCTCGTCAACATATACATACATAAACATATGTATATTTAAATTTATACACACATACATATTCATGTGTATCTTTCTGTGTGGGTGTATGTGCATGTGAAATCAGGTACCCAGAGAAGCAAGAAGGCATTGGGTTCCCTGGAACAGCATTTACAGATGTTTGTGAGCTGCCTGGTATGGATGCTGGCAACCGACCTGTGCATTTAACCTCTGGCCTATCTCCCTGGCTCCATGGGAAGCTTGTTCCTTTGGAGCATTTAATTCACAGAACATTCCCAACAACTGAGCGAGGTTTTATGAAGTCTTATTTTCATTCTTCCGTGTGATGCATTTTAAATGCTTTCCTGCCATTGTCATAAAAGAGTCGCTGGGACTGGGTGTTGTGGGTCCCATCCCTGCGCAGCCAGCAGCACTTCTAAGACTGCCTGAGTCGAAGGGGGAAAGCAGTATCTCTATGAGTCTGACAAATACAGAGACGGATGCTCGCAGCCAACCATTGGACTGAGCACGGGGGTCTCCAATGGAAGAGTTAGGGGAAGGACTGAAGGAGCTGAAGGGGTTTGCAACCCCATAGGAAGAACAACAACATCAACCAACCAGACCCCCTAGAGCTCCCAGGGACTAAACTTTCAACCAAAGAGTACACATGGAGGGATCCATGGCTCCAGCTGCATATGTAGCAGAGGATGGCCTTGTTGCGTATCAATGGGAGGAGAGGCCCTTGGTCCTGTGAAGGCTCCATGACCCAGTGTAGGGGAATGTGAGGGTAGGGAGGTGGGAGTGGGTGGGAGAACACCCATAGAAGCAGGGAGAGGGGGATGGGATGGGGATTCCTGGGGATGAAACCAGGAAAGGTGATAACATTTGAAATATAAATAAAGAAATAGCCAATAAAAAAAAAATCACCCAATATATGTTGACCTACATGGCCCTGTGTTTCCTGAGACTCTAGGTTTTCCTTCCTGTGGATTTCAATGAAATTAAAAATATCAATTTCCAGAGTAAAGGTCAGTGACTTGAAAGGAACGTGGGGCTTAGAAAAACTGAGGGAGGAGAGCACCCTTGCTGAGTACCCTGAGCAGCTGAAGCGCACCAAAGACATCCGTACCACGTCAGGAAAACCCTTAGGTGACTGTCAACCTCACATCACCAGGGGTGTGAAAGACTGCAATCTTGAGGGAGTCTGTGGAAGAAGAATTGCACAGGAAGAAAGATCTGAGGACTTACTGTGTTCCACTATACCCACAGCGATCTGCTTAGCTCACAGTCGGTCTGGATAGCTGTATCGGGAAGCTCACAGTCAGTCTGGATAGCTGTATCGGGAAGCTCACAGTCGGTCTGGATAGCTGTATCGGGAAGCTCAC
>NC_034606.1:60554262-60558165 GCF_900095145.1 Mus pahari
GGAAGCTCACAGTCGGTCTGGATAGCTGTATCAGGAAGAGCACAGTCAGTGTGGAGAGCTTTATCGGGAAGCTCACTGACAGTTTCTGGATAGCTGTATCAGGCAGCTGTAAGTCTAGATAACTGACTCAGCAAACTGCTGCGTTCATCCTCAGCTGAGGAACCTGTTGGCCAGTGCCTCTTTATTTAGAAACAAAACAGAGACTGTTGACTTGGGAGCACCTGACTCGAACAATGGAGCCAAGGGGGCAGTTTGCAGGTATGAGGTTGATGAATGGGACCTACAGGGTTTAAGATATAACAAATTAGATATGTTAAAAGTAGTTGAGATATCACTAACTAAGAAGGAAAACACAGGTGGGTGGGGAAAAATATAGAGTTACAAAGTAACACTGAAATTATTGTACCCGAAGACCAAGAATCCTACAACTCAGCTTATAGGTAGGGCACCATGAAAATGCACCAAGACACCAGGAGCTGGTGAGGCATTGTTTTGGTTCCAGCTGATTCCAGAATATAAGGTGGGGAGCCTTTTCTTAAATGTTCAGAAGTGTAATGTAGAACAACCATCTTGTTTGTGGAGGAAACCCCACAGCTTCCTTCTGAAGATGGTGTAGACTAAGATTTCAGACAGAGTCAAGGTTTTATGCTAGTGGATGGACAATGAACCCAGACATACTGACCTGGGCATCTGAGACCAGCCAGCCTCCAGGAGGACAGTCCTCTCTCTCACAGCTTGGATTGTACCAGTCATTGTCAGCTGGACACTGCCTCTTATCTAGAGGGCAGTATGTTGGAAACTCCTTGTAGACTGATTCTCTCTCTCTCTCTCTCTCTCTCTCTCTCTCTCTCTCTCTCTCTCTCTCTCTCTCATACACACACACACACACACAGTTCTTTTGCTCACACTGCCACTGGCAGCTGAAAATAAACAGACACTAGTTTATTCTAGAAAAGGAAATTATAAAAGAGCTACCTCGGGCACTTTTCACTTTTTCTTCCCATCGTTTGATGTTTCTTTGCTGTTTTATTTCTTGTTTTCAAGACTAAACTGAGATTCCTCCCACCCCAACCCCCAAAGGTGGAAAGCCCATAGGAAAACAGGAAATTAATAAGAACGAAGTCGTGGTGATGAAATTGGTCACACTGAAGCCCCCAGGGCTTAAGAGAAGGCTGTGAGGGTAGTTCCCTGCCCAGCAGGAGGACACCTGACTGGAGTCTCCCATAAGACTCCATGCGTTTCCATAGCTGTTTAATTCTCTGTGTGTGGTGCTTTGGGTGGGACCCAGAGCTTGACTAGTACCACTGAGTCATCTCCAGCTCCAGTGGATTCCTTTTAAGGAGATTTTATTTCAAAATTCTGTCTTCATTATGTCTTCCAGTCTAGTTTAGAAAATTTAAGGATATTTAAAATTGTGCAAGAATGCCACTAGACAAAAGAACTGAGCCCTTGTCGCGAGCTGGAGGGAACCAGTAACAGCGATGCTGGCGAAGGCGTCCCCTCCTCCTTGCTGGCATCTGGCATGTGGAGTCCTGATAATAGAACCATGGCGTTTAGCAAAGGTAAACAAAGACAAAACGCACATGCCAGATCAGGAGGCCATGGCATGTAAGAAGACATTGTAATGATACAGTCCGCTATTTACAGACAACCACATCTGTGCCTTGTAAGAAACAGCTGAAAATAGCAAGTCCTGCCACTTGGGAAAAATGCGGAAATAATTTACAGCTAAAAGATAGCACTTTTAAGAACTTGACATCAAATTTAACTTGAAACCAAAACCTCCATAAGCCAAAGAAGTAGAAAGTTCTAAATATAGAGAGATGTATGGGTTAGAACGAGTAACCGATGTTTGGTGGTTGCAAGGGTAGCCTGTAATCTGGATGAAGTCAGCCGGTGCTCTGGTGACCTTCTGAGATGAGCACATTTCAGTTTAATGTCCAGATGAAAATAGCGGGGTCAGCGCCGCAGAACCCAGGGCAGGCTGACGGTGCCTGGAGTTTGTCTCCCTTTTCATTCCAGGATGCACTTGGTACACATGAGCGCTTTCCAAGATCTCTCCCTATACAGTTCCCTGTCTTCTATCCCCAGGCCGCTGCCTCTCTAACAGTGTCTTTCTTAGCCAAGATTACTCTGTGTCAGGTAGACACCAGTGTCCCCAGTGGTTACAGAACATTACTTCTGCAGATAGCTTGCTGCGGGGCTCCTTCAAGAGTGCACAGGCCCCTCTGCTGGCCCTTCCCTTCTATCCCCACCACGGGGGAGGGGGAGGTACCTTTGAAGACATACAGGTGGTCTCCCTGACTTAGCAGTCCTCTTGTGGCCATGGGGTTTTCAGACTGAACCATATAGGGTTCTGTGAGTTTGTTCTGTGCTGTTTGTTGCCCTCTTGCCCCTTTTCCTGTGTGGCCTCCGATTTCACCATCAAAGCTCAAGAGAATCTATTAAAGAGTCCAGTTAGATCAAAGGTGGCAATAGATACTACTTAAAAATGTAGTAATTCCTTTGGGCGGGGCCTGGAATAATGCTAGTGTCCTCTAGTTACGAGGTGCAAAAGAAAAAGGAAAAACCCCAAAATACACGGTTTGGCTGCGGTAGTGGGAACGTGGAAGGCTGTAATCTAGGGAGGGTGGCGCCTGGCACACTCACGTTCTTACACTGTGCTGGTGGGTGTGTGATTTGGATGACAGTTTAGCGACTCATGTATCAGACGCATTTGAACAGGCCGTAGCACTTAGAAATCTGCTTCCAGAATTTAGCCTAATGAAATAGTAATTGAACATGTGCACATATACATATGTACAAGAAAGCATACTGCAGCAGTGTTTATAGAAGCAGAAAATTGGAAGAAACTTCTGTGTTCATCAGTGGAGGAACTGTTTAGCTAAATTATATTGCAGCTATTAAACACGATGATTCAGAGCTTTACATAAAGCTAGGAGATGTCTCTGACCGATGTTTGTACAACAGTGTGTGCGTATGGTGCCATTTTAGTTCATGTGCATGGGAGTGGGCTTGGAAGGGTACTCTATAAAAATATTTCAGAACTCAGCTCATTTCTGAGAGGTGGGGTTACATATGACTTTTATTTCTCCTTTATACTCTACCGTGTTGTTTGAAGTTATTTTGTATTTTGTAATGAACATAATTTTTTTTTCCCATTAGGAGAAAAAGAGTCTTTGTAGTTTGGGAGGCAGGGGTGGGAACTCTGAGGTCTTAATATGTGGAGAGACCCAGGGTGTCAAGTACTGGTCACTGCCTTCGGGACAGAGAGGCAAGGAGGGACTGATTTCTACAGAAACCACTGGGTTTTTCCTGAGTGCACGTTGGTTGTCACAGAGTCAACACTACATGTTCTTGGGACATCCTGAGGCACACTCTAAAAACAGTGCTCACTCCAGGGCCTGTCCTCGGTGAGTGGGCGCCTCTGCTTGTTCCTCTGCAGTCAGCAATGTGGAATGCCTAGTCTGGTCAAAGAGAAGGTCCTGTATGCCGGCTCTGTGTGCCCACAAGCTTCTGCTTCCCCTGTGACTAATCTGTTGTGTCCTTCTCTTCCCTGCCCTGCTCTCTTCAAATATTTGTCTTTCCCCTCAACCCTCAGCCTCCTCTCCTGTAGCTGCAACCCTGGAAATTTTTTGGTTCAGTATTTGGCTTATGACATTGACTGTGGTAATTTGCATTTTGATCAAAATAAAGGGAGTGAAATTGGTCCTGCTTTGTAGCATGCTTACCATATTGTACAGAGGAAAACATTTCACTTATTTATGTCTTGTATCTTTCTAGTTGTTAGGAAATGGGCCTATGTCATTGGTAGTATGCAAATGAAGTTAAGTTCTGTGTTTTGAGATCTGAATACAGGCTTTTGCTTGAGCTGAACTTGGTGTGTGTCTGTGTGTGTGTGTG
>NC_034606.1:60563913-60582285 GCF_900095145.1 Mus pahari
GTGCTCTTACCCACTGAGCCATCTCTCCAGCCCGGCAATCTGGTTCTTAAACAATGAAGTTGACATAAGCATTTTTTTTTAATAGGCTGTGAGGATACCGACTCTCCTCATAGCGGATTAAACCAACTATGTCTGTGTGTGTAGGATCTGAGGGATAGTGGTCGTTTTAATTATATATGTGTTAAATTATACATACATATATAATTTAATTATATCAAGCCCTTCTTTTGCTGAAACATCTTATTTTGTTGCCATAGTCATTTTCCCACATACCCTTCTTTTTGAGAGAGAGCATCCCATTGTAGCCCAGGCTGGCCTGTGGGTCCTCCTGCTTTCAGCCCAGGTAGTATTGGAATCACAGTAGCTTGTACCACCGTATGCAACTCAAAGTACAATCTTTTAAGCTCTTAATTAAAGACGCAGTTTATTACCATAGATATTTACAGTGTCTAAGGTTTGCGTTCTCCTGCCTCAGGGGACACCGCTTGTGGGCTTGTAGGCAAACGCCGATGACTAATGTGGCTTTGTGTACATGGTAGCTCCTTTCCTCACTTGTTTAAAGTGATACCGTGGGGGAAGTAATGATGTCCAGTGAGATGCCATGAAAATCAATCAGAAGCCAGGAGATAAGACAGACAGGTGACGAGGCCCCCACCGGTACTATTAAGTCTCCTAGTTTCCTTCTTGCTAACTAATACAGTCCCTCAGCCAGGAAGTTCTCATTACTGAGTTCCTTTCCAGCCCTGACTCCCCTCTGCTGTCTAAGCAGGTAGAATCTGGGCCAATTGGGTCCTGCACGTAATACTGCCTGTTCCCAAGCATTCTAGGCTACTGCTGTTCACAGACATCCCCCAACCAAGGACAGACACACCGTAAAGAGTAGGTAACTCGGCGTGACTGTATCTCTCTCCCTCGGTGAGCTCATCTGTGAGCCAGTGAGAGCCACGAGGTCCACACCTGCCGGTCATTACCTTGCCAAAAACTCACCTTACCACTGTTTTCCCTCTTCCACACACAGGAAGAATACAACGGGAAGCCCGACTCCCTTTTTTTCACCGACGGCCAGAGGCGCATTGACTTCATCCTCGTGTACGAAGATGAGAGCAAAAAGGAGAACAATAAGAAAGGGACAAATGAGAAACAGAAGGTAGGACTCGTATTCCATTCCATTTCTCTTTGATTCCCTTTAGTATTGTAAAGTGAGCAGCATGCTGGTTTTAGGTAAGCAGGCAGGTGATAATGATGTGGAGTACCGCGAACCAGACATCCCTCCGGTGTTCTCTCGAGATCCTTCAAGGCAAGGTAGCAGGAGATTTCGTTGATTTGAAACAGAAGCTTGTGCGGGCTCTTCCCCAGTCGGTTTCACACGGAAAGGAGAATTTTCTGTTCAGGCATTGCACTTTGCTGTGCTGTGCAGAGCAGATTTGCAGGAAGGCACACCGGGCGGGCGGGTGGCTTGTACTTGGCCTGGAGAGGAGGCTGATGATTAAGGACAAGCGCACACACACACACACACACACACACACACACACACACGAGCTCTGCGCTCTGCTCAGTCATCACACCATTTGTGCATGAGAGCTTGTGGTTGAGAAGCCAGATAATCACCCACAGCCGTGGGTGCTTCGTCTAGTCAGGGCAGAGACAAGCTCAGCTTCTCGGCTTGAATCCAGACCCCGCTTCTGACCCTCGTGCCTCCTCTCACCTTCTCTTCCTCTTTCGCATCCACGGGCAGCTATGCTGCTTCCTCCCTTTCCATTGCTCCTGCCTCTTGCAGAAACAAAACCATTCTTTTAATTCATTTATTCATTTACATCCCAGCCGTTGCCCCCTCCTGGTTCCACGTCCCGCAGTTCCTCATCCAATTCCTCCTCCCCCTTGCTTTTCTAATGCCTGGAGCCTCAAATTTCTCAAGGGTTAGGATATCTTCTCCCACTGAGGCCAGACCAGGCAGTCCTCTGCTCTATATGGGCCTGGGGCCTTGGACCAGCCCTGTTTGCTGCCCGGTTGAGAGCTCAGGGACTTACTCAGGGGTCTGGGTAAGTTGAGACTGCTGGTCTTCCTATGGGGTTGCTCTCCCCTTCAGCTTCTTCAGTCCTCCCCCTAATTGAACCACAGGGGTCCCTGACTTCAGTCCAATAGTTAGATGTATCTGCATCTGTCTCAGTCAGCTGCCTGTTGGGCCTCTCAGAGCACAGCCTTGCCAGGCTCCTGTCTGTAAGCACACCATAGCCTCAGTAATGGTGTCAGGCCTTGGAGCCTCTCCTTGAGATGGATCCCAAGTTGGGCCTGTCACTGGACTGCCTTTCCCTCAGTCTTTTCTCCATTTTTTATCCCTTCAGTTCTTTTATACAGGGACACATTTGGGCCAGAAACTTTGACTGTGGGTTGGTAACCGCATCCCTCCACATGAGGCCCTGTCTATTCTTACTTTGAGAAATTAAAAGATAAGCCAGGGTTAAGCACAGACACCGGAACCTCTCTATTGAAACACAAGCTGCACTGAACTCACAGAGGAGAAAAGGATATATTCATGGATCTTTACATGCATGCTGGAACTCACTGCACCGCTACAGTCCCCGTCCCATGTGTGTTGTGGCATGCACACAGCTTTCACTGTCCTTGACTATGTGGTATTCATGGACTATACCCATCTTTAACCTTTTAATTTCTGCTTATTCACTGAAAGCAAGTGGAAAACTTTTTTTTTTTTTTTGTAAAATGAAACAAGTAACTGTTTGATTTTTGTGTTTAAATTTGGAGAGGGTTAACTTTTGAGGGTTAAGTTTGAAGTCTGTTGGGTACAACAGAATAAGGCCAGGGTTTAGAAACTTGACATTATAGATTCCAACTCAGCCACTGTCCTAGCTGGTGTAGTTTGAGTTATATGGAACAATTTCCCCAGGTAATTGGCTTCACCCAAAAGAAAGGGGTGAGGGTGGGGATGCATTTATTGGTTACCCCAAAGTAGAGTGGTGGTCCTCTTTCAGCAGGAGGCTTAGGGTTGGGGCTGTGCGGCATGCAGTCATTTGGGAACCGGGGCTGAAACGAAGGCTCTGACGTATTCATTAGGCAGTTCCAGAATCAACCTGGGCATCCACACAAGGAGCAGAGAAGATGACAGAGTGGGTGAAGGAGCTCCTGGGGCATCACTGCTGGCACCTGGCAGTGACTGCAGCCATTGTGCTCAGTGGTGTCCAGCAGAGCTCAGCAAGCAATGGCTCTGGCAGGAGTGGAGCTGTGCCTCAGGCAAATCTCCCTGTCATTTTGTAACCCCCCCCCCTACACACACATTTAGACTTCTTTGCTTTTACATTGTATCTTACAAATAGGTTATCATAATTTTATAGTTGGTTGGATTTTTTTTTTCTTATTGGTTTATAAAATGTTGCCTCATTGTATAATCAGTGGCATCATCATAGATGTTGCAGAACAGGGCTCCAACACCTACCATGTGGCTATAATTAAAATTAAATAAAATATCATATGCAGGTGTCAGGTAGATTTTCTAATGCTCATAAGTCATAAGTGTTCATGTTGTGCTTTCTCTTTTTTATTTGGTGAGATCCTAAAGCAGTGGTCTGATATAAAAGGCATAACTCCCCTGTTACCCGGCTCTATCATTGAAGTAGCTAGTGGACTTGATCACTTCCCCTAGATGCTGTAATAGCTGGTAAATCCACATTTACTATTACCAAATTGTCACCACCCATATGCCGATAGTTGGGCTGGGTTTGTATAAAGCAAGTTAAACAGAACAAATCCAAGAAGTATAAAGGAGACAGTCTGGACTTTAGCAAAGAGCTTTACTGCTGCGCTGAAGGGCACCTGGAGCTACTCACATTATTAATAAGTTCTTCATTTGCTTTAGACAGGAACATAGGTCTCAGGGTGACTCTCATTAAGTCAGGAAGGGGAAAAAAATGTCATCATTAATTTGGGCATTCCTCCAACCCAGTGAGTGTGATACCTTCGTGTTGATATTCATAAGCTGGGCTTTGAAGTGTTTTCAGTTTGCATTTGTATATATTTCTTGATTTTATACTCTGTCAAATTTCAGAGCCCAGCTTTGGAACCACATTTTTTTATTAATTGGACAGACATTTCTGAGCTTTGTTGTGTTCCATGTCGGGGCTTAGTGGGGATTTAGAACGATGCCTCAGAGAGGCAACTTCAAAGTCCTGTTTTCCCTAAAAGGAAAAGGTTTGCTGTATGTCATATTGATTTCCTAAATCAACACCGTGATTGACTTTGCCGGAACTGATGAAAAGAGTTGTGTAAACAAGTTTTAGGGCCGTGGAACTACAGGAACCCTGAATACACAACACTCAGAGACTTAAAACCCGTGTAGCCTCAAGAACAAGAGAAAATTCTGGTCTAGACAAGCCTTTAAATACTGTGTTACTCTACCCGTTTATATGGGTGAAATCATGTCCTAAGTTTGACATAAGATATTTGCTTTTGCACGTTGTGTGGAGGTGATTGTAAATTGGTCCAGTCAACCTTCTTTGACTTATGATACACTTTGCACAGAATGAATTTGGATGATTTTTTTACTTCAAGTCACAGGAAAACAACATTTCAGATGTCTTAATTGCTAGAAGGAAATGATTATGTAACTGATCAGGAGGGAGAGCCATTTCTAAGGCAGGTGATCTTCCAGCTTAATGGGGCCATCCCATCCTGCTGCCCTGAGCCTTATACAAACATCTCCCAGGTAATGGGTGACGGCTGAGACTCCAGGCAGCCAGCATGAGAGGAATGTGTCTCTTTTGAGAGCTAAACTCCTGTGGAAGGACCCTGTGCAGACTTTCCACTGTAGCTCCCTATCTAGCATGGGTCATAGTCTCTTTCTTCCCAATCTCTGCCCTCCTTCCTTCCCTCCTTCCTCTCTTTCTTCCTTTGTGAAGGTCCTGGTGTAGCCTAGATTCATCTTAAATTCACTGTGTAGTGATGACCTTGAATGTCTGACCTCCCTGCCTATACCTCTTAAACATTGGGATTGTAGATTAATGCCACCAGGCCAGAAGTGGCAGCTTATCTTGGTTGGCAATTTGACATGCCTCACAAGAGATACCCTCAGTTAAGGAGTAGCCTTTATCAGTTTGGTCTATAAGCAAGACTTTGGGTGTGAGGATGGGGGGGGGGTGGAATTCTCCATTGCTAATTGATGGAACAGGGTGTCACCTAATGTGGGCCACGCTGTCCCTCAGCAAGTAGACCTGAGGTGTGTTACAAAGCAAGCTACACAGGCGCAGGGAGCAAGCTAGTGAGCAGCATTCATTCATAGCCTCTGCTTTAGTTTCTGCTATAAGCGCTTGCCTTGGCTCCTCTTGACGATGGACTCTAACCTGTGAGATAAACCCTTTCCTCCCCAAGCTGCTTTTCATCGTGTGTTTATCACAGCAGCAGAAGCCAAACTAAGCAGCAGATTTCTTGATTGGGGGAAGGGAACCCAAGGCACCATGCAGGCTAAGCAAGCATTTTCTAATTGAGTTACATCCCTCGCCACCTCATAGACTGCTACAGTTCAACAATAGCCAGCCTTCCAGGTCCATTGGCTCTACATCCATGCATTTACTCAGCCACAGATTAAAAAAAAAAAAAAAAAGTTCAGAAAGGGGCTGGAGCGATGTCTCCGTGGTTAAATGTACCTGTTGCTCTTGCAAAGGCCCTGGCTTTGGTTCTCAGCACCCATCTAATGGCTGACAACCATCACAACTGCAGCGTCAGGCCATCTAATGGTCTCTTTTGATCTCTGTGGGCACTAGACATGCACGGAGGTGCAGACATCCAAGCAGGCAAAACACTCACACCCATAAAATAAATAAATCTAAGTTTTTAAAAAAAAAAGGCTTCAGGAAAAAAAAAATTGGCGTCCACTGAGCACATTCAAATGTATTCTTTTCCATTATTTTCTAAAGTGTACAATATAAACAACCATCTATATTATGCTAAGTTAAATAGAAAACAAAAAGGGTTTAAAATATATGGGGCGTGTATACAGGTGATATTCAAATACTGTGCCATTTTATGTCAGAGTCACTTCAGTGTCCATGGAGACTGTTCTCCATGGACTAGAATCCATCCGTGTGTCTGCCGACGGGGCTGGACTAGTAAGGTAAGCGGAATCTTTCACTGACCCAAGATAGTCGGAATTGGTCCAGTTTACCTCCTGCATCGCAGGATCACCTAGTATCAGAAACATGTTTAGGATTTTCTTTGGAATGGTGGAAGAAAGTTAGCTGTCAGTAAGCTGCCATCGGTGTCTGGCGCCCAAACAACTGCTACTAAGTATGTCTGACCTGTGTTGTTACGAGCAGAGGCGTTTTAAGTAAAACAGATGTCCGTGCCTTACACCAGTTCTTTCATCACAGTCTGGGTAGCGAAGGCTTCTTTCCAGTTTTAAGACTGGTCTGCTTTGATTTTGCTGTGTCTGGCTCTTGCCTCCCATCGGGTGCTCTTGTTCCTGACCACGTGATGATGTAATTGGACGATGGTGGAGGTGGGAAGAGGGGGTGTCTAGGCAGTACATGTAGTCCTGAGTAAGTTTTATTTAGTTTTTATCTGTTCATAGTAATGGATGGAAACTTAGCTTCCTTAGAATTGAGGCAAGGTGTGCACATGAAAGGTAGATGCTTGAATTTCACATTCACCTCAGGAATTCTCTAGAAAGGTCTGGTTCAGAGACTGACACATAAAAATTTTAAAGTAAGGATCAAGCTAATTTATATAACAAATGCACATATTAGTTAGTTTTTCCGTATTGTGAGCCTTTAAAATTGTTGGGCATTGCTCAAGTGAGGCACACCTGGCAGAATAGTTTCCTTAGAAGCTAGATGAGTTTGCTTTAAGAATGTTTTCACGTTCATGAGATGTCTAGTATTATACTGTAATAGTTGATAATAATTTATGTCCTTTAGTGACTTTTTTATGATACTCATGTGAGTTTTCTATGTTTTTGTTAGATTTTCTTAGTTATCCTAAATTTTTGTTGCTGTTGTCAAAACATGTTAAATTATAGTTTGTGACATGTTTTATATAAGACTTTTGATTTTTACGGGTCAGTATAGGTATTTTGGTAAACTCTTTAGTTCTAATGTATCCACTGCTTCTTCTAATATTATTTTTCAGATGCAGACCATATTGTCTATGAATTATAACAGTTCAGTTGGTTTTGTTTCAAGACAGTATTGTCTATTCAAGACCATATTATCTATAAATTATAACAGTTTGTTTTGTGTCTCTGTGTAGCTCTGACTGTCCTGGAACTCACTCTGTAGACGAGGCTGGCTTTGAACTCAGATCTGCCTGCCTCTGCTTACCTAGTGTTGGAATTAAAGGCATGCACCACCACTGTCCAGCTTACTATAGTTTTGTTTTTCCTTTGCCTTCTTATGGGTCTTTCTTATTTCTCATTTACATACAATTGCTAGGACTTCTGAAGTAAATCTAGCAACTCATAGTACCAATGGTTGTATTGCTTATGGTTTTAACTAGAATAGCTGTAATTCACTGGTAAATATAGTTATACCAGTGTAAATTCTGGTAGAGTCCTTTTAGAAGTTAAATTGTTATCTTTTAGTTTTAAGTGTCTTTATAGTAACTAAGGTTTGAACTTTATCTTATGTACTTTAAAAAAAAAAAAATCTAGTGAAAACCTGGATGTGGTGGGGCACTCCTTTAATCCTAGCACTTGGGAGGTACAACTCTGAGTTCAATGCCAGCCTGGTCTACATAATGTGTTTCCAAGCCAGCCTGGGTTATAAAGTGAGACCCCCATCTCAAAAATTTTAATAAAATCTATTGAAGTGATTGCTTGGCTGTTCATTAAGCAAATTCTAAGGTATATTAATTTCAAATGCATAGGTAGACTGTACATATACCATAGACTATACAATGGACCATTGGATACCAAGACATGAAGGTGCTCATGTCTCTTATATAAAATGGTGCGGGATATTTGCATAGAATCCCATGTATTTCTAGGTGCTTTCCCTCATCACTCAATATAAACACAGTACAACATAAGTAACTGTTAAACTGTGTTGTTTCAGAATAATGAGGGGAAAGGCTGACTGTGTGGTTCCAGGTGCATGCCCCTGCCCCAATAATTCCCATCTTACTTTAGTTGGATCTGCCAATGAAGAACCTACAGATAGGAAGAACGGGCTCTCTGTGGCCAGTAAGACAACAGATAGCAATGTAGATGATACAGAACCGTTTCGTATTGGCTTTAAAATGCTCCATGGTGTCATATTTATTAGCTCCCTGCTTATTTATAACACTACACTAAATAGTTTGTTGTTGGGGAGACTCGACAGGCCTGTGGCGTATCAGAAGTTAAGCTCGTAGATGAAGAGATGAGAATGGGTTTCCCAGATCTTTGTGCGAGTAGAACATTTGGGAGGATGTTTGGCAATGGGTAGAACATATTTTTTGTTGGGAAGAATAATTTCAAGAGATCTTTTGTATATTGATAAGAGTCCATAGTACAGGTACTGTGTTGTTGCAAATGGTTGAGAATAGTTTTCAGTTCCTAAGTAAGAAAGAGATAATCAGTTGCCAAGTAGCTGAAAGCTAGCCTTCCACATGTATAAATATGTGGAATGAGTTTAGTGCAGATGATAAATACGTATGATTTTGTCAGCTAAAGTAGCACGATGATGTTCATTCTCTACCCGGTTACCGTCTCTTCCCATTCCTGGGGGGGGGGGGGGCTTTGTTCTAAACTGCAACCCCCAGACTCTTCTTGTTCTCTTTTCTGTGTGAGCATTTGGAGGATGGTAGTTACTGGAGCAGGGACGACTTACCAGGGGCTGTACCCCTGAAGAGAAGGAGCCCTCTTCCTCTAGCCTCTGGTAACTGCCAACGGCTCCTCAGGGAATGACAGGCCCCTGGAGTCCCTCCTCCACCGTGATAGACCGCTGACAGGACCATCACGTGCAGCTCTTAGGTGGGCGACCGCAGCCTCTGTGAGTTCATGGGTATAACGGCCGTGTGGATTAGACAGCCCTCCCTCCATCCTCTGACACAGCATTTGACCTCATCTTGGTGGACCTCTGTGAAGACTGCTTTGACCCCTGCTCATCTCTCCTGAAATCAGCAGTTCCAGATCACTGGCTCTCAGCCTTCTTAACACTGACCCTTTAACACAGTTCCTCATGTTGTGGTGACCTCCCGAACTGCACTTATTTTGTTGCTACTTTATAACTGTAATTTTGCTACAGTTGGGAGTTATAATGTAGACACTTGGTATGCAAGATATCTGCCACCCCTGTGAAAGGGTTGTTCCCTGCCTACCCCCCCCAGCCCCCCACAGGTAGCAACTGTTGTTCCTGACTGAAGGCCTGGGGTTATATTCGAACATTAGCTCTCCAAGTTGGTTTTAGAAGCTGTTAAGGGCAGAAACCACCTCACATCCTTTGCTTCTTTTATTTAGTGGTGGATTACAGGCCATTTGCCTTCTGATGTAGCTTTGACCCATAATGACTGTGTATATCTTTTTAATTATACCAAAATATTAATTTAAAAGTAAAGTTTGAAACTGAACTTCATCTAAATATTCACCTTCATCTCTGCTTGTCATTGAAAACCGCTCATCTGCTTTCTGGCCCTTCACGAACACACATTACCTGCTTGAGTGAATTTCTCATCACACCGGTCCACCAACGTTAAATGTATCACTAGCACGTGAATATAAATTAAGTGGCAATTAATTAGTTTATGTATTCTACTTACCAAACCGTTTGGAGCATATGTTATGTAACTAATAAATTAGCACATGAAGTAATTAATAATTTTTACATGAATTAAGAGCCTTGGACTCATTTCTCATGAATCTTTGTAGGCTTTGCAGAGATTAGTCAGATGAAAATAAAATATAAAAATAAAATAACAGAGCCATTGGTACTTTGCTTATTGGAGTTATAAGGATATTAGAAGTTAATCTACATATATCTCATAGAGTCTTTTCCCAGTGACTTTCACTTTCTGACTCCATAGTCTCCTCAGTCCCTACTTTTTCCACTGACAAGGCAGGTTCCGTGTCCTGTTTATAATCAGAATTTGCAAGGTGTGAATCACAGGTAAGTACTGTACAGCAGTCACTTCATTAAGCCAATGAGACATGAAGTCAGTAATCCACGGTGTCTAGGGATAGAAGGCATCTTTAATTATGTCAGTCTGTCCTTTGTGGCTTTAATCTCTGAATTCTTTATTTCCCTGACAGCTTCATTAGTCTCACGAAGGTGGTATAAATAGATTGCCTTTCTGGAGGGTGGGTGGGAGCCGCTCTCTCCCTTCACTTTTTGCTGTGAGCCTACTCTCCCGGATGGTGAGAGACCTGTGTGTGCTTGCTCCCATGAGGGACCCATCATGGCAATGTGTAGCCACTTTGTCTTTACTGGAATTCTGTATGTAAAGAAGTTAGATCTCATTGCTTTGCTGATGGATTTTGCTTCCATAGAAATGTAGGAATTCACAGACCAACTTACTTTATGACTCGATTAAAAAAAGAAAAAAAGACTGTAAGTCTAAGGTTTTTTTTCTGTCAAATACAAATCGGAGAGCATAGTGAGTGGTTAGATTTCATATGTAAGATTTCCCAGCAAGCCCCTGAGATAAATTTCAGTTAAACCTATGTCTTCAGATAATCATTTATTCAACAAATATTTACCGAGCAATGGCTGTGCTAGTCAGTCACTATGCAATATTAATTGTCTTTGGTCTTAACATAGAAGACATTCTGCACTAATTTTTCAGTTGTCAAGAACGGTTACTGATGCAGTGTGAGTTCTACTGAGAAGCGCAGATGATGGTTTCACACGCAGACTTCAGAAGTCTTTGAAGTGAGCGGCCCCTTCCCGCTCCTCACCTGTTTGACAAATAGAGTTGCTTGACACAAGAAGTAAAAGTGGTTAGATCAATTTTTAAAATATGCCACTGGTTCTTGAGAATTGACATAGGATCTGTCTTGTTAAAGCGACACCAGGCTTATTAATGTGTTCAAGCAAATGTAAATGCCCTGTCCTTGAGTCAACTGCTTAGGCATTTATTATACTTTGTGGGGAGGCATTTAAAGGCAACTCCAAGCTCCACCGATTATGTGAAGACAAGACAGGTAAATATCTTGTGAGCTCTTTGTAAAGAACCAAATAAGGATGAAAACAAGATAAATTAGTGCAACCTTCCTGGAGGGCAGCATGGCTGTATGTGGTAAAGGACTTTCAATCACACTTGATCGAACTGTTCTCCTTCTGGGATTTTGCCCCGAGGAAGTAACGAAAGGTGCGTGAAGACTATTTTATAAGGATTTTTATAACAGGGAAAAATTAAGAACAATCTAAATATCTAATGCTTTGAGGTTGGCTAAATAAAATTAGCCCATCTCCCCTGAGAGAATATTATTAAGGTATTCAAATGAGATGGGAGGATGCTTTTGTGTTTTCTGCACCTGTGATGGACCCATGGGCAACACTGTCTAGTGGCCTTGGGGCACTCAGACGGGAGGCAGAAGAGTTGAGGATACATCATTTCCCCGAGAGGATGGAAAGAATACACACTCATTAGATATCAAAGACGTAGATCAAAGATCAAGATTGGGGTGGCCACAAACGCATAGAAGGCAGAGGACCAGGTCACTGAAGGCTAAGAGCTATTCCAAGTATTTCTGTAGAATGGTGCAGGTACCTCATTGGAGAGACTGGTACAGGGTAGAGGCAGAGTGGATGGTTACTGCCAGTCTTTTCAGATTTCTGGCATTAGGGAGGAGAGGTGATATTCTTGACATCCTGAAGAATATAAGGGACTGGTTACCAGGTGTCATGTGTTACACTGAATCCCAGTAGTCATATTGAATCTTTAACTCTAGAGTGACTTGATTTATCCACTGACTCTAGAGATGAAAACAATGAGCAGTGGGTCCTTATCTCAAATTATCACACAACATCCCAGAGGTGGTAGGTGGAAGAGCTAAGATTTGAATCTTGCCCCAAACCCAGGGATAAAGAGAAATCCAAATTATGAGAGATGAAAGGGGCTGGGGCTTAGAGTAACATCTAAGAGGACAGGGCCTGTGAAACTAGTGAGGAGGTGTAGCTGCCATTCAGAAACATCCGTGGGAAAATGGACCACATCTGGTTTGCCGCTTTCAACGTATAATGCCTGTGGCTGGTGTAGTGGACAGTGTAGTTTGGTTGGTTGTATTTGATGAGAGAACAGCCCAGCTCTCAGAACCTTACCTCTTCTGACTTATGATTTAAAACTCTGTCATGTCTATGAGCCTCCACTGCCCTGGAAAGGCCTGTTCTCTCTGATATTGGGGTACTCCAAGATAAAACTCTACTTCTCCTCCTCTACCATATCTTGCAATACCCACTTGCTCACTGGGGGCTAAGAATGAAGGAAGCCAGTTGTTACACTGTAGCATTCCAACATGCCAGTTGATCTCTGCGTAGCAGGGAGCCATTAATCTACAGTGCGTTCAGTTTATTCATTCATCAAACATTTATGGTGTGCATACTATTTTACAGGTCTATATTAAGTACTGATGATACTGATATTAAAACATCAACATCTCTAGGGGCAGGAGTGGTAATAAAAGTCCAGAGGACCATGGGAGATGTGATGGTCATAGAAAGGAAAGTATTTGAATTGATTTGTGGCCAACCAGTAAGAACATCGAGAAAACAGAAGGCGTTTCCCAAGACATGGGTGGATTTCAGCTGCCGTGAAGAGAGATGATAGCAGCAGTTAGTGGGCAGAGAGGAAGAAACCTGTGGGCGTGCAGTGAGTGGCCACCATTATCTCGATGAGGAAGGAACCTAGCCCACAAACAGAGAATAGGGTTCTGCTGGTTAGGTGCCCAGCACGAGGGGAAGTTCCCTAGCTCACGGCTAGTGACCAGAAAGGAAACAGCTGAACATTGTTAACGGGCCTAGCTGTAGTGGAGGAGGGAATTTGTAACAGAGCCAATCACTGTTGATTTGTTTTCTACCAGCATTTAAGTATTAAAACACTCCTTAAACTATGGGAGGTGACCCACCTCTGACTGACTCCACAGCTGTCCCTAAGACCTAAATACTTGAGCCTGAGTCTTCATACATGTTGGATTTTGAACTGAAATACCTCCCACACACATACCAGCTCATGTTCCCCGGCTTTGTAGAGGTGTTCTAGAAAGCTGTGGAACTCTCGGAAAGTTAGGACATGGCTGGCAGAGGGGGGCCATGAGGGACAGGATCTTGCAGGTTGTGCTCACCTTTGGTTCTGGCCCGCACTTCCTATCCACTGCCATATAAACAGGCCACTACCACACACTCCCACCACCAGAAGCACCAGCGTGCCTTCGCTGTTTAACTATCCTTCCTCCTTTAAGTTATTTCTGTCTGTTGAGAGTGTTGTCACACTGACAGAAAAGGAACCAGTAAAACATTAGTTGAAATCCCCACCACCACAAGGTAGCCAACAGCTTCCTGTTAAGTCCGTCTCTGGAGTTGGCATCCATCTCATCTCTCCACAGTGAGTTCTTCCTTGCATGGCAACACATGGTTTCCAATTCAGGGTGTCTTAGTTAGGGATTCTGTTGCTGCAATGAACACCATGACTAAATTTAATTTCTTCAAATCCTATTTTTAATGATGATCCTTAAACACTTTAACCTCTCTTGTAGCCCACCACCCACCAGAGGTCATGGGAAAGAAAGGATACGGGGGAAGTGGACCTGTTTAGAAAGGGTTCTTTGGAGCAGATCCCTTCCTTGTTGTCTGGAAATTGGCAGTTCAGGTCACAGATCATCAGCAGCCGCAGCAGCAGCTTGATCGGGTCACACACACTTCACCGATACACCAGCAGTCCAGTTCGGTAGTGTCGGGATAGCGAACACGAATCAGCAGTCGTGGTGGTACTGCCTAGCAGAGACAGCCAAGCCTCAGCCTTGGAGGGACCAGGGATCAGGGCCAACAGGAACGCCAGGAAAAGCTCTTGGTTATGCCTCTTTCAGCAAAGTGAAGATCAACAAAGATGCAAGAGCCACAAGCATTGCACAGCTAGCTCTGTAAGCAAGCCAAGCTCAGCCTCCATCAGTGTCCATGGAGTCCTTTGTACACGCTCTCCAAACCTCATGGGTCTTCCCTCAGCACTTTCGTCTGTCCCCGCTGACGTCACTCTGCCAATCAGTCTAAGTCCTTGGAAGTGGCAAGAAGCTGTGGCACACCAGGTGTTTGCCCCAGCAAAATACCATCCAACACAACTGACTTTCCAAAGAATACTCAAGTTCCCACTTCCATGCCCCGCCAACTGTGGTCGATCGTGGTGGGAACAGAAAGTGGGAGGCCTAGAAGCAAGAACTGATGCAGAGGCCATGGAAAATGCTGCTTACTGGCTTGCTCTTCATAGCTTATTCTGACTACTATCTTACTGAACCCAAGACTGCCTGCCCAAGCATGGCCCCACCCACAGAGGGTGGAGCCCTTCCACATCAATTATCAACCAAGGAAATGCCCTACAGATTTGCCTACAAGGAATTTGCTGGAAGCTTTTTCTCAGTTGAGGGCCCCTCTCTCATGATTGTAACTTGTGTCAACTTGGAAGAAGAAGAGATGGAGGAGGAGGAAAAGAAGAAGGAGGAAGAGGAAGAAGGAGGAGGAGGAGGAGGAGGAGGAGGAGGAGGAGGAGGAGGAAAAAGAAGCCCACAACAACTGCAATAACAAAAGACCCACTCAGGACACAGGGTCTGGAGTATTGCTGAACTTGACCAGTCACTAGGGCAGTGCTTTTCAACCTGTGTGTTGCAACCCCTTTGGGAATTGAATGACCCTTTTACAGAGGTCACATATCAGATATTTACATTACAATTCAAAACAGCAAAATTATAGTTATGAAGTAGCAATGAAATAATTTTATGGTTGGGGAGTCACCACAACACAAGGAACTGTATTGAAGGGTCACAGCATTAGGAAGGTTGAGAGCCACTGAGCTAGGGAGAGGAGGAATAGGTATGCATGCCAGCTGTAGTGGATCCAGGTTCTGTGATGAACTGGAATGTTGGATGTCCAACAGGCACCCGCTGCATTGCCTGGAAACATGGGAGAAAGTCTGAGGTCATGGGCAGTTTCTCTGTAGATCTTCTATTGCACACATGGAAAAATATTCTTTGTGTTTGGAGAACTTAGTAAATTCCCTGAAAAAAATAAAAGAACCTTAGTAAGTGTTTATATAAGAAACTAATAAATGCAGAGTACAGTGCTCTCCCCTCATCTGTGAGGGAAGCATTCCACGACCCCAAGGGATGTCCCAAGTCTTAGTACCAAATACTAAACTCTGCACACATGTGCATGCATGCCCACACACACATGCATGCACACACTGACAGATGACACAAACACACACAGACAGACACAGATGACACACACCACATAATACTTTCTCGCTAACTGCGTCATGTCCTGTGGCTCTCACATCTGTGGCGTGAATTCGTATGAATTTCAGCGAACTAGAATGAATTTCTCTCCCTTTCACAATTTCATGGAAGATTCATTCTCACCACAAATCTTAGCAACTCCAGCCTGTTATTTTCTTAGTATAGTTAAGAATTTCCATCTTTTTTACACACACACACACACACACACACACACACACACACACACACACACACGGGCTTAGGGAGACTGACTGACTGACTGATTGACTTGCCCGTGCTCAAACCATGCCCTCAGTGACATACCCCTTCATGCAAGACCACGCCTCTTAACCCTTCCCAAACAGGTCTATGGATTGGGAACCAAACATTCAAATATATGCACCTATGAGGGACATTCTCATTCCAGCTCCACACAATCCAAGTGTCTGTCTTCACTGGTAAAGAAGTGGTCAGGACTAAGGACTCATCACCATAAGAGAACAAACATGAGAGTTAGACTCCAGATGAAGAAATGCTGTGGAGATGAGAGTTACTTCCCAAGGTGAGCTGGAAATAAGACAGGCCAGGGGTAGAAAAGATCAAAAACACCCAAAGACTGGAGGGATGGTGAGGCTGCCCTCAGAGGGTCCTAGCACGTGCTGGGACACAGGTCGGAGAGCAGCGCCTTGAACCTTCTCGTGGTTCTGAGTCCAGGGCTTTGGGCTAGCCAGGCGCTCCTCTCTAGGGTAGTCTAGCACTTGCTTCGGTGGCTGTCTCCTCTAGGTTAGGTCTCATGTGTGTAAAGTAGTATTTGCTTATTATTAGAACTGTGAGATCACAGACTACAAATAAAACCATATTCAGTTTTGGCGTGTCTATGGAATGTCACCGGGGACATTCCATGTGGACACAGGGTTAGCCACATACTGGGTGTTCACAACTTATTAATGGGATTTTTCTGTTTTGGGGGCACAGCACCTCTGGGCCTTCTCTGTTCCTCACAGGGGCAAGTCAGGAGTGGTGCTCTCTGAGTAAAGTGGCTGACCGCTACCCCTGGACTGTTATGACCTCTGTCTAGCAGCATGGGGCTGTTGCAAAAACAAGCCAAAGCAAAGCAAAGCAAAACAAAAAACAACAAACAAAACAAAACAAAAATTCCAAAAACCTCATTCACCATTTTCATCTGTCATCAGTGAGAGAGTTGTGTTGTGCATAGTTTTAAAATCATACTATGTCTTCGCAGAGGAGCTGTGACCGAGTTACCAGCCCCTCCTGCATCTCTTTTGTTCCTCCCAGCCTAGCTCTGGGATCGAACACTCTACCAGCCCACTCCCAAGATTCTTGTTCCAGAAGGGATCTCATTTCCAGCCCCCACCCAAGATCCTTGAATTCGCAGATAAAGGACCACCTCACTTTATAGCTTGTCTTTTGTGGCACAATTGTTGTGCATCGATACCTCCTACCTGGAAAGACACGCCCTCACGAATTTATAATCTCCATCCCTTCTTCTGCCCTAAACCTAGTGGTTTGCCCCCCGCCAAACATCTTCGACCACCTGCCGCAGGCCCTAGCCGCCCTGAGATCTAACTTGATTGTGTGTGTTACTCATTCCAAAGCATGACAGAAAGAAAACCCTTTCTCTTTCCCTACATCTCCTTTTCCTCTTGGGGTCAGGAGGTCCCATCTGTACCTTTTGTCTAACAGTTGGCTCCTCCCTAGCCTTCTTTATTGACAAGTCAAGAACCAATTGGGGAACAAGACCTTAGCGATGGACCCTCCCCTTACAGGGCTGCCTCAAGAATGGGAATTCAGATCTATGTGCATCAGGCAGTTTACCTTACCCTTGTGTGAAAATTTCTCCTGAAGTATGACCAGATGAAAAGGCAGGTCACAGGGGCCTCCATTTCCTCCAGTGGGCTGTGGAGGTGATGGCATGCAGTTGGAGCTCCAGCCCAGTTCGTGCTGTGTTCTTAAGCCCCTTGTGTGTCCATCCATCTGTTGGTCTCGCAGCACAGCTGCTTCCTAAGTGTTCTGTTTCCTTGTTATTGCTCTGCTCAGCACCATGTCCAGAAGCAATGTGAGCAAGAAAGGATTTATTTTAGTTTCTTCCTTTCAGTACACTATGAAGGGCTCTCAGGGCAGAAATCCACATGTCTACATGATTTCCTTGTGTTCTGGTCCTCTGTCTGCACATTCCTGGCCATTTAGAATATAATTGTACATCCATTGTATCCGCGAAAGTAAATTCATATCAGTTCTGCAGATGATTATACATTTTTCACTTAAAGATAATTCTTTGGTTTGAGTTAAGAAATCTTAAAGACTAGTAGTTTCTTAAATATTTATTAAGTTTTATTTCCATTCCTATGTATGCGTCTGCATCTTGTGAGTCGGCCTTGTAACTTAGGAGTGGGACCATATCACCGGATAGTTCTTTGTCTTGTATACTTAGAGATGTTTGGCTTTATGACCATTTCATTGCAAATCCTTTGAATCTTATTATTTTATGTATTGTTGTATTGTCTTAGTTAAGGCATGCATGGAGTGTGTGTGTCTGTGTGTCTGTATGTCTCTATCTGTGTATAAACCTACATGCATCTAATATTGAATCATTTGAATATTTAATACAGAAATAAAAATTTAAAATCTGGAATCTTTAACTGGAAAATTAACATCAATGAATGAAACTCAAAAAGTTCCTTTTCTGTGCTCTCAGGAGCCAGAGATTGTGTCACAGCAATTTTTATAGATGCCTAAAGGACCAAAGTCCCACAAAACTGCCCTCAGCCCTTTAAGAGAAACCAGGGAATCCATTAAACACCCTTTCATTCTCTTGTAGGCCAGCACCTCTGTAAAACTAAAGGGCTCACAACTTTTGTTCCATTTTCAGCAAATATGTCTCTTCAAGACCAATAGTTTTTTAAGAAAATAGTTTCTTAATTGGACATAGTACTACCGGAGGATCCAGCAAT
>NC_034606.1:60582425-60669925 GCF_900095145.1 Mus pahari
ACTACTCAGCTATTAAAAACAATGAATTTATGAAATTCTTGGCCAAATGGATATATCTGGAGGATATCATCCTTAGTGAGGTAAACCAATCACAAAAGAAGTCACTAGATATGCACTCACTGGGTATTAGCCCAGAAACCTAGAATACCCAAGATACAATTTGCAAAACACAAGAAAACCAAAAAGAAGGAAGACCAATGGGTGGATACTTCATTCCTCCTTAGAGCAGGGAACAAAATACCCATAAAAGTAGTTACAGAGACAAAGTTTGAGCTAAGATGAAAGGATGGACTATCCAGAGACTACCCCACCCGGGAATTCATCCCATCATCAGCCACCAAACCCAGACACTATTGCACGTGCCAGAAAGATTCTGCTGAAGAGACCCTGATATAGTGGTCTCTTGTGAGGCTATGCCAGTGTCTGACAAACACAAAAGTGGATGCATACAGTCAGCTATTGGGTGGAACACAGGGCCCCCAATGGAGGAGCTAGAGAAAGTACCCAAGGAGCTGAAGGGGTCTGCAATCTTATAGGTAGAACAACAATATGAACTAACCAGTAGCCCCTGAGCTCTTGTCTCTAGCTGTGTATGTAGCAGAAGATGGCGTATTCAGCCATCATTGGTTTTGCAAACTTTATATGCCCCATAGAGGGGAATGCCAGGGCCAAGAAGTGGGAGTGGGTGGGCAGGGGAACAGGGCGGGAGGAGGGTGTAGGGGACTTTCAGGATAGCATTTGAAATGTAAATGAAGAAAATATCTAATAAAATTGAAAAAAAGAACCAAGGAGAGAAAAAAAAAGAAAATAGTTTCTTAAATAGTTCTAAGGAAAAAAATGAGTCTTTTCTGCTAAGCCTGGCAGTCTATCTTTATCTAACATGTATTCCATTTCTTTTGTCAGAGGAAAAGACAAGCTTATGAATCTAACCTCATCTGCCATGGCCTGCAGCTGGAAGCAACAAGATCTGTAAGTGTTAGTTTCTTTGAAACCGTGGCTAACCACTGTGCCTAAGATCTTATGCATCCCCTGGAATTGGGGCTATGACACAGGAAATGCAGCCAGAGTGGGAAAGGAGACAAACAAGGCCGGTACCACAGGACAGTGAGATGGCTTGGTGGGCAAAGAACCCTCCATAAAATCCTGATTGCCCCCTGTTCAATCCCAGGATTGCATGGCTGGGGATGAGAGCTGGCCACGGAGAGTCACCCTCTGAGTTCCACATGTGTGACCAACGGGTATACTACATATACACTTCTTTCTTCGAAAAAGGGATCACTTCAGTTTTCTAACTTGCTTTTTCCTTTAAAACAGAGACTGCATATCTATAGCAACACGTATAATCCCTTGACATTAATGGCCATATAAAGCACAATGGATAGGTGTAATTTAAGCAGCCCATTTCTAGGTTTAGAATATTTTTTTCATTTGTATAACACTGCCATGAATATTCTAGTGTCGTTATTCCAAGTCACTGAGATTGTGTACTGACAAACAGTTTGCTTTTCTCACCTAAAATATTACAACTTTGAGTCTTGGGGGATGGCTTGGAATTTAGGAGCACTTGCTTCTCCTGTGGGGGACCAACGTTCAGTTCCCAGCACATCTGCCTGTAACGCTATGCTAGCTCCAAGGCATCTGGTACTCTCTCCTGGCTGCTGTGGGCCACCTGCGTGCCTGTGCCCACACATAGTGTGCTTGCACAAGTGCTCATACCTGACACGCACTCACGGATAAGACTTAAAAATAAGTATTTAAAAATTACTGGTCTTATGTTTCTTAACTCAAACTTTAGATTTATTTTTTTTAGTTTATATATACATATATAATCGTTTGTAGAGCTGATATCTTCACTTTTGCTAATGTCCTATTTACATGGATTTTTATTTTAAAACCTACTGGAACGGGGCGGGGGGGCAGGAAGCTGTGCCTTCAACTTGTAAAAATCGTTGTTTGGGTTCTGTTGTTCCTTCATAGGTTTCTGATGACAAGCTTGTGTTCGTGAAAGTGCACGCGCCCTGGGAAGTGCTGTGCACCTATGCTGAGATCATGCACATCAAACTCCCGCTAAAGCCAAACGACCTGAAAACACGCTCGCCCTTTGGCAACCTCAACTGGTTCACCAAGGTCCTCCGGGTGAACGAGAGTGTCATCAAGCCAGAGCAGGAGTTCTTCACCGCCCCATTTGAGAAGAGCCGAATGAATGATTTCTACATCGTCGATAGAGATTCCTTCTTCAACCCTGCCACCAGAAGCCGCATTGTACGTCTAAACCGAATATGGTTTCTGTTTTGCCGTGACTTGAAAACTATTGAGTCGTTGTGGTTTTGTTTTTAGAAATAGAAGCCTACTAACTATTATTAGCAGTCTCGGTGTGATTTCAGTGCCGACGGTTTTCTGCTATAGTAATAAACAATGGTCGCGTGGACTGGTTCTACCGTAAGAAACACATAGTCTGTTTTGAAATCTTTTTTAGGTTTATTTCATCCTTTCTCGGGTCAAATACCAAGTGATGAACAACGTTAACAAATTTGGGATTAATAGACTGGTCAGTTCTGGAATCTACAAAGCAGCGTTCCCTCTGCACGACGTAAGTCAAATGGCAAAACCGAAGGTGCCCGTGAGTACTCTGGTGAGACAGGGAGGAAGTAGACCTTTTGACATTCTGTCTCTGCCTCAGTAAGACCGAGATGTTATCATGAAAGATCATCAGCCGATCCAGGGCGGGAAAGATCCAGGGAGCCCTCTCTGACGGAGCCCGGGGGGGGCCGTGCTGGGTTTTAAGGACTAGGGAGAATGAACAGTTCTCTGCAGTGAGCAGCGTGGCAGTTACACATCATACAGGGCAGCACTCCCTCCGTGTCAGAAAGCAAAGTGCCACTCTTCTGTTCCCCAGCTAGATGCCCTGGTGACATGCATATTCTCCCTGCTCCCTCATGTCCTTATCAGTAAGGAATGTGTTGTCACTGTTGCCACCTCGCAGAGTTGTTTTGAGAGTCAATTAAACTTATGTAAACTATTAGTCCCAGTCATATAAATGATAGCTAGTTTCATAAGTACCGACAGATGTCATTTCCAGAAAAAAAAGCAGGGCTGTCTGTCTGTTTGTTTGTTTGTAAAGAAAACAATTTTCATTTGATAGTTTCTGTAACTAGACTTTTCCCCCTTGAAATACTATTTCCAGGCTGTACCGTGACTTTTAAAATAGGGCTTATGGGGGCTCATGTCACAGTGACAAAGTGCCATGTTATTGGCACTAAGGAAGGACTGTTCAAAGGGTATAGTGGCCCATCGGATTCAGGGGTATTTATAAGGCTGCCAACATATCTCTTGTGGACTGACTCTTAAATACGATCACTCCAGCCCTTCAAGGCCACCTATATGTGAGGTCATTATATATCTAAAAGTGTTGACTGTGTCCTGTCATTGAATTATGTTAAATACCATGTCAATCCCATTGTCACTTTGCTGCACTTACTACCGATCTGTCTAAATCTCTGCAACCAAAGAAAACAAACACTTTGTTTGATCATTGCTACTTTGTGTTATGTACTTTGGGGGTTGAAGACAATCTTGAAGTGTACAATGTATCCAAACAATACCAGAACATCAAACAAGTGCTTGATTCACATGGATAAGTAAGCAGAGAGTGGGAGGCGGGGGTAAGATAGCAAGGACTGAGCCTCCTGGGAGACCCAGTGGCCACCAGGCCTGACAGTTTGTTCTATTTTTGTGCCCCAGCAAAATTAGCAGTGGAAACTTATGAACCTCAGGGACAGTTGCATATTGTTCTCTGGATGTTAGTGTGGGACACCACCGTCCTAGAATGTTCAGTTGACATTTGTCTGTGCTCCCAATCTTCCCTGTCTCTAAGTCTGGAGTAATCCTGTGGTGGGAGTAGGAGCCAAACAAAGACCAGGTCTCTCACCAAGGATGGGTTTTGTGATACTGTGGTTCTGTACATGAACAGGAGAATGGGTCAGACGGGAGAAAGGGAGCTTGGATTCAAACAGCGGCAGTAGCCTCTGTGTCTTGGGTGACACAATATAGTCTCTGCTACTTATTTTCTATGTATTGTCAATGTAACTGCTGAACTGAGAGACAATGAAGTACCTGCCACTCACCAGCCAGTGTTCTGGTCTCCCCACCATCCAAGGTGGGGTAGGCTTTCAGACAGATGTTCATTGATTGGGAGGACCCACGGTCTTGAGTGGTCCTGTTTCTCATCGATTAGCACAGCCTCACGTCAGGGCATCAGCATCCTCGGGGCTCCTACCACCTGGCTGCCTTGCTCTCTAGGAGTGACGGCTGCAAGCATCACTACCCGAGCATCCGTTGTTGTCTCTATTCCCAAATAAGCTCCAAGTGCAACAGTGATCACCCTTATTATAGAGTCATTAATTATTAAATGGCATGTCTGTCCCTTCTGGCGGGGGTGGGGTGGGGTGGGGGGCAGTTCCCTCAATGGCCATTAGTGCCCTATTTAAGAATCAGATTTGTAAACTGAGGGAGGACCATGACACTCATTTCTTTCTTTCTGCTTCCCAGTGCAGATTCAACTATGAGTCGGGGGACATCAGTTGTCCTAGCGAGCGTTACCTCTTGTACAGGGAATGGGCTCACCCTCGGAGTATATACAAGAAACAGCCCTTGGATCTTATCAGGTGAGCAGGAGAGAGTAGTCCGCTGAGAAATACTCAGAGATGCCCTGTGGTGTGTGCAAGGCAGCTTTCACACACCATTGCCAACCAGAGGGCCTCACCCAGCTTTGTGTAACCCATAGGTTTCTCATCCCAGGGTGTCTTATGTACACACAAAAGATGGATCGTAACTTATGTGTCTCAGTGTCCGCTCTTAAATCAGTGGTGAAACCTGCCCTGGATTTGATCCCTGGTACTGAACATAAAATCCAGTCCTTTCTTACCCTTGGTCCAACAGCAGTGGTCTCACAGCTTGACCATCATAGATGGGTCTTCCGGGCCTGGCCAACTCTATCTAGAGTCATCTCGTGGGCACACTCTCTCTCTCGGCCCCAGCATGACTTTGGTGGGCAGAAAGTATCAGTGTGTTCCCACCACCAATGGAAAGACTCCCTTCACTTCCAGGAAATGCCCAGGGATTAGAGGTGACCTGTCAGGGACTTAGAATTCTTCCCCCCGCCCTCCCCCACAGGAATAAGTGTTAGTAGCTCATCGTGTGCTGTTAGATGTCATTTCATTACCTCATAGGAAATTGTGACTGCATGAGGCTTGTGTCTCAGAACATTTCCTATTAGAAGCAGGTAGTTTGGGCGCTATGATGTTGAAGCATGCCTCTGTCCCGTGTGTTTGCTGCAGTGACATCATCCCTGTCCAATGACTTGACCTGCTTTGTACAGGGATACTTAGCATGCAGCATCGGGTGCTCCCGTTGGCATGGTTTCCTGTTTCCTCTGTCTTTGTGAAGGTGAAGGTCTTGAGTGGTCCAGTTCATCATTGGTTATTATGGCCTCACGTCAGGGCATCAACATCCTCAGGGCTTCCACCACCTGCTGCCTTGCTCTCTAGGAGTGACAGCTGATAACATCACTGTCCGAGCATCCGTTGTTGTCTATTCCCCAATAACCTCCAACAGCAATAATGATCGCTCATGAAAAATCGTTTGTTAGATTCATTATCTCATAAAGACTCATTTGACTATTCGGTCCTCTATAGTCCTGCCATGCTTAATATTATCTGGATTATTCTCACACAGGTGTACTTCAGTGAACTCTGATTACCCTGTAGATAAAATAGTATGTGGATGTAGACATGTAGACAGTTTCTCCAAGTACTCAATAGCAGCTAGCTGAACGGACAGAAGACTCCCGCACATTGAAGGGTCTTTCAGGATCCGTACCATGGTGCTCATCTTCACGGAGAGCAGAGGATACCCCGTGTGCCCCATCTGCAATTCTTTTTCCTTCCTTGCTTTTAAATTAACTCTGCTTCTGCTCTCTGTTCCATAGTTCAACTCAGGCGCCCGTGTGGCGGTGAGCATGCTGAGGGTGAATGGGATTGGACTGTTTCATTAAAAAGCCTCCTTTACTTAAAAAACCAAGCAGCCAGGCTAGAGCGAAGCTGTACCGTGATGAGCCTCTAAAAATACCCTCTCTCTCTCTCTCTCTCTCTTCTCTCTCCAGGAAGTATTACGGAGAGAAGATTGGAATCTACTTTGCTTGGCTGGGCTATTACACGCAGATGCTCCTTCTGGCAGCTGTGGTGGGCGTGGCCTGCTTCCTCTATGGGTTTCTTGATCAGGATAACTGCACTTGGAGGTAATCCCACTTTAACCCTTGTCGCCACCGTAATTAGTCTGAAAGTGTTTCCAGGGTTTTAGACTGTCTGGGCAAAGAAGACCTCATTGCAAACACACGTTGCATGCTCTCTCTCCTTTGTTCTGAGAATAGTAACAAAGAAAATGGAAAACATTTTTCTCAGATAATCTAACACAGCATCTGATAGGAGTATTATGTCTGGGGAGATACATATATATATAGAATATTAAAATATAGATAGATATATAGATATAGATATAGATATGTGTGTGTGTGTGTGTGTGTGTATGTGTGTGTGTATTCCAACATTGTATATGAAAAAGAAAGGGCTGAAGATAAGGTTGCCCTTGAACTTCTGGCTTCTGAGGACTGCTTTGCACAGCTTTGCAGTTCTGGGCCAATAAAAGCTCTGAATTCTTAGGGTCCTGTGAGAAAGCGGGTGTTTTTCTGTGTTTAGAAATGACTTTTTCTTAAATTAAGAGATGTAGGATTGGAAACTCAAGTGGCTTTGTGGTTTTTGTTCTCTTACTTGTACAGACTTATCCCATATAATGTCGGAAGGGGGAAATAACGCAGTACCTTATAACACGTTTGTGTTGGGTACTGGAATTCAAATGCCAGCTGCATCTTAGGTAATGGTTCTCAACCTGTGGGTCGCAATCCCCTTGGGGGTTAAGTGACCTTTGTGCAGGGGTCACTTAAGACCGTCAGAAAACGTATTTACATTATGATTCATAACTGGCAAAATTACAGTCATGAGGTAGCAACAAAAATGCTTTTATGGCTAGGGGTCACTACAACATGAGGAACTGTATGAAAGGGTCACAGTACAAGGGAAGTTGAGACCCACTGATCTAAGGCGGGGTCGCTGGGTGCTGGGGAACACTGGATTTTGAGGTGCTCTTGTTAGTTGTATTATTATGCATCTGCTCTTGGTGTTCTCTGTTGTCTCCTGCTGGGCTGGCCTCTGTCCTGGTGTAACGGGCAGATGGTGGCCCACGGGCTTCAGTGCTGAGGTGATGACATTTTTCAAGCCCTGAGCATGTGAGACTGGCTGAGACTGGATGGTCGTCGGCCTGATATATAGACACGTTGCCTGTTCCACTGACAGGCCGCAGAACCCGTGTGCCCAAGATGGCTGTTGGAAGTCTTCTCTCTCTCTCTCTGTGAAAAAGAATCCGCAACTGCGGTCTGAATGCTGCTGCCTTCTCCTTCCGTTTGTCTTCCGCTTCTTTGTTGGGCTAATGTTCTAGTCCTACTTGGCATCCCAGAATAGCTCTTCAGAATGAGCGGGCTTCACTTTTGTAAGGTCCATTCATGTATGCATATCTGTATGCACTGGATGGTGATGACGATGGTGATGATGGTGGTGTGTGTGTGTGTGTGTGTATGTGTTTTAGATAAGTTGGATATTGGCAGTGGTCCATGCACATGAATACAGGAGCACATAGAAGCCAGAGCAGAACTTGTATCTCCCTCTTGCTGTCGGTTTTACCATCTTGAGACAGCGTCCCTTGTTGACCCAGGAGCTCACCCGTCTCCTAAACTGACTTACCACTGAGTTTCTGGCATCCTACTGTCTCTCCCCTGGTGTTGGAGTATAGGTATGTGCAGCCATTATTGAGTGGGTGCTGGAAGTCAGACTTGACACTGTTGTTCACACGGTGCTGGCTTTGGCAGCTAAAAGATGGTTACAGTGGAGACCTCATGAGGCGGAAGATGCCAGAGTCATGAGACATCTGCCAGGAAGAGCTGCATGCAGCGAGTGCAACCAGTCCAGGAGGCTTGTCCCTTGCAGCCTGCAAAACTGAATGGGAAGAACTATCTAAGCACTTTGAAACCAAAGTCTGTAAGACACCAGATTTGGAACTATGGGATTTGTCATTTTCCCTGCTGGGTCCTGGTCTGTCTTTGGTCCATTATTTCTTCACTATGCCCATGTGCCTTTCTCTTCAGATGTATAATCTGTACCATTATAGGTTAAAAGTGTGTGGTTTGCTTTTTGATTCTTTCCGGGGGAGGTGCAATTAAGGGATTGCCTTAATTCTCAAAAGAAACATTGGGTTTAGGACTTGAAAATTTTTGTAACAACTATGGGGATTTTTGAGATTGGATTAAATACATTTTGCTTTATGATACAGCCATAAGTCTGTGGGGGCCAAGGAGTGGAATGTAGTGGTTTGAATGAGAAGTGTTTCCCATTGGCTCAGGCATCTTAACAATTTGTCCCCAGCTGGTGGCGCTGTTGGGGGAGGTTTAAGAAGTGTGGCCTTGCAGGAGGACATCACCGGGATGGGCTTTGAGAGTTTATATAGTTTCACCCCCACCTCCAGTTTGCTTCCTCTGCATCATGCTTATGGTTGAGAGGTGATCTCTCAGCTTCTGGATCCTGCCATGTGCAGACATGCCGCTTTGCTGTAAGGAACACCTCTCTGGAAATGTAAGCTAAATTAAACTCTTCTATAAGCTACTGTGGCCATGGTATTTATCACAGCAACAGAAAAGTAACCAAAACAACCCCAAAAGAAACCGGTGCCCATTAGCAGTGATCTCTTGAGTGGCCATTCCCTTAGGCTCTAGAAAGACCTAATGTACTTGGTTTCTGTAGATCTGTCTATTATGGATATTGTGTAAGTCAAGCTATTTTGTGCGTGGTCTATCATGATTACATGGCCTTCCATGATTGTGTGGCCTCACATTATTGCTTTCTACCACTCACGCTGTCTCGAAGTCCTTTGTTGATATATTTATTAATACCCCAATCCCTTTGGGTGTCAAATGATATCCCATTGCATGCGTATGCTACATTCCCAATCAGTACAGCAACTGATGGATGCTGGGACTCTCAGGAATATTATGTCTGCTGAGAACATTTACTTGGCAGGTTGTCACGGGGACATATGGTTCATTTCTCTTGAGGATCTAACAAAAAGTAGAGTTTCTGGGCTATATATAAAGTCTCAGTTTGACATTGTGAGACCAAAGTACAGTCCAGATGACTGTTATTGTACGTTCCCACCAGCCACCTGTAAGGACTCCAGATGCTCCAGGGACCAGTGGGTACTTTTCTTGGTTTTGTTTTTATGTTTTGGAATTGGCTGTGATGGTTTGTATATGCTTGGCCCAGGGAGTGGCACTAGTAGGAGGTGTGACCCTGTTGAGTAGGTGCATCACTGTGGGTGTAGGCTATAAGACCCTCATCTTAGCTGCCTGGAAGTCAGTCTTCCACTAGCAGCCTTCGGATGAAGATGTAGAACTCTCAGCTCCTCCTGCACCATGCCTGCCTGGATGCTGCCATGGTCCCACCTTGATGATAATGGACTGAACTTCTGAACCTGTAAGCCAACCCCAATGAAATGTTGTCCTTATAAGACTTGGTCATGGTGTGTGTTCAGCAGTAAAACCCTGAGATATTGACCAGCTCATTCGGTATAAGTGGTATATCATGGCTGTTGTGGGGTTCCCCAGCCTAGACTGGGGTTAAGCATCTTCTCTGGGTTTATCACTGGTGTGACTTTACAGAAACGTCTCTTGGAATCTTCTGGCTATGATTGTGTCGACTTGGAATTAATAGTTCTCTGTGTGCTCAGCATAGAAGTTCCTTGTCAGGTCCTGTCTTCTTCTGTCTCAGGTGGTATCACAACAGACAGGGGAGTTTGTGAGTAATGAGCTTATTTCTCACAAGTCTGTGTGTTAGGAGCTCGACTTGGTGTCTCTTAGGGGCTGGGCAGAGATTGGAAGGAGCCAGTGTTGTATCCTACCTGACCTGAGAGCCCAGTAGTTTGTTTGTTTGTTTTTAACTTACACGAGTTCCTCCTTTATTCTTGATGACTGGCTTCACAGGTGTAGAATCTGGGTACACAGCTCGCTTTTATGACTTAGCAAACACTGTCCCACTCTTTCTGGACCCTGAGTTTCTGACAGGGAGTCATGTTTTCTCTTTGATTACTTTCTGGGTGGCCAGTCATGTCTGTCTCTGTCTCTGTCTCTGTCTCTCTTTCTCTCTTTCTGTTTCTCTCTGTTTCTCTCTCTCTCTGTTCCTCTCTGTTTCTCTCTCTGTTTCTTCTTCTCTCTCTCTCTCTCTCTCTCTCTCTCTCTCTCTNCTCTCTCTCTCTCTCTCTCTCTCTCTCTCTCTCTCTCTCTCTCTCTCTCTCTCTCTCTCTCTCTCCATTCTTCCCTAGGGCTCTCTCTCTATGTGCCCTTTGAGTATGGTGTCCCTAGGTTTGAATCTCTTTAAGTGTATCCTTCCAAGATCTTGCCGAGTTTCTCGGATGTAAAGATGAAAGCTTTCATCAAAATTTGGAGGTCAGGCTCATCCTTCAGTGGTTCCTTCCCTGTATGTGACTTGCCCGATGCATGTGCTGATGATGTGTCTGATAGAGTTCCCTGGTATTTGAAGCTGGATTCTCAGGTCTTTTCTTTCCATTTCTCAGACTGTATAATCTTGAGATACATGAATTTTCTAGCCTGCAGAGGAGAGCCTTTCACGATGTCCTCATTGCTGTGACTGTGCTTGGCTTCAATGTTTTTGTTCTCGTTAGCAACACTGCTTTCCTCATTGGTGAGACGCGGTCACATCGTCTCTTTAATGCCCTAGGTGTGATTTCCTTTAGTTCTCAGCACATATTTGCTCACTCTGGGTTCTGATGCGCCTTCGATGTGCACATTGAGAATTTGACATTTTAAGTATTAGACTGTAAGAGCCACGGGAATCAGATTTTCCCTCAGGGTTTATTGCTACTTCTTGTTGCAATTCCTCTGCCGCCCTTGTTCCTTTCCTGGACGGATTCCATGGTCCGTGTTCCCTGCCTTGTATGGGCACTGGAGTCTGTGTGTGCAATAGATCACTACGCGCCAGTTAGATTACAGTGATTGTATTGATGCTGGGTCCTGTCCTTTCTCCTTGCCATGTGTATTGGGAATGTGTCTGACTCCGACAGACAGAATCCCGCTCTCCTAAGGCTTCCCTTCTGGCTTAGGCGGAAGGCCAGGGTCAGCCTCCAGGATCTTTCAGATCTGTCCAGGTTTATGCACTCTTATCTAGAACATATGCACGTGGCCTGCTGCATCTTAAAGGTTTGAGGACTGTGGCTCCGCCATACCTAGTTCTTCCTTTAAAGGTTGTGGGTTGGTGTCTGTGGTTATCACTGACTCAAGTAACGGCTCTGTTACATAGTTCCTAAAGGTTCTTGACTGGACTTTTTCACAGTAAGAGCTCTGAGTATGAGGTAAGAAAATGACAATGGTCATCATGAAGCTCCTCCAGGAACCGGCCAGACAGACCCGACACTCGCACTCCTGGGAGAGGTCCCTGCCCAGCTAGCTGTAGGTACTGTCTGCCCCATTCAGTTACTGGGAGGCTGCTCTTGCTCATAGTGCTGGAAGGCTGCTAGGTTTTAAGGTTGTCATGAACCTGGGGAGATGGGCAGGGTCTAGTTAACTGCTCTAGTTAAAATGCTCCAAAACTGTATTCTTCCCAGATTGGCCAGCCCTTAAAACACACACACACACACACACACACACACACACACACACTTTCAGAAAAGGGTGAGTCTGAACATGTTTGTCATTGTTCTCATTGATTTTATGAATAAGTAGGTTTTGTTAGGGCTGACATGGCCACTTCAGACACGCTTCCCATACCCATGTTTCTCTGGGTTATTTTCGAGGTCACCCGGACAGCTGTAATGCTGTCCGTCTCCCATTCCCGTAGTGTCCATCTGAAACAGCATCACCTCTGAGAGCAGGCTACAACCCCTGGTCTTTTTTCATTAAATCTTGAATGTGTCGGTAACATCCTCTGTGGTTTTCGTTTCCATGGTAACAGCATTTCTCCTTAACCTAAGACTGTTGAGATATTCTTTTGTTGTTAAAGTCTCTTAAAAACATTTATTTTCGATTACATGTGTGTCTTGGTAGCACAGGTGCCCCCCCCCCCAAAAAAAAAACCAGAAAAGGTATCGGGTCCCCTGGAGCTAGAGTTACAGGCAGTTGTGTGCTACTCTCGGTAGGTGCTGGGATCCAAACTCAGGTCTTCTGCAAGAGCAGTATGTTCTCTCAACTGTGAAGCCCGGCTCTCCAACCCTGTCTGCTCCTCTTTCATATTCTGTAGCTGTCATTCTTGTTTCTCAAACAGAATTGATTTTTATTGACACAGTGGGACTTAATTTGAGTTCATGTTCTTCCATGTATCATGAATTGAGCTGTCCATTCCTATCTGCCTAAACCGGGGGCCAGGTCTTTGGGTATAGGTAAAAACCTTTGCATGTTTTATTTTATGTTGCTGTTGTTGGTTTAGACTGTGTCAGCTGTGTCTAATTAGCAACTGGTCTGGTATGAACTTTGGGTCTCCTGTGAGATTTGTAGAGCAATAGAAAAAGATCCAACAAGAATCCTGATATCCCTGTGCCCTGCCACCAAACAATTCTGAAATCATACTACAGATCTTCCTCACTGTATATGACAAAGTTTTATAGTATTTTTTCATATAAATCTTAATACATCTTTGATTAGATTCATTCCCAGACACTATACTTAAGCTACTGAAAGAAATAATAATATTTTTTAAAATGTTATTTCCCAATTGTTTCTAGTGGATAAGGAGAAAATCTCTTTTTATTTCCCTGTGTGTACTTTATATATTGATTCTATGTCCACAAAATTTACTAAATATGCTCTTATTATCTCTGGGTTCAAGGTGAGACCAAATGCTACAATAAATACTAGGACCTGTGCAGGGGGAGTGGTGTGGTCTTCATGGAAGCAGAAGCAGTAATGTGATTCCTACATCAAATACAAACAGCAACTGGAGGGGTTTTATGGAGAACGGCAGGGCCCTGGGTGGTGTGTGGAGACAGCCGGGCCCTGTGACAGGCTGTGGTTTCTCTTCTCCCAGTGTTCAAAGCCTTACATCGATGGGCTGTCTGTGCTCTACAGATCCAAGTAAAGCCGTTAGGGGGGACCGTTCCTCATTGCCCCGAGTTAAGAGTAGACTTGGGTGTTGTATGGAATTCTCAAAGAATTAGTAAAAGATATCACATTAAAATATGAGGTGCCGGAGAGATGCCTGAGTAGTTAAGAGTACTGACTACTCTTCTTGCGGACCTGGATTCCATTCCTAGCTCTCATGTGCTGGCTCACAACCATCTTATGACTCCAGCCCCAGGAGGATCCAGTGTCCTGGCTTCTGTGCACAGAGTGCGCAGACATACGTGCTAGCAAAATACCAACATAGATAAATCAAAATAAAGGCGTAAAATGTTTGAAATATGTAAAAAAAAAAAACCCACCAATTTTTAAAGAAAGGATGTAGATCATTGGCTATTCCGTGTGCTTCTAGAGTTTCTACGTGGCAAGCCTTCGTCAGAATCACGAGTCTCTCCTGTCGTCCTGATTCACAGGCTTCGGCTCCATTGCTTGTCATGGATGGACTTGGATTTTATCATGTTGATAGAATATGAAAGGCCTTTTGTTAACGTTTCTGGGTTGGGTTGCTTTATTTCTTCTTTTTTTCTTTAGCAAAGAGGTCTGCGATCCTGACATCGGCGGCCAGATCCTGATGTGCCCCCAGTGTGACAGGCTGTGTCCGTTCTGGAGGCTGAATATCACCTGTGAATCTTCTAAGGTAATTTTCAGCGGCCCAGATGTTGGCAGAAAATACTCACTTAAGCACAGCGTTTAAAACTCTTCTCCCTCTGAGGAATTTTAAAAAGGGCTTTCGTAAATAAAGTTTCCCCCACCCTGGAAGGTAGTGTCCTGGCCACATGTTTATTCTGCATTTACAGATAATGAAGTGACAGCGACCACTTCTCAGGCACCTCAGGGGAAGTAAGGGTGTGGTGGGTTTGAAGCTACTTGAGGAACTCAGTTAATCCAAACGGAAGTTCCAAAGTCCGCTTATTTTGAGCAGAGTTTTTGTTTTCTCGAGACTGGGGGTTGCCCTTCCATTGAGCAATAGCCTCATCCATATGCGTACCATTGCAAGTATTTGCCTTAATACAGATGAGTAAAAGCCTAAAATGTGTGCTTGTAGATGTGTACTTAAAAAACCTACAGTTTGTACAGTTTGTGTTTTCTGCTTTCGACACATGCAGACACTATACCCTTGGATTTTTAAAGGCTCTCTTGCTCATATTTAGACTATATCTGTTACTATAAAAGGGAAGTTTTGTATTTTGATGATAAAAGATGCTTGACGCAAAACATCCTCACAAAACGCTGCTGACACCCCAAATACTGGCTGGTGGGGTGACTCTGAAGACCCAGGAGACTAGGGTCAAGCCTTGAGACAGGAGGAAAGTGTGCTGAGAAGCTGTGAGCTCTGACAGACAGGTCCCTTTTAGGACCTCAACATTTCAACCTGTAAAGTGGGAATGATTCTGCCTACATCATAGGTGCTTTATCTCTGGAGGTAAGGAAACAGCCTGTCATGATGGACTGCTGGTCTCCGATGTGAATCTTGTTTTGCCATGGGAGACCAGGAATCATTGTGTGGTCCTGGAGCATGCTGACGTAATCTAGCAAAGTCTGTCATTTAAGAGTAATGCTAGAGTATTGATTTCTTTTTGAACTTTATTTTAGACTTATTCATTTGAGTACACTGTCGCTGTCTCGGGCATTAGATTCTCATTACAGATGGTCATGAGCTACCATGTAGTTACTGGGAATTGAACTTAGGACCTCTGGAAGAGCAGCCAGCACTCTTAACTGCTGAGCCATCTCTCCATCCCTAGAGTACTGCTTTTTATATTTTAATAGTGTGTGTGTGTATGTGTGTGTGTGTGTGTGCGCGCACACAGTTAACTAAGATTAAAGAGGATTTAACTGCCTGTCCCTTGAGCCAAGGCAGTGCCCAGACTGAACTAGAAGACTGCACTGCTTAGTAAGACTCAGGGAAGCCACTGGCTGATGGTTTGGGACAGATAAATTACTGACAGTTGTTAGCGCATTTTCCCGAGGCTCTGCACCCAAGCAGTAGCTAGCTGTGCACCCACGAAGCCACAGTGGAAGGTCCGCTCTGAAGACATCCATAACTCTTCCCTCCCCTCCCCACTTCATTCCTTCAACTCCACCTACACTACCTTAGTGAAGGACTTCAAGTGTCTTTCATTGTTCGGGGGTGGGAGTGTGGGGGGAGGCCTTTGGTTCTGTCATGTTTCCTGAAGGACTTCTTGGATCTTGTGGGAGCCATTTACAAAGCAAAGGACACATAGATAAGAACTGAAGAGAAAGGATGAAAGGGGTGGGGCAAGGATGAGAGGGGCGGGGCAAGGATGAGAGGATCAGGGAAAGGATGGGGGAGTGGGGCAGAAAAGAGGTTTCTGATCTCTTCCATCCTTAATACAGTGATCCACTTACTAATTTCTGCCTCTCTTCTGAAGAAATGTTCACTTATTGATGTAACTCCAACAAAATGGGACTGCTCTTCACGTGGCATTTGGACCACTGTGTCAGCTGCCCATCAAAATAAGCTAAGCTTCTAAGCAAGCATGTACCTTACCATCTCCCCTACTCCTGCTTCCAAGGGGCTCTCAGGACAAAGAGCAGAGAGGCCAAATATCTTCTTAGTAGCATGGTGGATTCATCTATGTCTAATTCTTCCCTGGGGTACCAGGCACATCCCTCCCTGGGAACTAGGCAGCTGGCCTGACTTGTATCACTTCCAAAATGGGAGTAACACTGGATGGGGTCTTAAGGAAGGAGATTACACATGTGGAATATTTCTCACAGCACTTTGTGTGCAGTTATTGCAGTAAATGGTTGAAGGACATCTCAGAGCAATGGGTCCCCAAAGACAAAGAGAAAAGATACAGATAGCATCATTCGTGGGCATACATTTTCCTTCACCTGGAGATTTTTCTTTTTAAAGAGGGTTGTCTCCTGAAACCATTTAGGATCATGCTGTTTGGTTAAGGTCCACATGGATGAGGGAGGCACTTGTATCTGCTTTGGAAACCTGGAGGATAAGAAGGTAACTAGATACGTAGTTTCAGCACAACTAGATATATAGTTTCTAATGAAAATAAACAATGGCTTGGTGTTTGTGAAAATTACACAGCTTTGAATATAAAAAGCAACTGAAACAAAGGAACCTATCTAGGCAGAGTGCACTTCCCACTTAGAAACACCTTTGAATGTCACCGTTGTAGAAGTTCCCCTGGATCCTCTTCGTGCACCCCCACCCCCTTACTCTTCCCATGACCTCTTGTAAAACAGGCAGAACACACTGCTCCCACTTAGCCATTAGTTTTGTGAGTCCTTAAGGAAGTTAAGTGCTCACAAATGAAAAGTTGGTAACTGTGATGGCTTGTATATACTCGGCCCAGGGAGTAGCACTGTTTGAATGTGTGGTCTTGGTGGAGTAGGTGTGTCACTGTAGGTGTGGGTTTTAAGTCCCTTATCCTAGCTGCCTGGAAGCTATTTTTCCACTAGCAGCCTTCAGATGAAGATGTAGAACTCTCAGCTCCGCCTATACCATGCCTGCCTGGATGCTGCCATGTTCCTACCTTGATAATGGATTGAACCTCTGAACCTGCAGCAGCCCTGATTAAATGTTTTCCTTAGAAGACTTGCCTAGGTCATGGCATCTGTTCACATCAGTAAAACCCTAACTATGACAGAAGTCAATTAGATTTTTTTTCCCAGCCATTCATAATGGCAGCTAGGCTATGTGTCCATCACCAAAGAGGAGGAGTTTGGCGGCCGTGATAGCTCCGCCCCAGTGAGAGAGTAATCCTTCCTGATAATTGTACCAGTGCCATCAGCAGAAGCACCTGCACTGCCTTGATCCCACTGAAAACTCTCATCATCGCTTACAGATGCAAAGCCGTCCTCGGGTGGGTGGAAGCAGAAGGCTCCTGGAGGAGAGCCATCACTCCATAAACTCAGCTTTATATATTTTTTTTTAATAAGGAAAGGAATATTTCTGGAATTTATCCTCTGAGGGGACTGAGACACTGATAAGAGGCAAACCATAAAGTTACTTAGAGGGCACTGGATCCTTAGAGCCATTCCCTGCGTTCTCCAACTCACTCTGACAGCTCATAAAAGAGGCTTTAACGGCCTGCAATCTTAGCAGATGTGCCTAGTCCTTTATCGCCGTGTGGGAAGATTCCACTGGAAAAATGTACTCAAGGCTCAGACTGCGAAAGCTGTTTGCTTTTAAAATGCGAGAAATTCCATCTGTGGGTATGTCATACGTGTAGTGATTGTTAAACCAGCATCAGGCTCAGCGAACACTGCAGGCTGCAGAGTGTACGAAGTGTTACGTATTTGCTGAATTTCTGATAAGTGAGGAATTGATTTATTTATGCCTTGCTGTTCTGTTTTCCAGAAATTGTGCATCTTTGACAGTTTTGGAACCCTGGTCTTCGCTGTATTTATGGGAGTGTGGGGTAAGTTACTTTCAGTTTTCTCTCAGTTTGATGGTGTCTGTGTAATTTTGTGTAAGCTATTAAATTCATCTACTTTTAGGACCATGTCCTGGCTGAGCCTCTACTCCTTCAGAGCTTCACTGGTAGATGTCATTCAATTTTACTGTATGAAAATTTACCTCAGAAATCCATGGCTTCAACCACACACGGTTTCATTCTTTTTTGTTTTTGTTTTTGTTTTCCCCTCTCAGTGCCTGAGTCACACACAGCCTGATCTCTGGGGTGAGCCATTGGCTTCTCTGTAAAGAGGTGATCTAGCAGCAAGGAGCCTGGCTTGGTCTGTGGGGTTCCAAATAGTCTCACCCTCAAATGGTCTAGCCTAGGATTATTTATGGGTCTTCAGAGATACGAAAGGAAGCAAAGGACCACAGACCTCAATGGGTTTGGCATTAAGATTATTATTGACATTTATTCTTTGAGAATGCCACACAATTAAATCTGGTTCTATCCACCCCCTGCTTCATGTCTCAAGTAGCCCCTGGATCCTCCCGAGTGCATCTTCCTCTCAACTTCATGTTCTCTTCTATTCTCAAATAGCTCACTAAGCCCAATTGGCACTGCCTGGGTGTACATGGGCTCTTGGCCAGCTCCTGGAACCTAGGCAACCCTACCTCTGGCCACCCCTCCAGAGAAGAATGATTCTCCTTCTCCAAGCAGCTGCTGAATGCCAGCTTCTCCTCCGTTAGAGACTGACTTCTGTGAGCTCACCCCTAGTCTAGGTTGTAATTTGGATTGGCTTATTTGGGGCAGGTCTGGTGCAGGTAACCATGGCTACTATGAGTCTGTGAGTATAGCAGCCATGCCTTGTACAGAAAACAATATTTCATGGTACTCTTCCCTGTCCTCAGGCCATTAAATTTCTCCCCCTTCCCCCTCCTACCCCCCTCCTCCCCCTCTCCTCTCCCTCCTCCCCCCTCTCTTCCCCCTTCCCTCTCCTACTCCCTCTCCTCCCCCTCTCCTCTCTCTCCAACCCCCTCCTCCCTGTCCTCCCCCTCCTCCTCTGCATTGATACCTGAACCTTGGCAGGGGTCTGATAGGAGATGTTCCATTTAGGGCTGAGCAAGGAGACGCTTCTTTACTGACATCAAGAGCATCCTAGAGCTATGGGTTTAAATTAAATGCTGAGACAGCTTGGCTACACAACCATTTAGCAAAGTCACAGCAGTGGGTCCCACCTTAGGGATTGTGACCTCCTCAGATCTGGACTCTTGCTTAGCTCGGTTTAGAGTACCAGGCCTGACTTCTGTCCTGTGAAGCAGACCCCAAATCCAACCAGAAGACAATTGGCTACCCTATAAAAGTCATGCCATGACGGTGCCCTCAGTACCCACAAGTGCAACAGTGACATTGGGCCCATGGTTGCACTGTTTGTTATTGTCCTGGCAGCTGCAGCAGCAAGGCAGGCATCTGAGCCTGAGGCATGAGGGATGGAGTGGAGGAGATGACCCAGGGGTGTGAGTCACTGGAAGCCATCACTGTTTCGGTATCTGTCATCTCAAATGCTCAGGACCAGAGCTCCTCTTCGTCGTCCTCTTTTCCCTGCCCCTTCCCCTCCCCTTTGAATAGACAATCACAGGAATGTATTTAGTCCCCAAATACAAAATCTATAAGACTCCAAAATCACAGTGTTAGTGTAAGTCAGCACTCAGCATGTTTCTGTATTCCATGGTGATAGATCAGGAATGCTTACCCTTATACTATAACAGTCCACACAGTTGGGATTCAGCCTGGGGCAGGGTCAGCGGGAAGGAACAGGAGAACATCCGTGTGCTTGCTTCTTTTTATACTTCTATAGGATTGGAAAGTTTTTAAGTATATTTCACTGTGGTAATAATAGCCAGTTCTCTGTAATAGAAAAGATGCGATCTTGACACGTAAGCTCTGCCTAGAAACTGGATGTTGTTCGTCCTTTTTAATGTGGGTAGCATTGTTAATGTGGTGAGGAAAGCATTTCATTTAAAAACAGATGTCTGAGTGTTTGATTGGTACAAATATTCTAATGTAGAGGGAAAATTCCCATCTTCAGGGATACATGCATTCAACTTCCAGTTGCGTTATGTCTGTTGGGATCAGCAATGTCAGGTCACAGGAAAGTGTGGGGAAAGGAACAGAGCCACACCTCTCAGCTTGAAAGGCAAGTCATTAGTGTGTGCACACAGAGAATTGGGGACCTTGTAGGGCGGTTGGTAGCTTTACCTGTGAAGGGCCACTGAATGGTACATTGTACCCTTAAGAGACACCCATGTGCTGGGTGGTATAGAGAGAATCTTATGTCTGGATGGATGTTGTACCTGTCAATAATAAATCTGCTCACTTGTGGCCTAGGCAGAAAATAGAAGGTGGGAGGGACATCTGGGAGGCAGAAAGAATTCTGGGATAGAGCAGGCAGAAGATCAGCCTGGGAAGATGTGACAAGACAGGTACAGGGTACCTGAGCACAGGTAACCAGCCATGTGGCAGAATGTAGGTTAAATTAATTAGGTTATTTTAGTTATGATCTAGTTAGAATAGATCCTAGCTACATGGCCAAGGTATTTATAAATATATTTTTGAGTCTGAGTCTTTATTTCTGGGATCACGGGACTGGGAGTAAGAACTGGGCCTAACTTCTACAGGGTGGTGGTGGCTGGCACATGCCTTTGAACCCAGCACTCAGGAGGTAGAGGCAGGTGGATCTCTGAGTTCTCCAACTTCAAGGCCAGCCTGGTCTACAGAGTGAGTTCCAAGACAGCCAGGGCTACACAGAGAAACAATAAATAAATAAATAAATAAATAAATAAATAAATAAATAAATAACTAGCTCACCTCTGAGAAAGGGGGGAGAGAGGGGGGAAGAGGGAGAGAGAGAGAGAGAGAGAGAGAGAGAGAGAGAGAGAGAGGGAGGGAGGGAGGGAGGGAGAGGGGGAGGACTAACCCATGGATACTGTAACCCATGGATACTGTTCAGGTACACCGAAATCTACGGTGACCACACTTACCCAGTAAGAGGCCCTGTCATTCAGACACTTGGCATGTTTTACTGGAAAGTACGCACTGGGAGATGCTTGGCACAGAAGCATAGAGCAGGCAGGGGCTGCAGCTCAGTGGGAGGGCGCTTGCCTACTATGCCTACCACGAGTGAGGCTTTGGGTCAGATCTACTATGTATTAGGATCCTCTGTGTTGCCCTCCACTGTTATAAATATATCACCTTCCTCCAGTAGTAGCCAGGGAGCTACACACTTAGGTCAGCGCTCTTAATGGTTTGTGAGCCACAGCTTGTGATCTCTACAGCTCTAACAAGACATTTTAAGTAAAGGGGGAAAAATATATTAATTTTGATGCAGGAGGGACAAAGCCCAAATTTCCCTAAGTTTCCTCCCTCTGATCGTTAACTGCACCCTGGCTGTAGAACTGTCATGCATCAGGCTGTCTGTCAATCCTGCCTGACTTTAGGATGCAGAAAGCGTCTCTGCGTTTTGCTATGTACATCTTTAAGGATATCTGTCTGATGAACTCTCTAAGTGCTATACAGCGGTTTCCTCATTACTTCTGCCTTCTGAGGACTACTGCTGTGAACCTCATTACGGAAAGTCTGAAATTGCAGAGTCGAGGCGGCGGGAGGCTCTGAAGTCATTGCTAACCTCTGCCAATCCTGTGGCGTCTCCTCCTGCACGGTGTATCTGGCACTGACTAATTCTCCGTTCTCTAGATAGAAATGGTAAACACTGAGGGCGGAAAAGCTTTTATCATCCTATACGGTACTAATCACATATGTACCTAGAAATAGCCCGCATTTAGGCTGCACCAACCTGGGAGCTTTGGAGGATTCATGGGATCCTAAGCACAAGCTGTGGTTAAAACAAAGATTCTGAACACATCCCGACCTCATTGCTCCTTGCTCCTTCCCTGGCTTTCCCTGGCTTAGACACGTGGTCATACAATACCATTTCTCAGTGATCACATTTAAGGGCAAGTTTTAAACAAGATCTAGTGATTTCTGGGAAACCACTAGCTTCCTGGATCCAAAGATCCATGGAGTCAGAAAGCCCAGCACCCACACTTGGGAATCAAGAAACTGGTCCTTAGACTGGAGATGTTCCCGCTGCTCTCGCTTCTGTCTCTGTTTCAGGGACACACAGCCATGGCTAATGAGCATTTTAAAAGTCATTTCTAGTACCCCAGTGTAAGAGAGTCTGGGTTAGAAAGGAGGAATGGGGCGAGAAAGCTGATTTACCTTGTAGAACATTGTACGTAAAGGCATCTGAAGAGTTTTAAAACATCCCAGACTCATTGCAGAGTCTGAACGCATCCACCTATCAGAGTTTATGTCTTGCCCTTTTATGTTACAGAATGTAACACCATACCGCATCAATTCTTTTTGTGTTTGGGCATCTTTATCCAATACATACTTTCTTTAGATAGAATGCTATCATAATTAAGATAAGATCCATGCAACTCCCCCCTCATCTCTTGTTATGTTTGGTGGGTACTGGCAGAATTTTAACTGCATCTAGTGGACCAGAGCGGTGGTTCTCAACCTTTCTAATGCTGAAACCCTGTAATAGAGTTCTTCAAGATGTGGTGGCCCTCAACCAGAAAATTACTTAATTGCTACTTTAAGAAATCGTAATATGGATGTCTGTCTTGCAGCTCCTGTGAAAGTGTCATTCTCACCACCACCACCACCACCCCACCCCGCCCACCAAGGGGTTGCAACCTACAGATTGAGAGCCCCTGGCCTAGAGCCTCCTGGTGTGTGGTTTGCCTGGGTCCTGAAGTACAGTGGAGCCCAGCTAGTTATAGTGCAGAGACACGGAGCAAAAGATGATACAGGACAGCAAGCAGTTCCTCCCACTTGGGGCACACTGCATATGAGTACTGATAACTCCCAGGAATACACCAAACATTGGATAACTGCACCCCATAGAGTTCTTGGCTGTGAATAAAATGAAGAATCCCCCTCCAGTCTTGTAACCCCTTGGGGCTTACCTTCAGGGTTGAAACTCTTAACAACTCTGTGTTTTCTACCCGGTCACTTGTTCGCTTCAAATCCAGTCACTTCCAAGGGTGAACTGCCTGAGAAGTAGGCAGCTTCCGACCCTTCGTGTCAGGGAGTCGGGTTAGGTAGCTGCTGCTTTCTCCTTAGGAGACGGTTAGGATTGTTCATGTTGCTTTTTGAGAGTAAAGGTATTTTCATGAATCCTCTTTGACTGGTAGAGTTGTTTCACGGAGCCTGCGTGCAGGTCATGATTTTAAAAGTGAGAAAAATGGCAAGCGGCCCGTGACCACCCAGACAGAAGGTGACAAGCACAAAATAAGACCTCCGTAGAAAGCCTGGCTTTCCCCAGGCTTCAATCAGTGACAGATAAAAGTATAAGCCACGCACGGTGGCCTGCACCTTTAATCCCAGCACTTGGGAGGCAGAGGCAGGTGGATTTCTCTGAGGTTCAGGCCCACCTGGTCTACATAGAGCTTTTGAGGACAGCCAGGGCTACATGGAGAGACCCTGTATCAAGAAACAAAATGATCTCAACAAAAAACGTTCATTAAGAAATTTGCAGCCGGGCGTGGTGGCGTACGCCTTTAATCCCAGTCCTCGGGAGGCAGAGGCAGGTGGATTTCTGAGTTCGAGGCTAGCCTGGTCTACAGAGTTCCAGGACAGCCAGGGCTATACAGAGAAACCCTGTCTCGAAAAACCAAAAGAAAAAAAGAAAGAAAGAAAGAAAGAAAGAAAGAAAGAAAGAAAGAAAGAAAGAAAGAAAGAAATTTGCAGCAAGGTTCTTAGAAAGAGGCAGAGATGTTTAATTTCATGACAATTATATTTTGATGTGTTTATGTTTTAAGGTTCAGAAAAGTAGGGATGGGCAAAGAAATACTTTCTTTTAGCATCCATGGAACTTTCTCCAAGATAGATCCTATTCTAAGACACAAAGTAAGTCTCTACAAGTCTGAGAAGATTGGAATAACCATAGAAAAGATGTGGGCCAGAGCAAAGGCTTAGCAGAGGAGCCACAGAGAGTCCCCACCCCTGGGTGTAGGCCACTCACTCATCAATCCGGCTCCAGAGGATATAGCACCTCTGGCCTCCACAGGTACCTGCACGCACAGTTTTAAAAATAATGAAAATAAATTAAAAAACTGAAAAGATAGACTCTTGAAAATCAAACAACACACTTTTGATTGATGAATGAAGAGGTCATTGAAGAAATCCAGAAACAACTCGAAAAAGTTCCTAGACTCAAATGAAAATTAAAACACAGTCTACCAAAACCTGTTCAGTACAATGAAAACGGTTGTCAGGACGTTTATAGTTGCAAGTACGTACATTTAAAATATAAGAGAGGCTGCAGAGAGGCTGCAAATAAGTAACTTAAGGTACCCCGAGGCCTTGGGAAAACAAAAAGCGAATCCACCAATCAGTAGCTAGAAATTAATTAATTAATTAATTAAATGAGATGCAAATTAATAGATTGGGGAGAAAAACAAACAAACAAAAAACAAAACAAGGGGCCTGGAGAGATGGCTCATCAGTTAAGAGCACTGACTGCTCTTTTAGAGGTCCTGAGTTCAAGTCCCAGCAACCACATGATAGCTAACAACCATCTGTAATGGGATCCGATGCTCTCTTCTGGGGTGTCTGAAGACAGCAACAGTGTACTCATATACATAAAATAAATAAATAAATCTTTAAACAAAACAAAACTCAATGAAACAAAGCAGTGGCCCAGGTCAACTGACATAGCAGAGAGCGGGGCAGTGTTAGCTGGGAGCTCACAGACGACTGGTTCCTTAAGCTGAGGATGGAGGGTACCCAGTTTCCGGCACATTCCCTTCGATGTATTCAATCAGTGCATTTGTCAAGTTGCAGTTGTACATCGTGAACAAGACATTCCTGCCCCCATGACAGTGACAGTGTAGGCATGTCAGACCGCAAGCCTAGAAGCAAATGTAGATCAGACTTGCATGCATGCTGCATGTGTTGACGAGAAGAGGGTGCTGACGGGGGAAACGAAGCACTGTTTGTGAGAGAGCGCACTTTACTAGAATGACCTCAGACTTAGGACACAGAGTGGAGTCAACTTCTGGCACGGGGCATGCTTGGCAGAGTACTTGGGTAAGTTGAAGTAGGGCTCCGTGGGGCTGTGTGGATGTTTACCGAGGGGCTTTAGTTCCATAGTCACCCTGAGAGGGTTGACCCTCACAGTCTCTGGCAAGCGTCTTAGGAAATGTCTGTCCCTTGACACAGCCCACGCCACCCAACAGCCTAACATCCTGAAGGTGTTTATCCAGTGACAAGCAGTCACCTCCTCTCAAAGACACTGAAGGCCTGACTGTTTTCTCAGTGGAACCAGCCCTCACCCTCAGTGGGTGAACTGATTCTAACCGCCCAGGCCGTTTCTACCACCGACTAACTTCTTGGTGAAGTAGTCAATGCAAGCCAGACTGGGAACTGGGTGCTTGAGCCTTTCCGTTGGCTTCACCCTTCGGAATCCATGCCCCTTCTCCAGCATCCTCCCTTTCTTCCAAGCCTCAGGCTCCCTGCTGTGCCCTGCAGAGCCAGCTCTCAACCCTTACCGAGGATTGGAAAACAAGAATAAAAAGAACAACAGTAAACATCCCTCCTTCCAGACCTGTTAAGCCAGAAAGACTCTCAGGGCTGGGGCCTGTGCTCAGGACTCTTTTAAAGCCGCCACCACCACCACCCTCCTAATTGCCTCTTATGTGCAGCCCAGGTGAGATCTGCCACTGTACACACCTCATTTAGTCAACACTGAGGACTCCTGACTTGGCTGGGTCGTCCCAGTCCTCTAGACTAGACACCTGCCCATGGGCAACTATTATCACTGGCTGACTTAGTTACTTTTCTATTGCTGTGATAAAACACCATGACCCAGGCAACTTAGAAGAGTGTTTCACTTGTGCTCACTGTTTTAGAGGGTCAAGGTGGTGAGGAGAGAGAGAGAGAGAGAGAGAGAGAGAGAGAGAGAGAGAGAGAGAGAGAGAGAGAAAGACAGAGCTTACTGAGAAAGACTAGCTCTACTGGCACACCTCCTCTAATAAGGCCACACCTCCTAATCCTTCCCAAACAGTTCCACCAAGTAGGAAACAATTATTCAAATGTATGAGCCTAGGGGATCATTCTCATTCAACACACACACACAGACCCAATATCTTCTTCCCCATGTGCTGCTCCTACACTACACTAGAATCAAGTACTCTGCTCAAAGTAGAAGCCTGGCCTACGTTCTTGACCTCTTCCAGCCCCTTCAGTACACCTTGCATCTGTCCTGTCTGCTTCAACGTCCTTCACACATGCATCCTGATCTGGTGTTACCTACAATGTAGGTTCCCTGTGTGTGCATTCACACAAGACCACCACCAGTGCCCCCTCCCAAACTTTGTTAAACCCCTGGCTCCTTTCGGGGTCTATACTATTCTTTGTAAGTCACCCTCCTGCAGGTCTGTCACTTGGCTGGCCCATCTTCCTCATCTTAAAGCTGCAATCAGAACCTGGCTGGAAAGCACCTGGTGCCCTAGCTTCCTTGACATGGTCAGCTGATCATGTCAGTCATCCCAAGACCTCACATGGCCCCCTCCTCTGGAAGTCTGTCCCTGGAGGTCTGGAAGTCTATTGTAGCGTTCTCAACCTTCCAGATACTGCGACATATATATATATATATATATATATATATATAGTTTCTCATACCATAAAATTATCTTGTTGCTACCTCATAATTTTGCTACTTTTATGAATCATAATGTAAGTACCTGATGTGCTGGATATCTGTTATGAGACCCCTGCAGGGGTGTGACCCCCCCAGGCTGAGAGCCACTGGTCTGTTGGTCGTGTCCAGCACCGTCTGTTTCTTGCTCGCTCTGCCGCGCCTCCCATCTCCATGCATCTCGGACTCCCTTTTTCTCTTTCTTGTTCTCAGCATGTAGTGGACACTTGAACAGTAATTGTGAACAGAAGCACGGTAATGTCAGAATGTTTATGTAAGAAGGGCTAGAGACAGTGCACTAATTAAAAGAGCCTAGGAAACTGACCTGGAAGCTGTATCTCCAATTAACATTTGACAGTTTTAGGGGTTTTTTGGTTTTGTTTTGTTTTGTTTTAATTACATATTATGAAAAATAAAGATGCCTAATTGCTTCGTGTTTGTACAAAATTGAGAAAGAGATGGGTTTTCTGAAAAATATTGTTTTAGCTTATTTAGAGGGCACTAGAGTGTTCTTTCTAGCCCAGTCCCAGGGGGAGGGAGAAAGAGGAGTACAGAGGACATGAGGAGAAGCTGAACTATGAACCAATCTTGAATAGGGAATTACTTGGGTGTTCAGTTGACGAAGTGTGGGTTACAAGCTTTGTGTCTGACATACACACTTGCCTTCTGACCCTCCCTGTGGCCCGCCTCAGAACATCATGTTTTACAGTGTTTGCAAATTACTAACATTTTCATTTAAAGAAAAAAAAAAAAGAGAAAATCACTTCCTGCCTTTTAAATGTTAGTATCTCCTATAAATAGACTGCACTCACCACAAAGAGGAGTGATAATTCCCAGCATGGAGTCTGACACCAACCTTAAAGAGCCCCACTGTCCTCTTCTCTCCTGTCAGTTACATTGTTTTTGGAGTTTTGGAAGCGACGCCAGGCAGAACTTGAGTATGAATGGGACACTGTTGAGCTACAACAAGAGGAACAGGCCCGGCCGGAGTATGAGGCCCAGTGCAATCACGTGGTGATAAACGAGATCACTCAGGTACGTTGTCTGTTCTGCTGCGGTGCAGTGCTCTGCCTGCAGGTTCTCAACATAGTGATGCAGTGAACTGCTCTCTCTGCAGTGGCTCACAACACGACCCACCAGGCCATCATAGGGCTTGAACAATGTAGGTGCCTGTGCCCATTATGGCACCAGTGAGGTGCTGAGTATTCCAGATGTGTCTGGACCCTGCTTAGGACAGTGTACGTAGGAGATCGTTGTCCCTCTCTTGCAGTAACAGTAAAATGGGTATATTTTAGAGAGTGAGAAGGGCGTGGTTGTTTATGGAAGCCATGTTGGCATGTACAGATGAGTTTCCGTCATCACAGGCAGCTTCCTTGCAGCCAGTTTTCATCCTGGGCTAGCCCAGCTGCCCCTCTGTCTGTGCTCAGTCTCAGTCACTGGCCCAGGTACTGGTTGGTCTGTACATACACACGTACACACACACACAAATCCTGTGACTCTTATCCTAAAGTCAGAAGGGTTTGAAGGACAGGAATGCATATGGTCCTACTGTGTGCCAGCATTGTATGAGGCATCTGTCACTGGAAGAGTCTGCCTGTTGTAACTACTGCTGCCAGAAGAAGAAATCTCCCCCTATACCCCCAAATCCCTAATAGGTGATTTCTGGGTGTTTGCAGTATTTCTGTCAACAGAGGTGTTCTTAGACATCAGTGTGGGAATCTGTTCCCACAGAAGGTTTTGAATAGGAGCCATCGCTCCTGGAAGGAAAATTCTTTTACCGAGTGTCTGCAATGTACCCAACTGTAGTTTTCTAAGTTAGCCCCCCCCCAAGATTTTCAGAATGTGGGTGCTATAAGGGATGGGGAGGATACCTGAGCATCCTCATCTTATAAATAGCATACATAGCAGGTACCATTTGGGATGCAGGGAGCCCCCATCCTGAATAATGACTGCTGATTGCTAGAGAGGACAGAGCAGTACCTAGGATACTCCAGTATGAAATCTGTAACTCACACAATGACAAAGCCTTCAGAGAACCAGAGGGGAGGTGGTCTGGCCATTTAAAATGGTCAGCTAATGAACTAACCTCTCCCCCTCCCCCCGTGAAATGCTGTTTGATAAAATTTCCAAATGAAATCTCACTGTTCTTTATTCCTTGTTCCCCCTTTGTTGCCTTGCACATCCTCCTGGGTTAGAGAGCAGAGTCCTGTGTTGTCCTAACACAGCAGCTTGTGGACTGACCGGTCCTGGGTCTGCGCCTCTGTCCCCCTCATCTGTAAAATGGACGTGATAGAGTGTCAAGGTTGCTAGACTGAGGACTGGGGAGAGGGGTGCGTCTGAAGGTCACTTGGGGGACCTGGCACAGAGTGAGCGCCAGCTAAGGGACACAGCTGGTGCTCCACCTCTGGCTGTTCTTCCGAGGAAATCAGGAAGAGTCTTGTCTTTCTCTCTTGGTAAACTATAAGATGGAAACTCAGTATGCCGGCAAGCTAGGGTCTGTTTGTTTTTAAGTCTAAGATCTGTTGACACACCCAGAGATATCAGCAGCTCTGTCGGTGCTGCCCCCTTGACCAGCCGTTTCTATTCACCAGGAGGAGGAACGCATCCCATTCACCACCTGTGGGAAGTGTATCCGGATCACCCTGTGTGCCAGCGCTGTCTTCTTCTGGGTAAGAAGCTGCCGTGTTTGAGTAATTGTTTCATTTTTGTTGTTGTTGTTGTTACTACATGATACATTTTTTTTTTTACTATCTCCTTTAAAATACTGAGGGAAGTGCCAGCCTGGTATGGTGCCTACATGGTCTCCTCTAGAAAGGTGTGGTTGCTACATGGTCCCAGAGAGAGATGGCTCTGGAGCGCTCCCTGGCTGTCACATGGAGTATTGCCAGGTTAGGGTTCCTTCTCCATTGCCCATTGTGGCTCTTTTGTTCCTTCACTCAGTTCTTGTCAGCAGGTCAGGGGTTTCTGGCCATTACTGAAGAACCCAAGTAGGAGGCGGTAAGAGCTCTAAGAAATTGCAATAGCAACAACTAATGTTAATTAGTTAATGTTTAAATCTTAGGACTTTCCATACCAAAAAGATACGCCAAAGAAGAAAGAATAAAAACGAAAGAAAGGAAAAGAGGTTTTAAAATCTGATTTTAGATGAGAAAAAAAATTGCTGAAACCATCAGACTTTACAAACTAGTTCTGTTTGTTATTAATAAAAACATATTAGCTCAATGGTGGTGGTGTACACCTTTAATCCCAGCACTCAGGAGGCAGAGGCAGGTAGATTACTGTGAGTTCAAGGCCAGCCTGGTCCACAGAGCAAGTTCTAGGACAGCTAGGAATATACAAAGAGAAACCCTATCTCAAAAACAAAACAAAACTAACTAACTAACTAACTAAACTATTAGTAGTACAATTTAATGAAAGCTTTGTTTGGCTTGGGACTAAAGAGATTAAAGAATGTGACTTGGCAGCCAGATCTAGGCTCTGAGGCAGGGGTTTAATGCATCAGGAATGAAGACTTGTAGATCCAGAGCGAGTTAATGAACACTGGAAACACTTGCTGGTTGCTGGGGAAAGGAAGGTCATGGTCGTACTTTGGACGGCATGCTGTAATAAATGCCAAAATACCTTTTTAACCGCAAGCCATCAATTCAAAACAAAAATGAGTGAAGGTACTCTCTGGGTCTAAAGCGACTTTTCTAAACTCCACTAGCAGCAGAAGACATTTAAGAAAAGTCGGATTTTGACACACGGACTATAAACAAAATACCCGAAGAAATATAAACACACAGGACGCGACACAAGGACGGATACCTTAGGATGGAGTCCCCACAGCTGCAGGAGCTCAGTAGGCAGGTGACAGCACACGTATGCACCAACCAAGAAAAACCACAGTGGCCCATATAGGAAAACATCCTGAACCTGGTAGGACGAGATCCATGCTTATTGTGAGATTCAGCTCTCTGCCTCCTGGGGGTGCCATGTCAAGGTGACAGGCTGCCCTGTCAGCCTTTCCCACTAGAGCAGGTGATTTTGTTTCTCCATCTTTCCCAGAAAGCAGGTGACTCAGAAAGATTTGTGTGTGTTAGCTTAATGTAGCTTTTACAAACTGTCCATCAAGAACCACCTCAAAGTCCAGAGTGGCCGCACTGATCGGTCATGCCAGTTTTCGCAGAACCAGGACAGGATGGTTTGTTCGAAGTCCTCTTGGGCCACATAGCAAGATCTTGTCATGAACGGGATAGGTGTTATGCAGAGGCAAGAATGTTTTCACAGACATTATAACATTTTATAACACATGTGCTCACACATAGGCCTATCCACACTTGAACACCACAGCCTAAAATGGCCTACTTCAGACTCAGCCAGACAGTGGAAGGCATGGCCAGACAGTGGAAGGCATGGCCAGACAGTGGGAGGCTGCATATCCTTACACAGGTTTGCTCATGGAATATCCGTGACATGTGATATTCGTAAGGTTTATGATGAGTTCAAGGGAAAGATACAAATGATACGAGAAGTGGCTTTTAATGAGCAAATAAGGCATAATTCTGAAATAGCTTTGCTTTCATAGTTATCTTACCTATTCTCTTGATATACTCTTAATAATTAAAAGGCTTGTCTTTGTTTTTGTTTTTAATTGGAGGTGATAAAGCCAATTTCCCTTTAGTGTATATGATAGTGAAGTTGGGTTTATCAGTTCCTGAAAGTCAACTCCAGGTCTGGGATATAATTTTGGTGAGGTCTGGTAACTACAACTTAAATATCCAGTAGGTACCCAGTACGCTGAGGGTTTAGGAGAGATTGGCTCCACAGAGGAAAGGCCAGCTTCTCTCCTAGAGGGGGAAGGGATCTATGTCAGTCCACTGTGGAGCTCTCTACAGTGAGCACGCAGCACTACAGCTTGATCTGAAATATGCCAGAGTCAGAAAAAGATGAACCTGAGGGGGTGAGTGTGCCCGGCTCCAAGAAGACCAACCAAGCAAACCCCACAGCCGGTCATGGAGACCTAGCAGGTTTTGTAACAGCCCTGGAAGGTACCACAATCTGTTACCCAAGCCAAGGGCGGGGCAGGCCAGTGAGAAGCAGAGCATTGGAGGTCTGTGTCTCATGCCCACACTTTCCCCTCCCGTTGGCTTAATCTAGAACAAATTTTTGCTCTTTCAGCCTGTGTGGTATCTCAGCCTTCTAACACTGCCTACGGTACAGACTAATTAGCAAATCCACCAGCGAAAGAGTGTTGAGGTTGGCAGTGAGCTCTCACTCTAAGGATGCTCAGTGATGAATAATTATAAAAGTAATTGGGGGTGGGGAGGAATTATTAGAAAGGTTTAAATGGCCTGTTTGGAAAAAAAGGCAAGGACTTCTTCATAATACAGTTTTTCTCAGCCTTAGTTAATTTACACATGTGCACGCACATGTGCGCTCTCTCTCTCTCTCTCTCTCTCTCTCTCTCTCTCTTTCACACACACACACACACACACACACACACACACACACACACAAGATCCTTTTCATTTCACAAGACTTAACTGTGAAAGAGGAAAGGAGATAATGAGCGAGAATACAGGGAAATACAATGCCTTCTCTGTATGCAGATGGCACAGCAAGGAAGAAAACGGTCTTTTTAACACTTTGTTTGCCATGATCCTAGCTAATACTACCCAGTGCTAGTCCTAGGCCTTAGAGTAGTAGTCTGCCCATTGTGGGGGGAGAGAGAAGCTGGGGTGGGGAGTAGGGAGGGCAGTTAACCTGTACAGGGGTCCGCCGCCAGCGGCAGAGCTGGGGTTCCCATGCAGGAGTCAGTAGCTCCTCTTCCCTGTAGGTTGACGTAGGGTGTGCCTTGCTTGGTTCTGGAGTTCTTGTTCTCTGTAGCTCCCCTCCATCCCCACCCTGGCTGTCATCATGAGCCATGAGACAGAGTCCATGGTTCTAAAGTATATCCAAGGAAGAAACCATAGGGACAGTTTAAAACGGTCTCTCTCTCCAATGGTGTCTAAACCAGTGGTTCTCAACCTTCCCGATCCTGTGATCTTTTAAGATAGTCCCTTGTGTCGTGGTGACTCCCGACCATAAACGGGCCAGAGGAAGCAAACCCGTTTACCGAGAAAGTAAAATCATATCATGTGTAGGCTCTGTTGAGGGCCCCCTAGTGACCCTGGGAAGTGGGATTCAGAAGTGCAGCAGCTCCATAGAGCGGACCTCGTGGGGATGCAGGTGTGCATGACAGCTCAGGGATATCTGAGTGTGAAACCATGAGAAGCCCTTCAGGCAGAGAGCTGCTGCCAATACCAGCTACCCGGTACCTCGGCTAGTGCTCCAGTCAGGCCCTGCTGCTCCCGTGGTAAAGGCAAAGCCAGTCCCGGTGGGCTCTTAGTGACTGGTTCTCTGATGGGAGGGGTGAACTGCAGAAACCCTGGCTCACTCCACACCCGACCCGCTCAGTGCTGTCCAAGGGATACTTTCATAACTTCTGGGATCGTGGCTCCTACCTAGGACAGCAGCAGTTCTCAACCTTCCCGACGCTCCAACCCTTTAATACACTTCCTCATGTTGTGGTGTCCACCTCCCCCCAACCATAAAATTATTTCGTGGCTACTCCGTAACAGTAATTTTCTACTGTTACGAATTGTAATGTAAATAACTGATATGCAGGATATCTGCTCATATGATCCCTGTGAAAGGGTCTCTCTTCGCCTCCAAAGGAGAACCAATGATCTAGAAAGTCCCTCCACCTTTGTGCTATCTGAAGATAATGCTCCTTTTGACAAAGACATTCTTTAAAAAACATTATTATTTATTTTATGTATATGAGTACACTGTGGCTGTACAGATGGTTGTGAGCCATCATGTGGTTGCTGGGGATTGAACTCAGGACCTTGTGCTGCCCCTCAGATTTATTTATTATTATAAATAACTGTAGCTGTCTTCAGACACACCAGAAGAGGGCATCAGATCCCATTACAGATGGTTGTGAGCCACCATGTGGTTGCTGGGATTTGAACTCAGGACCTCTGGAAGAGCAGTCAGTGCTCTTACCCGCTGAGCCGTCTCTCTAGCCCGACATAGACATTCTTTAGTGACACTTTACAGGACAGTTGCACAGAACACGCAGCAAGTGCCATACCATGTCCTCTCCTGCCCGGCACATAGTGCGACTGTCAATAGTATCCCTCTCAGGTGGGTGCTTCCTCTTTGGCTCGCCCACTTCTTCCTACTCTACCCCCATTTCCTCTTGTGGCACTTACGTGAGATTTCCTACATGGGGCACCTGCCCCTTCATTATGTGAGTGTGGGGCCAGCGCCCGTGCAGCTCTGGCTGACTCCTGCAGAGGCTAACGCTGCCGCATCGCTGATGGTTTCAGATCCTGCTCATCATCGCCTCTGTGATCGGGATCATTGTCTACAGGCTGTCCGTGTTCATCGTGTTTTCCACAACGCTTCCCAAGAACCCCAACGGGACAGACCCGATCCAGAAGTACCTGACCCCACAGATGGCCACATCCATCACAGCCTCCATCATCAGCTTCATCATCATCATGATCCTCAATACCATCTACGAGAAGGTGGCCATCATGATCACCAACTTCGGTGAGGTTCTGCCTGGAAAGCCATCGAGCTCTTCTCATTCCAGTGGGTTAAGATGGGGAGCGACTTGCGAGCTTGAGCGTAGCGCTCTATCCCGTACGGGAAGTAAGAGGTGCACATGAGCATCTTTGTATTTGAAGCGAGAAAACGGAGGTAATGTCCGAGCTCTATGAGCACATCAGGCTGAAGAATAGGTTCAGTTCCATTAGCTCCTGTAAGCACATGGTGGCTTTATTGCAACAGGCAGAATAGGGTCTCTGCTCCAGCTGCAAGTGCACACCTCTGTCACAGAGCAAACAAACTGCCACACTAGTGGGTGCCTGCCTTCTCCCATGCCGCCTCTGTTAGTGCGGCTCTCATCAGCTCTGCTTCTGGATGGCTTGCATCCCAGGCAGCTGCTTCATGGCTAGAGTCGGGGGCTTCCTACACACTGCATGCTTTTGGGTCTTTCTCAGAATGATGGTCAGAGGTCAGCCTGAGCTTCCCAAATGCCTCTAGCCAGTTACTCCTGCCCCGACAGTTTCCATCAGATCTTACAATTCCGGAAGACCGCTAGGCATTTCAGAGATGATTTTCTGAGGGTTGGCTGTGTTGCTCAGGGGCACAGGTCCTGGGTTTGATCCCTAGGACCACAACAAAGATAGCTAGAGGATTTTAGACCAAAACAGTTCTTGCTAATATTTGATAACATAGCATTTATAGGTTTTAAGGAGAAGTGTGTGTGTATGTGTGTGTGTGTGTATGTGTGTGTGTGTGTGTGCGCGCGCGTGCACACACATGTGCACGTGTAACTTGCCATGGGGGATACATGTTTATTTGGGAAGAGAACTCAAAACAATGTGTAAACTCAGAATTAACACAGCGGCTATATTAAGGAATGGAAAGCAGATTAAATTGAAACAGTGTGAATTGTATTTATTTCAGTGTGTTATCTGGGTCTTTGATTTGGGTCTCAGAGCTGTTTGGAATTTCAGCATCTCTCTTGTTGATCTGACTGCAGAGCTCCCAAGGACCCAGACTGATTATGAGAACAGCCTGACCATGAAGATGTTCTTGTTCCAGTTTGTCAACTACTACTCCTCGTGCTTCTACATCGCATTCTTCAAGGGCAAATTCGTGGGCTATCCCGGGGACCCGGTATACTTGCTGGGCAAATACAGAAACGAAGAGGTGAGAAAACAGACATGTTACTCTCTGGACAGCTGAGTTGGCTGCTTGCTTTCTCTCAGCTGCCTAATGAATAGTAACTTCCTTGTGTATTTCTGAGGTATTTTTAGCCAGGAGAACAAATAGAGATGTTAATGTAACGCCTCTTTGCAAGTTAATACACCTGGAATCTAAATGTTTTTCTCTTTGTAACACGCCAGTGTGACCCGGGGGGCTGCCTCCTTGAACTGACTACACAGCTGACGATCATCATGGGGGGAAAGGCAATCTGGAATAACATACAAGAAGTCTTGCTCCCGTGAGTACTACTGGGTGGCAGGAAGGGGGGACAGGCCAGCCCACCCACTGAAACAGTTTACCCATGGAGCCATGCATCTGTCTCTAAAGCAGATTAGAAGGCATTGAAATTGAAGGCCTCTGGACAAAAGGTCCAACCGGGAGTTTGTATGTGTTTAATAATTATAGAGAGAGGCTCAGCAGACGGCTCAGTTGTGATGTGCTTCCTGGGGAATTGGGAACCCCTGTACCCATGTAAAAAAACGAGGCACTCCCACAAACACGTGCATCCGTGTTGCTGGGGAGGGAGAAACAAGAGGAGCCCTGGAGCTCACTGGCCAGTGCAGTGCGTGAGCATAGCTCAATGGGGGAGCTCTGGGCTCAAGGATAAATCATGCCTCAAAGAAGCTAGATCATGAAGATAGAGGAAGACACGTGATGTCAACCCCTGGGCTTTATATGCTCCTGCACACTTGAGTGCACACCCAAACACATGCAGATGCACACAAGCACACACGATAGTTATAGAAGACCTTCATCTTCATATCTAGCAGAAATCGCACCTGCCGTAGTTTATGTCTCTGAGGTTATCACTGAGATAGCTGAGTAAACAGACCTTTGAGGAAAGGCCCTTGTGGGCTGTGAGATGGCTCAATGGATAAGAGCACTGACTGCTCTTCCTAAGGTTCTGAGTTCAAATCCCAGCAACCACATGGTGGCTCACAACCACCCATAATGAGATCTGACACCCTCTTCTGGTGCATCTGAAGTCAGCTACAGTGTACTTATGTATAATAATAAATTAATCTTTTTGTAAAAAAGAGAGATAGAAAGGACCCTTGTTAGTGCTGTGAACTTCATATTGCCACGAATTTGCATAGCATCCCCCACCCATGCATCTAGAAGTCATCAGTAGTAACGTGTTAGATGCCTAATATGTGCCGGTCTCTGCACTAAAAGCTGTGTGTTTTCATGTGTATATGTTTATGTGTGCCAGTACATACTCACATAGCCTGATTTCATAAATCTTAATCTCCCTTTTGCTAACAAAGATCTGAGGCTTAACGGGATTAAGTGACTTACTCAGATCACACGGGCGGGGAGAGCTTACAGTGGGATGCAACTTTAGGATCCCATGACTTCAGACTCCGTGTTGTCAGGAACAGACATCTCCTGTGACCCCCGAGACATCAGAAACAATCACCACAGGAGGTTTTGAATGGTTTCCCTAAAAACCTGAGAAAGCGGCAGAGCACAGCGACTCCCCGTTGTTAGCAAGGGCCCTGCTCTCGGATCTGTCCACGGTCCAGCACCGCCTGGATTTTGTGCAAACAGGACGCTTGATATAACAGTTTTCCATTGCAGTTTAACATATTATCACATGCTTAATAGGCTAAAATAAGGTTCAATGTCTCCCCGCCCCAGAGAAGTCTGGGGAGGCTCTAACTGAGCTAACTTGAAGGCGTTGGCTAGCCAAGGCCTTTCCAGGTCTTGGGTGAATCTGCTTTGGCTTTGCGGGCCTTGAGGTCACCTGGACTTTTGCCTTGGGAAGCTGCCTGTCAAAGTACCGCCCCATTCTGTGGTTCTCAGCCCCCACTGTGCCACTGAAGATGGCCTCCTGTGCTGTAGTCGATGCTTTCTGGGGACCTGGCGCTCTTCAGATCTTCAGGAGGCCCGCAGGGAACCTCCCTGGGAGGCTGTTCTGAGCACACGCTGCCTTTTGCAAAGCACTTTCTGGCTTCCAGTTTTGTTTTCCTGAAACTTCTGGTCACCCTTCTTCGGTGACAGTACCAACAGTGTCCCCTCTCCTTAATGTCCTCCAGCATAGATGTAAACTTAGGAAGGATTTTGATTTCAAAACGTCAATTTCTTTGTAACACCTTTTATCCCACTGTGCAGTGGGATGGACCACCGGGTGCAGGCTGATGCCCCCTGCATTCTTCACCGCACTGCCTCTCCACATACAACAATTCCCACCACATCCAGTTTCCGCCTCTTTTTTTTGCCGTGAATCTTTGCCTCCCTCACAGCCAGGTTTCTATTCATTCTCTCTGGAATAGTTAGTTAGCAGACCGGGTTTCAGAGCACCCACATTCTTCTCTGGGGCTTTATCCACCCTGTTCTGTGTGACCTGTCAAGGCCCTTCTTAAAGCTAAGACAACACTCCCATCCCAGGAAAGGATTCCAGCTTTAGCTGTGAGATAACTTTAATCCTGCTGCACAGAAAACAACCCTTCCTTTCATCAAGTTCATATTTGTGTTTTTCCAGATAAGTAAAAGTAGGTCATGCGCAAATCTGGCTGTTTCAATGTGAAAATTAAAAAAAAAAAAATCTTAACTCATTCTTAGGCTACTAAGGGAGCTTTTCCTGAGCCAAGTAGGTTGTTTAACACTAAATTGTTTGATTAAGTAACTGCCTGGCAGTGAGCTGCTTTCTGAGCTTTAAATGTTAGTGGGTAGGGGATATTTCCTAGATTAATTATGAGCAATTGAAATGTGACCTGCAGCACCCAGGGCCTGTCCATGCTTTGACTCCAGGTAAGCTTATTGTTAATAATCACAGAGATTCCTATTCTGGCTTGAAGAGACTGATGTCATATGTCTTTAATTCTCTTCCACTGGCTCGAAACCCAAGACTGCCAAGTGTCAGTCACGACAGCCTCCCTGGGGCCCCTGCTCTGCATGGCTGAGTTCCCTGCTTCCACACAGAATCCAGAACAGTGGAGTGCCCATCACCTCTGCTCCCCAGACCCTTACTCCTCTGAAGAGTGTCAGAGCAAAGAAGAGTCAACCCAGCTCCTTTCATATGAGGTTGCTATGCCAGTGGAACACAGTGTAGGATATTTGATGAGAATTTCTCAGACTTGGTCGTTTCAGGCCCACACCCTTCATTCCACATGGATTCCTAGACTGCACTGAGCCTACAGCTAGATTGGTTCCAGGTACAGAGCAGGCACTGGACATGAGCCCCTGAGCGAGTGTTGCCTTGGCCTCATGGGCAGATCATCAATAAATTATATGGTATTTTGCTAGCACCAGAGAATGTCAGCTGCTGGTCATTGCAGCCCTGGTGTTTGAGACAGTCTAGAGATTTTCTTCCCCAAAGATGATGCTAACATTAAATAATGAAAACCCTAAAAGACCTAGAACATTAGTGCCCTTGGGTGTTCAGCCAGGGGGGACCGCTGTCACATTTCTTTCCCTCTGTGTATCTCTTATCTTTTCAAAATAACAATGCATTTGCATAACAAGAGAAGATACTATAGTAGAGAAAACCTCCTCAAGAGGGGCCTGGACAAGACCTCCATAGCTACACTGACCCCTTCACAAGAACATTGAATTCGGCTGTGAAATATTGAGGACGAGGTGGGAGCCTCTAGGTGGGATGGCAGCTGACTCTAGTTTGATAAAAGGCCAAGAGAAAGTGTGATACGAAGTTTTATCTCCGTGTTTTCTTAATGTTATGGTAAATTAGTACAGGAGTAACTTTGTAACCTCTGCTTCTAGTCTCTGCTAGGGAGGGAAAGGATCTGTTGCTTTTTTCTTTCTTTCTTTCAAGTTCTGTGGTGTAATTCCCAAGCATAGCCAAGGTTGAGATCTGGCTCCAGAATCACGGTCCAGTTTGTTGTTGTTGTTGTTGTTGTTGTTTAAAAAAAAGAAAAAAAAAGTCCAAAGGCTCAGAAGATAGCTGAGTCTCTATCACAGATGAGTAATTCAACTCGGAGAAACGGAACAATAGGCTTGGAGTCTATAGCTCATAAAGCCAGGCAGAGAGTCAGCTACTGTGGCCGACGGTGCGTGGGAAGAGAGCATGAGCGGAAGGAGAAGTATCTGCTGAGTTAGGTATACACCAGGACAGAGGATATATTGGGAAGCTCAGAAAGAAAATGCCTGCTTGTTCTAGGCCATGGACAGTGTTCAGAAAAGGCAGGGGAGTGGGAAGCAAACAAACCAACCGAGAGCCAGCCCTTGTTTATCACAGCTTGGTGCCACCTATGGTAAGAGCCCCTGTGATGGCTGCAGCATTAAAGATTCTAAGGTGTCCTCAGATCTTTGCGTTGACATACAGGAGGGTTTGCTGTCCACAAACAATGACATCTTTAAGCAGGAGCCATGCATCCACATGGCCTGGTGTCTCCAAGCCAACATTCCAATCATAGCTCCATATTCAGCAGCCTCTGCCTGTTAGCTCATAGTGGTCAGCAGGAGGTCCTGCGGGTGTGGGGAAGCATTCTGGCCCCTTTTCCCTGTTGGATTCCCATCAGTCCTGACATCATCCCGGGCTAATGGACATCCCATGGACATATTTTGACTCACCAGGAAAGCTGGAGAAAAGGAGAGTGTGGGTTTCAGGGGCCTCTAAGTCTGAGTTCCTCCTGGCCTGGCTGCCTACGGAGGAAGTGGGAAGAAATGGGGAAGCCAGGGAAGGGTGTCTGCCCTGAGTGAGGCCTCAGTCAGGGGAGGCTGGCATGAGACCAGCAGGAGGAAGGCCAGCACAGTGAGTCAACTCCTGTCAGCCTCACATTTTAAACACTTGGTGGGCTCAAAGAACAGGTGAGGGCCTGCACCAGCTTATAGCATTTGTCTTTAGAGTCCATTGATGGGTCTTCATTGTCAGAATTTCAGACCCACACAAGCCTATTGTCTAAGCAACAGAAGTGAAGGAGATGTGTATGTACTTGAAGCCAGCTGTCACTTTAGGAGGCGGAGTTTGTCACAGATGCATGGCCAGTTCTGTTGCCATCTCAGATCTGTTTTCAAGGAAGATTGCTATGAAAAGGGCAAGCATTTATCAGGGACTGAGAAGCATGTTCAAAAGGAGAAGAGGCTGGAATGGAGCAGTCTGCAGCAATGCACAGAGCAGGCTCTGCACCCTCATCTGGAGGACCTGCATCTCTTCTGTTGTCCTCAAGCTGACTGAGGCAGAGTCTGAGACCTATTTTATAATTTTTGTGCATAATGTTCTCCTAAGAACACCCAATCCCCCCCCCATCTGCCTCCCCCAGTCTCAGAGATCCCACACCGGCGTGCTGGCTTTGCTTCCCACTTCCCGGGATCACAAGAGCTGCTGCGTTGTACTGTCAAAAGCAGGTGTCATCCTGGTTGGGCTGTCTGTAGTCACTAGGAAGTACCCCAGCCTGGAGGTTCTTGGCCTGATGCTCAGCCTTCTGCCTCCTTCAGATCTTCATAATTACTATCCTAAGATGACCATCTGTCATGGTTTGTATATGCTCGGCCCCGGGAGTGGCACTATTTGAAGGTGTGGCCCTGTGGGTGTGGGCTTTAAGACCCTCATCCTAGCTGCCTGGAAGTCAGTCTTCCACTAGCAGCCTTCAGATGAAGATGTTGAACTCTTAGCTCCTCCTTCACCATGCCTGCCTGGATGCTGCCATGCTCCCACCTTGATGATAATGGACTGAACCTCTGAAGCTCTAAGCCAGCCCCAATTAAATGGTGTCCTTATAAGAGTTGTCTTTGTCATGGTGTCTGCTCACAGCAATAAAACCCTAACTAAGACACCATCCCTGTTCTTCCTGCACACTGTTACAAACAGAACTTGTCTACAGCAGCTAGCACTAACTTGCATCTCTGTCTTCCTTCTGCTTATTTCACTGAAATTTTTTTATACTGAAAAAATATATTTTGAATGATTAGAGGGGGAGAAATTGGGCAAACTGAAGATGTTTAACATGCAAAAGAGAAACTTAATTTCTTGGGAGGATTACATATTCAGCTTTGAGACAGCAAGAAATACTTCGTGATGCGGGGTCTGACAGTGTGTGTTCTCATTTATAATTTGATCTTTCTGACAGATGGATTATGAATCTAATTGGACGATATAAAAGAGTCTCGGGATCAGAAACGATAACCCCACGATGGGAACAGGATTACCATCTGCAGCCCATGGGCAAGCTGGGATTGTTCTATGAGTATCTTGAAATGAGTAAGTTTCCTGTGCATTATGTTGGGATATGTGTTAAGAGTTGAAAAGCATCTGTCGTTGAGCCACAGAATTATTTAGTGCATTGAAGTGATATGAAGAGTGGTGTGTTTGCCTCTACCAGAATAAAATTAGATGGTAGAGAAAAGTCAAAGCCAAAAAGTCAAAGCCAAAAAGTCAAAGATGGCTGGGTATGCTTTTGTTAATGTTTATGTCGTTCAATGCTAAGGATTTATTGCCGGGCAGTGAGATGGGATTTTCCTTGATGTATGGCTTTACTGTGAGTTCTCAGGGTGTTCTGGCCATGTTGTCTGTGAATGAACCCTATCACTTTCCTGATTCAGTCAGTTTAGGCTCAGGTCCATGCAGACACTGTGATTGGCTGGGACAGAATCACAGAGCCAGCCCATGAGAACGTGCTCCCTCGTAACAGGAGGGATCTCTATTGCCTTTCACACCTTGGTCCTGCCAGAGATGGCCTCTTGTTTCCTCCGCACAGTGTACCGGCCTGGAGTGAGTTAGGACTTGGCACAGGTCCTGCCTTACCTTCCTGCATGTCTTGTCCATTTGTGAATTACTTGCCCGGGCTCTTGTTTTGTCGTGTGGCTTTAAGCTCTCTTGCTTTTGATAGATGCATCTCAGAACAGAGTTCCTTTGAAAACACTAACCTTTCTGTTGTGAATGACATGCTAAATCTAAAAGATGGCTAACCGTTCACTTCTGTATCCCTTTCACCTAAACATCACAGAGAATCATGCTATTTTAAAGGTGGTAAGAACAGAAAAACAGGCATAAAATCTGACAGGCCTTACATTTACCCATAGGAGTTTGTGTTTTCCAGGATAGGGCTTCCTGCAGATAGCGGGTGGGTTATTAAATCGCAATCTATATATAAGATGTGCATAATACGCAGGAATATCTGTTTGTCTGGGTGAGAAGACAGTCCACTTTGTGTCTGTTACCAGCCTGGGGTCAGATTTGAACTTCGGTTTTTTTTTTTGCTTTTTATCAAAATGGAGTTTTATTAAGGGTGCAGCATCAGTGTGGAATGAGGTGTAAGAGACAGATGCATATCCTAACTGTCTGTCTCTTGCCAGGGCTATTATCAGCATTAATAATAGCACTCTGGTATAGAACGTTATCTATTTGAGCCTCTCCCCACCAAAAAAAGACTATGGGAAGTTGTTTTGACCCCAATCAATTAGCTAAATGTATGGCGTTAAGGGGAAAACTACAGAGCCATGCTTTTGGGAAGAAAATCGGACTTTCAGAGTTTCATAGGCCTATTAAAATAGTTATGAACTAATTAATTTGGTCTCATCCTACCCTACAATATATGTATGATCTATTCTGCCATAACAGACTTTGAGATTTCTTACAATGCTTTATAGCCATCCCTTACAGCCACCCCAACAAGTCCCAATGACTTAGAAAGCTTCCTGAGTTTCTGAGCACAGACAATCTGTCACTATGCAGTCAGTAACACGGTGAAATCAGTGTTTAGTGTTAAGCTGGGGAAAGATACATTCTTCAGAACCCTTTGAATTCCTGTCTTATTTCCCTAAAAATAAATACTGTCTTTGGGAGTGGCATCACTCCCACGTGACCTTCACGGTGCCCTTCCACGTTTACCAGCAATGCCACTGTGCACCTTCCTTTAGGTACCTTCCTATGGGTGTGCCCTTCCCCTCCCAGCAGGTAGCCCTGTGCCTTCCACCAGCCACTGCTCCTTGCCTCTCGTTCCTGCTCACTGGCTCTTGAGGGACCTCCACAGAACCACTTAGGTCTTCACTCTGCTTTGCTGCTCTTGGGGAGCTAGGCAGCCTTGACTCCCATAATCCTATGCAAGCATGAATGCCTCTCCCCCCTCCACTTTTCTTAACTCGGCCAGCTGCAGGCAGCTACCAAGCCCTTAGCATGAGTGCTTGGAACTTACTACTCCCAGGTACATGCTGCCTTTGACACAAGTATGCAACGGCTGGTCGATCCCACATTTGCACTACTCCACCCACCCTCAGTGCCCACTGAGGCTGTATGCCCTATTATTTTTGTTCTTGTTACTGATTTTTTTTAAAAGTAAATTTCCCCATAATTTGAGATTGAGTAATTCTAGGGTATTAGCCAAAGTTGCCTGGCAGAATCTTAGACCCTACCTCAGAAAATTTGAGAGGAACAGCTACTGATACTAAAGACTGGAAGCTGAAGATACTGTTTTTTTGTACCTTGGGTCTACCTGTCATAGACACAGGTATCTTGAGAATGTGGTGATGACGTCTTCAGAGTTGATAGGTGCCATAGCAGAGGACACCAAAGCACTTGCGTTTCCACATTTGCCCTCTTAATTGGACCCATCTCCAAAGCCAAATTTCCAAAATCATGAGAATAATGGCTATTTTCCTTTATTTCTTGCTGCTGTGTTAAAATACCCCGAGGAAAGCCATTTAAGTGAGGAAGAGGTTCAATTTAGCTCACAGTTCAAGGTACAACAGTCCACCACGGTGCAGAAGTCCAGGCAGGGCAGGAGCCTGAAGCAGATGGTCACATCACATCCCCAGAAACAGAGAAAGATGCATGTGTGCTAATGTTTACCTTTCTTCAGCCACTGGATACAGCCCAGGGCTTCCTGCCCATAGCAGAGTCTCCCTACATCCATCGATGGAGTGGAGATATTCCCTGACAGGCATGCCCCAAGGCCCATCTCCCAGGAGATCTAGGTGCCGTCAAGGTGATACCACCAATCATTGTGGTTGTAACAGTTACTCCGTCGATGCTTACTGTTGTGAATAGCTCAGCTCTTTAACATCGCCCTGGCTCGCCCCTGTGACACACCTACCAGATGGGCTGCACTCTCTAGAAAGGGGACCTGCTTTTTCCTTTGCCTCTCTTGTGTTCCTGTCTACCACCTGCACAGAAGACTTCTAGTCCTTAAAGCACTGGCTTTCTAGCGTGGCAGACGGGTCACTCCTGTCTCTTCCTTCCCTACCCAGTGTTGGGTGTGCCACTGTGCCAAGCGCTGCCGCACTGTTTGCCAGAGATACCAAGCTGAGATTCGGTGCATGCCCTCGCAGAGCTGGACCCACAGTAGATTGTGTAATAAAAGCCAAGCAGGATTTGGGCAAGCAGATGGTGTCTGTGATTTTAAAAAGTGAGTGCTAGTATCAAAGGTGTGGTGAGGGAAATGGACACGACTCGGGCTGGTGGAGAACTGGGCACCTTGGAAAACACAGAGCTACTCCCCGATTGCTTCCGATTATGTAGACAAAGCATAGCTGAAGCAGAGGCTCGATGGCAGGGATGTGGGGTAAACTATAGATGTGTGTGATGACCTCTGTGTGCATCGCTAGGGCTTGGGACTCATATGAAAGAATGGGGATTTATAGAAATATTGGTAAGCAAGAGAATTGTGTGGTGTTTATTGAAGGTCAGATGATTCCGGAAGCAGAGTGGTGGTTATTTTGGATGGGGTCTGTCTTTGGTGGGAGGACGATAACTAGGTGACAGCAGCTAATGCTGATAAGGGAAAAGTGAATGAACAGAGGTCGTGGGCATGAGAATAGACATGGGGAGACAGGTTTGAGCATTGGAGGGGTGGGTGACTCAGGTGGTAGGTGAGGAATAGAGTTCCCAAGGCTCTTTCCAGGAGATAGGATGTGCAGGGTGCAAGCAGGAGGGGAGCTGGTGTGGAGATGCTCTGGGGTCTGTAAGACATCAGAATGGCAGTGTTAGCGGGGAAGGTGGGTGCACAGGTCAGGCACGGAGGAGCCGAGGACGAGGCCATGGGGGTGGATCAGGTGTGTCTTGCAGGACTTGAGAAAGACTGACAAGAGTGTCGATGAGGCCCAGGCAGAGGAGGGAAACGGGAGGAAAACTCTAGCAGGGCTCTCTCTGCAGAGGCTTTTGAGGGTGCCAGCGTTGTCCGGGGGGAGATTGAAACACGGCAGACAGGGGCATGAGACAGGAGGGAAAGTCAAAGCTAAAACCCTGTAGATGCCCCAACAGTTGGAAGCGGATGGAGCCCTGCGGGTAATCGTGTTTTAGAGGCTCGTATTTAATATATAACTTGCCTTTTTACGTTAAGTAAAAACAAATCAAAAACCATCCCCGTGGAGAGGGAGATGCCTGGCCCTGTCAAAAACTATCTGTCTGAATGAGCGAGGTCAGGAGCACTCCTGGGCTTCCGCATGGGCAGCCACATTTGGGGGTGGGGGTGGGGAACTGCAGGCGTAGCTTCCGTGCAGCAGCGAGGGTTTGTGGGATGCTGAGTTCAGAGGATGGGGTGACTGGCAGAGAAGTGCGGTGCCGCCATGGAGAACGTGTTAGGGAGTAACCTTGCTAACATCTCCTCTTATTCTTCATTTCAAAGGGTGCTTAGAAAGTTCTTCTCACTATTAGAAATCTTAATCCTTTTGGGGGTAAAAGCAATGAAGGGCCTAGCCTTTGCAGTGATTTAGCCAGCTGTAGGAGAAACCCCCCCCCCTTAACATACAGTAAGACCCCATGGACATTTGCATTTCTTCTTCAAAACCTCCTGTTTAGCCAGGACCCTGTCTTCATGTACTAGATCCCAGTGTGGTGGTGAACTGGCCGTTCTCTTTTGATTCTTTACCAGAGTGATCTACGCTGGTTGTCAGTAATCTACGCTGGTTGTCAGTGTTATTTTAACTGTTTGTTGATGTCTCTTCAAATTTAAGTGTCTGAATAGCCATAAGGAATTACTAGCTAGGTTTGTATATCCCCAAATTGTGTCTAGCTGATTAAGAATATACACACCCTGTCATTCATTCATTTCTCTATAATAATCATTAGTCTTAACACTTAGGATTAATTTACTCTAACAAAGTATTGTTTTAGTTATAAATGGTATCATTTCACTTTTGGACTTTTAACTGTTATTCTGGCCTCTCTTGGACACTCAAGATCTGGCTATGCTACATTCTCCCTCTAACACAGGGACTCCAATCTGCCCTTCCAGTAGGTTGGACGCTGGTTGGTTTATCACAGTCAGCTCTGACCCATTCTGCAGTCTCTTACTTGCCTGGCCCAAGGCTGGTGTGGATGGCTAGCGGTTTCAGAGATGCAGAGGCAGGCGTGGCTCCTGCTGCTAACACAGCTTGGGTCCTTGCCTGATGCCGACCATGGCCGCCTGCGCCTGGCCTGTGTGGCTTACCTCCTCTCCGTTCTGAAGTACTCCTCTGGTAGGCTGGTCTCTCAGACCAGAAGCAGCAGGTGCACCACAGCCTTGCCCTTCTCCAGTAGAATGGAGCAAAGGCCTCGAAGAGTCGTCAGGTGACCTCTCCTCCAGTCTTGGGCTCACTCACACCTGTGTAGGTGTCTCCCGCAGCTCTGCTAGTAAGGTAGGAAGGACCTCAGAGAGGTTTCAGCTAGTTCTTTGGTCTTAATACCATTCTTCACCCTCTCCATGGTAGAGTTTATCCATTCTCTATACCAAGGTCACACACATTTCAGATAGAGTAAAGGCTGAGTTACCGCTTGAATCTCGACCTTGTGGCCACACAGACTGACAAGGGTGAGGACGGCTGAATGTGTGCCTGCAACACACAGGTGACGAAGTCTCTGTCGGCCTGCCTGCACCCCCTCGTTTGCTTCCAACATCCTCTGAATACCAGCTTCATAGGCACGCATTTCTGTCTTCTCTCTGCTTACTAGATTCTTCTACTCTGTTCATTCTTAAATCGCAAGCCCTGGCCCTGCTTCTCATGTTCTCTTAACAGGAAGAATGAGCCGTGTTCTCAGGTTGCCTCCGGCATATGAGCAGCACGCAACCATGCTTGGCTTAAAAAGTTTCCAACATGTCGTCTCTTTTGAGTGAATACACGTGTGGGAGATGAGCTGTGTTTAGTCACCTTTCTTTAGATTTCGTATTTATGTTTCGTATTCGTCCTGCCGTGAGCACTGTGTTGTGATTGGCTGTTGTCTCCTCGCTGGGTGGGTGGGTCATTTGTTGGCCTTTTAAATTTCTTTATAAAAGTAGAGGGAATTTACATTGTCCTCCCATCTGTCCTCCCCACCGTGATGTGTGTCCATTCCGTTGACAGTTATTCAGTTTGGGTTCGTCACTTTATTTGTGGCCTCTTTCCCACTGGCTCCCCTGCTGGCTCTGGTGAACAATATTTTGGAAATAAGAGTGGACGCGTGGAAGCTCACAACTCAGTTTAGACGTATGGTGCCAGAAAAAGCCCAGGATATCGGCGCGTGGCAGCCCATCATGCAAGGAATAGCCATCCTGGCCGTGGTGACCAACGTGAGTAGCCTGGGATTCACGGGTAGACCGCCCAATTTTATCTTTCTAGGTATGGGTGTCTTGCCTGCGTGTATGTGGACCACATGTGTGCTTGGTGAGGCCAGGAGAGAGAGTGGAAACCACGCCCCACCCCAGAACTGAAGTTTCAGGTGGTTGTGAACCTGCCATGTGGGTGCTGGGAATAGAAGCTGGGTCTGTTGCAAGAGGAGCAAGTGTTCTTCTCCACTGAGCTAATTGTTAGGCAACTATCTTCTGATACATTTTAGTTGCTTACTGTTATGATTGACTCACCCCACCAGGACATCCTGTGGAGGAGGGATCACGGTTTCTCCTCTGCCAACAACATCTTTATCTAAAGAAACAGAAGAGCAATAGGAACTGAAACTTCTATTCATCTGTGACATAAAAGCATCAGCAAAGACCGCTTTTAAACCCAGGCAGATGCAGGTTCATTCCGAGTCAGAGCATCCTAAAAGCATTTCACCATATATCATCACTATATATTCCAATGTATACATATATACATCACATCTTAAAATATTAACTGTGATGAAGGAAAAATGGCCCTAGTAACCTTCTTGTCTCCAGGGAAACAAGCTCTTATGAGAGGTGGGGCTCTTATGAGAGGTGGGGCAGTCCCAGCTGTGAGAGAACCCAAGTGTAGCCTGTGGAGGTTGTTTGCTTGGGTAGAGGCCAAGTGGCAGCTGTTCTTATGCAGAACAGTTCAACACCAGCCCATCAGAGGATCTCTTGCCTACAAAGGTCCTCAAAAAAAAACAGGGTTATTTCTGCCCTAGCCCAGCTTCCCAAACAAAATGATTTTTCAATTTTCATTCCTGAAGTCACAATTTGCTGAATCCCCCAGGAGCTCCTGCCAAAGCAGAAGAGAAAGTGGTCCCGGGCACTGCAAGAGGGAAGTGCACCGTGAAGTCAGGCAGATCTGTGTTCCACTTCCCGGCACCACAGCTTGAGCCGTGTGATCTTGGCCCCGCACACTGCCGAGCCCCGTTTTATATGTGTTAGATGAATGCCTCTGCACTCAGCATGGCTTGGGAAATCACTGAATTGCAGCGGACACACGGAGCCCGGTCCTCGTTCACACAGTTGCCGCTGTTTGACTTCATTACCTAACATCATTAACTGTGGTTCCCTGAGGACTCTGACAGGCACCTCAAAAATCAGTCACCCCCTTGACTGGTTACAGTGAAACAAGTTAGCTGTCGCCCCACCCCCACCACTTTTCTGAATTGCAGGCAACCTTTAGCTTTGAGAAACTGATAGATTAAATCAGTTTCCTCTCGCCCCAAGAGCCCCTACCTTCAATGCCCACTGTGTTTGAAAATGAAGACTGATGTTTAGAGCCATGACAGCAAGGCCTTTCAAGGTCCACAGTCACGAAAGCAGGAATCTGTCATATCCAATATGCCACAGTACATTAGGCAGGGCAGGAACACGGACCCGGCCGCTTTAGGAAAACTTTAGGCACGAAGGTTTGAAACTAAAAGGGTTTTTTTTGTTTGACCTTCAGAAACAGAAAATTGATGTGGTTCTGGCACCTGATTCCCCAAGCATTTTGGAGTGATTCTTTCAGGCACCTTCTCCCTTTATCCACGCCATGGCTGTGCTCCATGAACACAGATGGAGGACTGGCTGGGTTTCCAAAGTACTGTGTGTGTGGTGTGTATGTGTGTGTGTACGCCTCTGTGTGTGCGTTCGCGATGACACACACCCACTGTCTAATTGTGGTTGCTGGCTACTTTTTTTATTATAATATACTCTGGCAAAGCCCCTCACTAGATTGTGTCATTGGTTAAACTATTGACAACCCTTCAGCCCATATTCTTAGCGTCTGTCACCCCACTTATATAACCCTCCCCCTGAAGTACTGTACACAATGTCCACAGCCTAATGTGTACAAAAGAAAGAAGAGAGGCCACCCTGGTAGGAGACACCAAGCAGGGGTGTGCTGTGAAGTCACTTGAGCTAAAAGCTGGCGGTTCCATAAATAAGCACAGCTGACATTGTTGTGCTGTGCCAGAGCATCTGCTATTGAAGAGCAATTTTAATTTATTTTGATATAAATGGAACTTGTGTACAGAACAGCATGGGAAATGAGGCAAGCTACACTCTGTGTATTCTTGCGGCATAGCTCAGAGTAGCTCAATTCAGGGGAAAAGGTATCTTGTCAGAAAAACAAAGATTTCTCCTCATGGTTGGAGTCTTTCTTCCTCCCTGAAGTATATCTCGGGTGATTCTGTTAAAAGATAGCATTGAGTTAAATGATACCAGGAAAATTTCATCTATTGAAACCTGGCACAAGACCAAATCTTGTCTTACCTCCCGGCTGACAGGCACACACACACACACACACACACACACACATACAGCCACAGATTCTTCACATCACAGACATCAAGGGAGCTGGCTCAGGTAGAGAAAAAGCCCCTGTTTTCTTGCTTTGCCCAAATCTTGTTTGATACTTTGTAGTCTCACTGCAACTAAAACGCATATGTCCAGATGACTACTATTAAAAATCACTTTGAGCCAAAACACATGTCTGTTCTTGGGCTTCAGCTGATGATTGGCCTAACGTGGATACAATTTCCCCTTTGTCCCTGTAAGCCGTTTCATATACCAGAGTCAAAGCCTCAAATTAAAGTTCTTTGGGGAAGGTGCATGTAGTTCTAAATAGGCTTTTGTCCTAGTACACTTCTGCCTGGCATAGACACAGGCTCATAACTGGCCCATCTATGCAGGAACATACTAAAGCTGTGTTCAGTGATAATTTATGGTTTCAGTACTTTATCCACTTAATCTTCTGGAAGCTTGGATGCTCAGATACTAAGGTGTTAGAAAGCTGGCTTTGTTTCCTGATTGTGTGAATGGTAGTTCATCAGGCCGTGGATTGTCTAAGTCTAAGATAGCAAGACAGGGGGAGAAGTTTAGTGGCCATTATATAACCAGGGATCAGGAGAGGTGTGTTTTAGTCAGTTTCAGTCTTCTTTGTGAAAAACAAGTGATTTTATTTTATTTTTTTTAAATCAGTTTCATATAAAGTCTTTATTCAACAAATGAGTTCTATGAAGCAAGGTTATCTTCATAATACTGACCTTAGTGTTTTAACTGTAAACCATGACAGACTCCTGGTTCTATGAAGAAGCGCTCTGAGGTTTAAGTGGATGTTGTAACTTTGATCAACGCTGATGTACACACAGGATACACAAGCCAGTCTGGCTCTTCTGCTCTTCATAGTGCCCCGATATATTCATTTATTTGTTCCATGTATTTCAGAGGCAACCGTTGGTCCTTTCAACCTTCCCTTAGAATGGAAGACCTCCCAAAGTGTCTTCTACTTGAAATATGTATAATTCCACCAAAAGATACATCTTGGTGGAAACCACGATGCTGCCACCCTAACTTTCCTCTTTTGTTTCCCCAATGTAGGCCATGATCATTGCCTTCACATCAGACATGATCCCCCGCCTGGTGTATTATTGGTCCTTCTCCATCCCTCCCTATGGGGACCACACTTACTACACCATGGACGGCTACATCAACAACACTCTTTCTGTCTTCAACATCACGGACTTCAAGAATACAGACAAAGAAAACCCATACATTGGGCTTGGAAACTATACCTTGTGCAGGCAAGTTTTGATTCCCCGGTTCTAAAAATGTACCTCATCTTATAAAAAAAAAAGCTTCCGGTGTGTGTGATAAGATTCTAACTGGTAGCATTTAAGTCTGCGATAAAGAGATGGTTTTCACAGCGCTTTCCTTTTAGTAACACTCAAAAAGATTAAAGTTAATGAAGAGCAATGGTAGGGCCTGTAAACCAGATTTGAAAGGTGTTCAAATGGGCGCATCATAACGATGGAGAAGAAAGCCTGGTGCATCTCAGAAATGGAGAGAGCTAGCTGAGAGTTTTAGAAATTCAGGCCATTCCATTCTAAGACTGCCTTCTGAAGCTGGCGAATGCAGCTCAGTTGGTAGTTCTTACCAAGCCTGCTCAAAGCATAAAACCAGAAGTGGTGGTGCATGCCCGTAACCCCAGCACTGAGGGAGTAGATGGCTTCAGGTAAACTGTTTCCAGTGGAGGCGAACCTGAGATATATAGTAAGTTCAAGCCCAGCCTGGGCTACATAGTAAAAGTCTATTTCAATAAAATAATAATAGAAGAATAAAGAGCCAGGTAGGCTGTAGCTCCGCAGGAGAGAACACAGCCCCAGGTTCTATCCCCAACAGTGCAATGAAGAGAAATAAGACAGCGTTGTTATTCATGGACGACCTAAAGCTAATGATGACACATGGGCACCTCAGTTAGCAATGACGTAAGGGTCATGCGGTAAGGGGTGTCAAGTACTCTGCTCTGGTGGATGGGAAGGTCAACTATGGATAGACAGCACCAGCTCACTTACCAGTTGGTAGTTTGTTGACCATGTAGGTCATGCAAATTTATTTTCTCTATTATTACAGTTTCTTAAACCCCAATTCACTTAATTCAACTGTTCAGAGCCATTCTGATGTAGATTTCCAATATCACAACCAAGAAGTTAGACAAGACCAAGATAGCTGACTGAGCAGAATGCTGATCTCAGCAGTTATATTCTTGTATGTTTAATACTTCACAGTTAGGGACTTAGAAACGGGCCGGGTGAAAACCCTAAGTTACCCAGGGGGAAACATGAAAACGTTGTCACTTTGTAAAGACGTGTCCTGTTTTACCTAGCTGGGGTCGGTCATTTTCTGCTTCCGTGCTCAATAAGATCCTTCTGGATGATTTTCTTCCAGTCTTTGATACCACATTGAACTTGAGGTGAAATGAAGGTGATGCCTGCTTTAAAAATTACTGCGTCGAAGATGACTCTGGGTTTTTGTTTTTTGGTTTTTTTGGTTGTTTTGTTTTTGTTTTTGTTTTTTGAGACAGGGTTTCTCTGTATAGCCCTGGCTAACCTGGAACTCACTCTGTAGACCAGGTTGGCCTCAAACTCAGAAATCCGCCTGCCTCTGCCTCCCGAGTGCTGGGATTAAAGGCGTGCACCACTCTGGTTTTAAGTCAGGCCCTTGTTTACATTATCCATCAAAACAATTGTCTCCTAATGTGCCTGGTTGTGTTTCCAGGTACCGTGACTTCCGAAACCCACCGGGGCACCCACAAGAGTATAAACACAACATCTACTACTGGCACGTGATTGCCGCCAAGCTGGCCTTCATCATTGTCATGGAGGTAAGAGAAGTGGGCTCTGAGACAGGCTATGGTGGTGCACATTCATAAGCCATCTGTGTCCCTTTAAGTATTGCCAACTTTATTCAGTGTATATTAGGGCATGAACTAATCAGATTTGGCCTGAGAATAGATGGTTCCTAACACTGAATGAAATAGCTGTTTTAAATGTTAGAAAGCATGACCATGTATGTCAAGGGAGGCTCGGTCCCACTTAATACAGTATTCACTGGGTACCTTTGTACTTTGGGGCACACTGAGAGGCATGTTGGATTGTGAAAGGCCTCATGGAGCTATTATGCATCTGTGTTCCATGCAGCTGCTGCATGGGCACCCAACTCCTTATAGTGCTTCTCTCTCTAACGTTAGCGCTGAGAAAATGACACGGCTGTAGAGCATCGGCCGATCTAGCCAATGTCTCAGAGGGCATTACTAGGAACAAACTAGGGAGCCCTATTTGTTGTGCAAAGACAGACATCAACCCTCACATGTTTAAGCTACCCTAGGTACATCTTCTGTCCTGTGTAAAATTCTGGGGCTTTGCAATCTGATCCAAAAAAAAAGAAGAAGAAGAAATTAAAAATAGAAGACTAAGAAAATGGGGGATGGAGGAGAGGAACATTTTCCATAGCAGACAAAAGGTGTCAGCTATGGAACAGAAAGTACAGCACAGGTCATAAAGGAAAATGCAGCTCACCAGAGACAGGAGGCAGAGGGAAGAGGCCCACAGATGACAAAGAGAACTAGGATTAGAATGAGGGAGGGTTCTCCACAGCAACGGTGGGAGCCAGAAGCAACAGTTCTAGAACTTCAGCCTGTGAACCTAGAAAGGGAATTACTGAGTTTTTTGGGGTTTTTTGTTTTGTTTTGTTTTTATTTTTGTTCCCACAACAAAAGGTTGGTGAACCACAGCCCCTTTTATGGAGAGAAATAACAAATTGAGAGAACACAGAGGAGGAATCCTTCCCAAACTCCTGGGAGGCTGGAATAGCCCAGATTGGTGGTCCTCCACCGAGCACTAAGTCAATAGCAAAATGACACTTACGAAGAAGCAGCAAAATGTATGGTTGGAAGGGTCCTAAGCCCACCAGAAATATGTGTTTTCCAATGGTCACGACCCACAGGTTGAGAACCACTGACCCAGATCCTAAACTTACAATCACAGGCACAGAGAAGAAAACTGTCTGACTCAGAGGCGCGTCTTTATCTCAGCACAAAGGAGGCAGAGGTGCTTGGCCCCTGTGAGTGCCAGGCCAACCAGAACTACACTGGGAGAACCTGTCTCAAAAAAAAGGGGGGGGGGGGGATTAAGGCTATTCTTGCTGCCTCATAAATACAGAGGTCCTCGTAGACTGTGTAAACTGAACCTGCAGGGTATTCTTAAAAGACGGCACAACGCCCTATTGGCTTTACCCTGTGAATGTTACCAGCCTCTATACAGATGAATCTGACCCTCTTCTGTCACACTCTCTTCCTGCATCTGTTGCTACACACAGCTGTGCTCACAGCTCTCTGTTGCTCTTCCCCAAGTGAGGTCAGGGTCCCCAAAGGCCTGGCAGCATTTGTTTCCACTCCCCTTCCGCTCCTCCCTCCTCTCCAGTCATTCTCTACTTCCTAAGTCATCTATCCTGCTGTGGGTATGGTGACCATAATGTCTGTCCTGTGGCCAATTCCGTGAGCAGCATCTCTGCCCACATGTTACCCAGCAGCGACACCAACTCGGCCAGTCTCTCACTCTTCTATGAAGCCTGCCCCTTGGCTTCAGGAAAACGATTATTTAGTGTTTTAAAGCAGGAAAAAGAAATCTAGGAAAGTTAGAACACTAAAAGGGTCCATTCAGCAGAAGGAAGTAGCAATTCTAGACAATACATCCCAGATAGAGGGTCACCTAGTATCAAAAGTCTATCAGTGTGCTTCAAAGGAGAAGCAATGTCGGTGAGAGAGGAATTCACCAGCTCGCCTTCAGCTGCGTACAGGTCATCTCTACCCAAAACAAACAAGGAACCGGGCTCTAGACAAGGTGGGCCCCACTGACGCCCACAGAACATTGTGCCTGCCTGGGGTAACGCACACATTCCTCTCCACAGCGGAGCACCCTGCCAGGGCCCGTCACAGGGGAAGCTGCAAAATAAGTCTCAGCGCAAGCTTAAAAATTAAAAATTAAAATCCTATCAAGTGGCTTTTCTGTGTACGATGCAATTAGATGAGAAATTTCGGAAAGCACACATGTGCACAGAAATTAAGTGACATCTTCCAGAGCAACTGGCAAAGCAGTAGAGATATTAAGAGAGGATTTTTTTAAAAAACTTTTTAAACAAATGATAGTGGAAATAAACGTGCCAAAACATTTGGAATACAATGAAGGCAGTATTGAAGCACATTTTTTTTTTTTTTAATTTGTGGTCACATCAGTTTAGCAGGAAAATCCCAAATAGCCCCAAGGATGAGAAAAATGAGTGTCTCTTCTCAGTCTGAGCCCGGTGCTGCCAAAGCTTTCTGCTCGTTAGCTCCCTTACATCCATGTGTGTTCCCATACCCACTCTAGGCTGCCCCGTCTCTCTCTTTTCTACAATCTCCTCCTCTGTGCTGTGACGTCTTTGTCTAGCCGGTCTCACAGGAAGCCCTTCCCACCCCTCTTCCTTTTCTCTCACCCCCCACATTCAAGTCTGTTGGCTTTTCCCCCAACAGTAGACCACTGACCCCTTCTTACAGTCTTGCCTGCTTTCACCAGGTGTTGGCTAGCTTTGTATGGCAACGCTGGCAGGCTCGCTCTGGCTGCTACTCTCCAGCCATGGTCCCCTCTTGCTTTGGGCCTAGACTGAGGCAGCACCCCAAACCAGGAGAACGCTATGGTGAGGAAGCTGCTCCCTTCGTGGCAGCCAGTAAGCGAGGGATAGAGTCCAAGTGTCCCCTACGAGCACACACCATCATAGCCTAACCTCCTGCTAAGCCCCTTCCCCCTCAATCGCATCACAAGCTGGGAGCCAACCTTCAGCACAGGGCTTTGGAGAAACCAAGGTCCACCAGGCCAGAGCCACTGTCATTTCTTGCCTGGCTGTGCCCTGGTCTCTACCTGGAGACTACTGAGTTCTGACCTTAGAGTAAAAGCCAGAGTCCCTGTCGTGGTGTGTCCAGCCTTGTCTGTGGCTCTCACTGTGGTTTCTCCTTACAGCCTCATCACTCGAGATCATGTTCTGGAAGCTTCCCTGCCCTGACTCTGCCCTCCTGATACCTCCATGGCTCATTCCCTCGCCCCTTAAACTCTTGGCTGGGTTGTATGTGTGCAGACTACTCTGGGTAAAGTGTTTGTACTGAGTTCAGCATCCTGTTGCACTCCATGGGGGTTGCACCATTCTAGGTTCTCCCAAAACTCTAAGCAGTGCTTGATACTAAGTACAATCCATTCTTCTCCCTCCTTCTCCTCCCCTCCTTCTCCCCCCTTCCCTCCTCCTCCTCCTCTCCCTCACTCCCCCATCTCTCTTTAAGCATCTTACGGCAATTCATCTATCTCTCTTTTATACATGAAATATATCTGGCCAAAGGGACTTTGGGACAGTGACTAACAAATGCTTAAGTGAGACCAAACTCAGGATCCATTTGAAAATCAGAAATTGGTAATAGAAGAAAAGTGAGATCTCACCAAGGGCTGAGACGGAGCACAGCCGAAACCGCCCCACTGCTGGAGCGAGCTAAGCAGGTGCCACCGCTCCAGAACGGACTGGGTCATCCTGTAGAACTGGGCATTCGATTGGCCAAGTGTCTCAGCAGTGTCCCCTATAGGTTCCTGTTCTTTATAAACCTACATATTCACAACAGCACTGTTGATATGAAAACTGAGAACCAACCCAATGCCTAACAGTAGAGGAACATACGTGTTGCAGCATACCCACTGGGAGCATTACACACAGTAAAAGTAACCATAATGAGCCAGCTATGGAAATGGCATTAAGAACTTTAGAAACTGGTTTTGAATTTTAAAAAGGTATTTTCCCAAAGGCTATCTAGAGGGGTGGGAGAGATGGCGCAGCAGTTAAGAGTACTTCCAGTTCCAGGGCCTCTGATATCCCTTTCTAGCATCCATGGGTGGTGTACATGGTATACACACAGGGAAAACTCACAGAAAGTAAGTAAGTCTGTTTTTGAAAGACTGTCAAGTACTATTTTTATAAAGCTCAAATCAAGTAGGATTAAATACATTATTGGTGAATACATGTATATTTTGGTTTCTTTTTTCCCTTATAGTAACATTGCATATAGGATAGTATCTTTGAGAACGGAACAGGGACTTAGGAAATACAACAGCACTGTCAGTGGTCTGGGTTTTTAACTTAATGGACGATGTAGGGGCGTTCATTTTATTATTTTTGTTTCACCACATCGTTCAAACTGACATCGGACTCGGTCTCCTGTGTGCTGGAGTGGTAGTATGTATGTGGATGAGAATACACACAATCGGGTGGACTCCTCGCTCATGCTAAAGTAACACGGTCCCACTGAACACTGACAGGTCACTCCTTTATATCCCGTTGCTTTTAGACTGAAGGGCCACAGTGTCATAATGACAAGAGTAAACCTCGGGGACTCGGTGCCCCTCTGACATTGTCTTCTCTCTTCCCTGCAGCATATCATCTACTCTGTGAAGTTCTTCATTTCCTACGCAATTCCGGATGTGTCAAATATCACGAAAAGCAAGATCAAGAGGGAGAAATACCTCACGCAGAAGCTGCTTCACGAGAGTCACCTCAAAGACCTGACCAAAAACATGGGGCTCATCGCCGAGAGGATTGGAGGAACGGTTGACAACAGCGTGCGGCCAAAACTCGAATGAGCGGGAGCGTTAGGCCGAGAGAAGCACTTTAAAGATAATTAGCTGTCAGACATGTGCGAATCACTAGAGAGGATGACATTGGAGTCTTCCCCGTGCCCATTTCTGCCTGCCTGCGTCGTCTTCCAGTTTCAGCTAGCAGTGCGGGAACTGGAGAACGGAAAACTTTGATCAGGCAGCGCCTAACACCACCTACCTGGAGGACCTGAATGTGCTCCCTCTTTTGATAAATTGGAACTTTAGTAACAGATAAAAGCCCCAAGGTGTGCCCAAGTCCTCCCCGGGGACTTTGCTTTTCTGACCTCACGTGTGCAGAGCTCCTTTTCTGTGCTTAATTTTGCATTTTGCCAAATCTATCCCAGACCTATTTTGTCCGGACAGCACCATCACCAAAGACCAGGCAGACCTCAGCCTTAATCGCCTATCAACAATTGCCAGCTCAGGATTGAGTTAGGATGCTGTGTTAGGTCCCAGGTAGACTCAAGAGTTCACAGTATTTCAGTGTCTTACTGTACACTCCAAGGAAGGAGACTCCGCTGCGTATGAAACAGCTTCTGTATCGTTTCAGCCTGTATTTCCACCTCCAAGAAATACTCGTCTTAGATTGGCATGAAGATGGAGGGTATTGAATGATGAAGCCTGTCCCTGATACTCCACGGTGACAGACACCTGCTCTCTAGCAATACTCCCAGCATGCTCTAGGCCTGACCAACGTTGACTGGCTTCAGATCTTAAGGGAGTAAGATGAAAAGGTAGTAGCTCTTGTTGATCTGAACAGTTAATTTATCTCTTCTTGGTAGATGATAATCAAATGATTGTAACTGTATCGTCCTCAGCATTATGGGCCGGGGAGCCCATCTACTTCATGAGAACAGACTTAGCAGATGCAGAAAGGTGGCACTACCAATCACCAAGCGCCTTCTGCCTCTCTCGCTGAAAAAGGCTGGTGGCCTGACGACACTGGGCGTCGTCAGAGCAACAGCCAGCAACCCAATCACTAGCCATATCCTGTGATCCCTCTGTGGCTGATGTCACTCACTAGGAACCCTACCGACTTCTCAGCTTGCCAAGGTGACCAGCTTCCTTCCCCGGCTCCGTTCATTTCCTAGGCCTGCTAACTCATGTGTAATCACGGCTGTGCTGGAGACAAGTCTACCCAGATTGTTGCCCTTTGAGGAAGGAAACCCTGGGTTGAATCTGAACCCCAAGCCTCCTCTCGGGCCATCAGGGGGTTATGGGAAAGGCTGGTTTATCTCTTGAAGGCTTGCTGCGAAGCCTCAGCTTCCTAGCGCCTTGGCCTCCCTGTTGGTTGGCTGGGCAGTCTCTCTGCAGCCCGTGCTCCGCTTCTCCTCCAGTCCATCTGAAGGAGACATGGCGATACCTCACACCCTTGACTGATACCGGAGGTCAGTGCTGGGTGAAGAAGGGAGGACCTGCCTCACATTGTTTGGGGATCGGGCTGCTGCTGACTGGATGGGGGTGGAATGCCTCGGGGCCTAGGAGCCAAGCCAAGGAGAGTGAGCGGTTTTAGAGACTGCCTTCTCAACGCCCGTGGTATTAAATGCCCACCACGAATGATTTACTAGAGAATCAACATGATTGATCAAAGCAGTGTCCTGGGCTTTTGAGTGCCCAGGTGGTCAGTGTGGGAGTATTTCCCTCCTCCCTTGTACTGGGAGTCCAGGGCCCGCCATACAGTGTCTATCTGTGCTGAGATAAAAATGACTGCCCTCCTCAGTGAGGGATGTTCTCACTGCACAGCTAAAACCAAGTGCCACCCCTTGCCCCACGCCCCAGACTACCCTGCTCCCTCTGTTACCTCTTTTTCCAGAGCCCGTGCTCACTTCCTAAGGACGGGGAAGTACTCCCACTTAACACCATAGAAAAGGGAAAACTTCCCTCGCATAACCCTTCCCTTCCTTTCTTTGTAGACACAAAGAAAAATGTCAAATAAAAAGTGCATTTATTCACCTATATTCCCGAGCCAAGAACTCCCTTCACAAAGTGGAAAATACCACTGTGGACAGGAGGAGGAGGAAAAAAGCCTTCCTTTTCTGAAAGGAGTACTCATGGCATCTGATGCTACCAGAATGCTGAACCACAGCAAGGTTGCTGTAGGCTCCCAATGGCGTCAGTGTCATTCCTGTGTGGCCTGTGCCAAGTTGGTGATGGTTAGGAACAGGGGACACCTTCGGAGACAGTGAGGTAGACCCCAGGCCCAGGAAAACCAAGGGCATGACTGGCCACCCACCTGTCTAGCATGAACCACTAGAGAAGTTCTATCCTTTCATAATGCCTTTGCATTTTAATGGATTAACTCGGTAGACCCGGTTCTCAGGGGATTTTTCTTTAAATGTTCCTCGGATGTTTTTAGGTATCCTATTAGAAGTAGAAGTCCACAATTTGTCTTGAAATTAAACGAGGCCTTCTGATAATGAGTTTGTCAAGTTTCCCCTTCGCAGGGCACGTGGGTCTTGAGTTTCATAGGACATCCGTTTGTGATGGGGGCAGAGCGGGGTGTGTTGGTCTCACCGGACTTGTATGTTCGTTCCTACTATGTTTGAGAAGTGGAGACAGTGCAGAGCTCAGCTGAAGAGGGACTGAAATTTGTGATGCTTCCCGTACACTGTGTCCCCAGTGTAATGTTTGTAACTGATGTCTGTTAATTTCTATGAATTTTAATATTTTTTAATTAATGAGCATTTTAATAAAATCAGTTTTACAAACAATACTGCGGCCTAACGAGGTTTAATAATTGTCTTATTAATGTTTTTTAAAGGAACAGGTTTCTGAGATTTGCCAATTACTGGTTAAGAATCACTTAGATGATGGGTGTGCACTTCTGCCTAGAGTATATCTAAAGTGACTTTTCATGGCCTGCGGTTACATGGACTTTCGGCCAAGGTAGCTGCTGTAAATCCAGGTGAGCTGAAGACCTTCTCACCTGCTCACCAGCCCAGGTACCGTAGAGTCACCGGTGAGATGACACCCCTTTGTCACTAACCCTCTTTGGGTCTCACGGTGTAGCTCAGGCGAGCCTCCTCTCGTGCTCGGAGAGTACAGGTGAGCCACACACCTGGCTCTTGAATGCATATTAGAACAGTACTAATAAGGAACCTTCTCTTCTACACATCGTAAGCAAACGGTTAGTTACAAGTTTACTTCCAACGCTAAGCATCCCCTTTTCAACGGGGAGTGCCTCGGTCCTGACCAAAAGATGCAAATTCTCCAACATGGTTTAAGAGGCTTTTGCATGTGAAACTGTAAGTGTTTTTAAAATAATCTTCAGAAGTCAAGGTGGCTCTTTTTTTTTTTTCTTCAGAGAAGAGGCAAAGTAACAGGCGTTTAGGGGACACAGGAGGTGACTGGACTCTTGAGGATTGAGAAGGATGGGCATGGTATCACCTCGGTTTCAGACCAGGCAAGGGTGAGGAGGCCCGTGAATTAATATCTCGCTAAGTCAGATTAACACACACACACAACGCACACATAATCACAAAGCCTTACCAACCAACTGGATCAACAGGGAGAAAATATGTGAACCCTAAACCAAGCTGTTGAAATAACCTGTTCAAACAAGGAAAAAGGGAGAGAGGGAGGCGGAGGGGAGAGGAGAATGAAGGCATTCAGAGCCTTTGGAAACAAACCTGCATTTTCAGCATACCACAGCCTCGACCTATCTTGAAAGGAGACAATATCCAAATTTGGACAGATTTAGGAGTCAGACCTCTGCGTATCCCCATCTCTGGGACTCCACAGATATTCTACCACACACTCAGGTAATGGTTGCTCTTGGAGTGACTGTCACAGGCCAACTCTTACGGTGTGAATATCAAATGTCCCCTACAGGGCTATTTATTGCATGCTTGGTCACCAGCTAGTGGCACTATTTGGGGAGACTGGAAAATGTAGGAGATAGGACGTCACTGGAAATAATAGGTTACTAGGGGCATACCCTGATGCCTGGTCCCCAGACCCTTGACTCCACTCGGCTATCTCTGCCACATGCCCCTGCCATCATGATGTCAAGGCTCACCACAGTCCCATACAAATGGTCATGTGCTACACCATTTGAAATGTATCCTGCCTTGATAATATTAGCTGTGTTGTGTTTTACAAGAGAGGAGAGAGAGAGAAGGAAGGAAAGGAAACGAAAGGAAAAGGAAAGGGCCCACATATGTTTGGTGGAGGCACAGTATGGTGAGGTAGAAGGGGGTTCCTCTGCTGGCCCTTGCTGAGGCATCCCTTCCCCCTGAGGTACTGGTATAGAATAGAGTTTATTTAGGGCATGGGGAGGGGAGTTGAGGGAATAGAGGCAGAGAATGGCAGAGAGAGACAGACAGAGTATGTGTGTGTCTGTCTGTCTGTCTAGAGGAGAAGCCAGCCAAGAATACATGGAGAGAAAGGGGAAGGGGAATGGAGGAGGGGAGAAGGGACAGAGAGGGTAAGAGAGGAAGGAGGGGGCACGTAACCCCTTTTATAGTGAGTCAGGCACGCCTGGCTGTTGCCAATGTGAGGTGGAGCCTAGAAGGAATGGTAACAAGCTATATTGTCACAGTCATGAGAGAGCAACATACCCACTGGGGAATGTGTGTGGGACACAGAAAGGAGCTGACAGTGCTATCCATAGGATCCAGGAGCCTGTTGGGGTGAGTTTGTGGCCAGTCACATGTGGTTTTGTTTAGGTGCCATTCCTCCCCAAGAACCATGTCTGTCACTAAAAAAAAATCCCAGTAAGATCACAGAGCTTTTCCTGTAGCCAACAGCCTGGCTGTGTCCCCATCTCTAAGGCTTAGCTTAACAAGGTCCAGCTAGAAAATGTCTGATGCCACCACCATCCCGCTCTGCAGCTCCTTGGAACATCTCAGCTAAGAGCAGTTTTTTCCTGGCTACAGCTGTGACCCACTTCTGCTTGACCTGGTGGGCATTAGAATTAAAAATACCTAGCAGAAGACCTTGCCCATCCCCCTACCCAGAGGCATGCACAGCTGTGGGGGGAGACCCTGTGTCTGAGCACAAAGGCCCGCAGGAGCAGTAGAATGCACCATCAATCTGCCCTGTGTCTGCGCTTCTGCATGTCACCTGTGTTGATAACTGGCACCTTACCTGGTCCTGTGGAGCTGACAAACCCCCAGGAATGCAACAGGGCAGACAGAGTGATTCTTGACACTGCTTCTCACGAAGTGCCAGGTTCCACATCAGTGCCAGAGGAAAAACACATTAGGTCCCTTGAGACTTGGGGCATCAATACCATGAGTCATCCAAGTGGCAGTATCTGAGGAAGCCCATACTGCCTGACACGACGACCACGGAGAAGAGTCATAAGGGACGTACCATAGTGGTACCAACACCAAGCCTTCCATTAGAGTATCTACACTCATAAAAATCAACTCTTGGTTTCTCTGTGGTTTCCCCGTGATAGTTAATCTTACTTGTTAACTTGATTTGATAGAGATATGCCTAGAAGGTTAGTACAGCCCACCTCTGGGTATACCTCCAGTTTGACTTGACCTAATGTTTTTATCCATTCAAGGATTCAGAATTTGAACAGTGTATAGGAAGTAATAGGACTGTAGAGGGAGAGGTATACATGGAGAAGTGGGTCACTGAGGTGTCATATTAGGTTTCCTTTGTTGTGATGAAACCTTGGCCAAAAGCTACCAGGAGGGGCAATGAGTCTGGCTTACACTTTTCACATTCATCATCATCATCATCATCATCATCAAGAGGAGCTAAGGCAGGACCTGAAGCAAAGAGCATGGAAAAATGCTGCCTACCAGTCTGTCCACCTTACTCTCTTATACAACCCAGAACTACATGCCCAGGGTGGCACTGTTCACTGTTCAGGCCACTGTTCAGGCCTCCGTATGAATCATTAAGAGAATGCTCCACAGACTTGCCTGAAAGTCAATATGACAGAAATGACTCCTCAGTTGAGGGTCCCTCTTCCCAGATGACTAGCACAGAGGGGATGTCTGCAGAGTCCATCTCAACCCTTGCCCCTTCCTATTCCTCCTGTTTCTTAGCTGTCATGGGGAAGCCCCTCTGCCCCACCACACCATTCCACCATGATTGCTTTGTCTCACATGGGCATGGGAACAGTGGACTCTGCAGATTGAACTGAAAGCGCTGGAACTTCAAACAAAACAACTCCACTCTCGCCTCAGGGATTACATCAGTGCAGCAGGAGGCCTGTGATTGGACAGGGAAAAGGGAAGTGGAGCGAAGAGTTGCACAGACAGGGAGCCTCTAGGGGGAGAGAAAAGGGCCAAGACAGAGGTGGACGTGAACCAGCACAGCTTTAACCAGCCACGGGTAGTTATGATATCATAAAGGTTAGAATATTGGGATAATATGTCTAATCTAGCTGGGCACCTTGTACCATTCGCAACTGGCTTGATATTATTGTATGGGCATCTTGCGTATTGAAAATTTATTGATACATAAATCTGATTGGTTAATTATAAGGTTCAAGAGTTTTGCTTTACTTGGTTACTGCAATGTGGGACCACAGATGGAGAGGAAACTAGCGACTCTGGGGACAAGTGAGCCAGATGCTGCAGAGGGCTAGCTGGAGTCGCCTGCAGCAGGAGCACAGGGAGGCCATGTAGTCCACCAGTTGCCGGCGGGTAGCATGGGAAGCCTGTCGGTCCACGTTTTTAATATTTCCTGCATCAATGGTCTCACTCAGGTGTTTTGTCGGAGGGACAAAACCCTAGCACTCCATCCAACTCCGATATGATAACAACCTGTGCCCCAACACACTGGTCACATCCAAGGGAGCAGCTATGCCACAAGATGCTGTAAGCACAACACTGTATGACAAACTGATGCCCTATGGCAGAGCTTTCGGAGAAATCCAGTTATTTAGGAGGCCTCACCAATAAGGGCAGAAGAGATAATTATTTTACCAGATATATAAACCTTAAATTAAGACACACACAAAAAAATGAAAAAAATGCTAATATAACACCTGCTAAATCATGACCCTCCAAAGACACTCAAATGTCTGATAAAGGATCCAAAAGAATGATTTTTTTTAAAAAGTCCAATGAGATTAGTGAAGTACAAACAGTTAAATTGAAAAATGAAGCAGTCCATGAGTAAGAACATAGGCAAGAAATGGAGTTTGGGTTTTGTTGTTGTTGTTGTTGTTGTTTTTGTTTGTTTGTTTGTGACAGGGTTTCTCTGTGTAGCCCTGGCTGTCCTGAAACTCACTCTGTAGATCAGGCTGGCCTCAAAAATCAGAAATCTGCCTGCCTCTGCCTCCCAAGTGCTGGATTAAAGGCATGCGCCACCACACCCGGCAGATTTTTTAATAAGGATGCCGTTAAAAAAAAATCCAAACCTGAAAAGTCTGTATATCACATAATAATTAGTTGAAACAATGAACAGCAGACTAGATCAAACAGAAGACGCTCAAGGCTTGAAAATAGGCTTTTCAAAATAGCACGCAAGAAAGGGATGTTGGGAACAAGAAAGAAGAGAGCGCATAAGAGCTGCTGAACACCATTAAAAGGCCGGTCTTGTATAAACAAATGTAAAGAAATAAAGGGGGCGTGGAAAACCCATTTGATGAACTGACACAGGAAACATCCCTAGGCTTGGGAATGACACGGACTTCTAGGTACAAGAGGCCTATAGAAGCTCAAATAGACACCACCAGAAAAGACCCTCACCCTGACCGGTCAAACAGTCAGAAGTACAGGACAGAGCATTTTAAATGCTGGGAGATAAAAATACCAAGTCACTTAAAAGCGGCCCCATTAAGGTAAAAGCAGATTTCTTAAGGAGAAGTCCTATGCCAGTGATGCATTTCAGGTCCAGAAAGAAAATAAATGCCAACCAACATGGCAGTACTCAGCCAAACTACCATTTAGGATCAAAAGAGGAACAGGTAACATCCGAGTTAAACCACACTGCAGAAGCCACTACAGTGCCACACTCCTGTGACCCCAGCACATGAAAGGCAGAGCCAGAGGATCCGTGAGTCTGAGTCCAGGCTGGGATTCATAGTGAGAGCCTGCCGAGGCAAACAAATGAGCAAAAGCCCATGCTAGAGATCAAGTAGGTTTAACAGACATTTACAGAACGATCCAGCGGCTATAAAGGGCATATTCTTTCCACCAGAACCTAAACCTGCATGTGTCAGAGCAGGGGTTGTGTTGGGGGGGGGGTGGCGGTGACACTCAGAGTGGGGCTTCTCCTTCTCAAAAGAGAAGGGAAAGGTGGAATGAGGGGAGGACTTGCTCGAGGGGTACTGGCAGGAGAGGAAGGGCTGACATTGGGTTGTAAAGTGAATAAGTAAAATTTTAAGAAAAGAAAACATGAAGCTACAAATGTCTTTATAATGTAAAGAAATGAAATATCATCAGATACTGTATCTTTCCTGATCATTGTGAGACGAAATTAAAAATCATAGAGAAATTTTGGAAATTATGTAAACATGTGTAACAGCACCCTTTTCAAGTGAACTGAATGTGTACTGAAAAGTTGCACAAGACAGTGGAATGGAACCAAATGCCACAGCCTGTGGGCTGTGACCAGGGGAGGGGATTGCCTTAAGGGAAAAGAGGATAACAGATTAAAGAGAGTTCAGAGGAGGAATACCATGGGTGGAAGGGTTTGGACAGGGAGGAAGGCGGGGGGGGGGGGACCTGGGGGGATGAGAGTGTAGGGATGAGGAAAGAGTTGATGGGATAAAAGAAGTAGGAAGAAACCACGTGGAAAAGAAGATGGACCTGTGCAAAGGCAGATGGACCATCAGGGAGGTAACATACTGCTCTCTGAATGGACTAAAGACTCATTGCACCAGGGCTCAGAGGAAGCAGGTAAGGTAACCCTGGCTAACCACCCACGCATGGGAAACTAGTAGGTCCATCCAGGAAACAGACTTGTGATAGTTAGCTTAATTTACTTAGCAGCAAGCTGCCCTCTAACTTCCTCTGCTCCTATCCAGAAACAAAAGTGGTTTCCAGCCTTAATCAGAGAAGCCTCCTCTTGCAATAACGAAAGTGAACGCAGAGATTCACGGCTACCCAAGATGTGAAAAATAAGGGAGGGATGTGGAACCAGCCCTGAACAGGTCGCTTAGACCACCCCTTCTCTAAGGCTTAAGGAACATCTCAGAAGGGGTGGGAGTATGTAGGAGCCAGAAATAGGGTACAGGGCTACCAAATGATGCATCTGTTAAAATTATTAACTCACATCAACTCTAGCTACTTGGACCGGCCCTCACAAGACCAGCCCTATCAACAGTCTCTCTGCTCCCTCCAGATCCAGATGTAGAACTCTTGGATCCTCTAGTATCATGTCTGCCTGCACACTGCCATGTCTTCTACAATGACGAGAGTGGATTAAAGCTCTGAAACTGTAAGCCAGCCCCAAGGAACTGTTTTCCTTTATGAGAGTGGTCATGGTATCTCTTCACAGAAATAAAACCCTAAGACAGAAGCTGACGAAATTTTATGTAAAGTCTTCATGACAGACTGGCTCAAGGAGAAGACTTGGTATCAGAACTTGAAGACAATGTCGATGAAACACAACTCAAACAATGAAAAACACAAAATTAAGATAAGGCACTACTTGAGAATTTCATGATATATATGATGCTGTTAAAAGAACAAACCCTAAGGATGCTGGCCATAAATAAAGAAGATTTTCATTTTAAAGGTGTTGGAACATTTTCAAAGTAATCATAACTGGAAAATCCTGTTTAGGAAAAAAGATGTCAGACAGATACAGGAGGACCTTGGGATATCAAACAGACAGGACCAGGAAAGAACATCCCCCTTATAATATTAAATATGCAGAATGGAGAAAGTATAGCGGAAGATAAAAGACACCAAGTCACTGAGAAGGCAGGTGCATCACCGTAACAGCAGATTTGTCAACTGAAACTTAAAGGGGAAAAAAACCCAAAACACCACAAAATCAACACAAAGCCGAAATCAGCACATAGCTTTCAGGAATAACTCAAAAGCAGGTGGTCTCGGCTCACCAATCAAAAAGCACCGATGGCTTGCAAAATTACTCGATGGTTAAATCCTAGCAACTTGAGCTCGGTTCATGAATGAGATGTGATGAAAGAAGAGAACTGATACATTCAAACTGCCCTCTGACTGGCATACACCCACCATGCTGCATGCCTCTCCATGCCCCTGATAAAGAAGTGATAAATCTGTAAGCTAATTAAAATAATTGATTCACATGGAGTTTGAAGTGAAGCTTCAAAATTTGTGTCAGGATGACACAAATCCTGACCAAAAAAAAAAAAAAAGTATTTTTTAAAAGGGCACACACTAGTAGATTGAATCAAAATGCAGGAACTATTTCTTGCCTCCCATGAATGTACCTCACCACAAAATACAGACACTGCCTTAGGGTGAAAGGATGGAGATGGTATTCTAAGCAAATGGACTTACAAATACAGGAAGTCATCCTTGTTCTGATATGTCACAAAATAGACTTTAAACCAAAAGTAATGAGAAGAGATAAAGAAAGCCACTTAATACTGATTAAGCCATTGAGGGGATATTATGACTCTAATACCATATACGCCAGGAATAGGTTCACTAAATTTTATAAAGCAAATACTATTAGATATAAAGTCACAGAGTAACCACAACACAATAATAGTGGGCACAACACAATACTATCTCAGCGATTGACTGGTCCTCTTGACACAAATTAAGCAAACACCTGAAGTAAGTGACATTGTAGATCAAATGCATTTAACAGACATCTACAGAGTATTCCATTCAAACCCTACAAGCTACCCGTTCTTCCAAACAGCCCACAGAACTGTCTCTAAAATAGATTGTGCCTTCAGACACAAAGCCAGTCTTAACAGATAAATGATAATCAAGATGATTCCTTGTATCCGGTTGATCTCAATAGAGTAAGACTACAAATCAATAGCAAGAGAAATCCCAGAGCACACACAGATGCATGAAGGTCAAACAACGCACTACTCAACAACGACTCAGGCCTTTATAAAAGCAAGGAGAAAATAGAAACACTTCTAAGATCAAATGAAAATGGACATATCACATGCCTCAGCCTGTGGGGTATTGAGAGCAAAACTAAGAGGGAAGTTCATGCCTTTAACACCTGCATTAAGCAGTCAGAGATACCTCAGACAAATGACTTAATTATATACCTTACATATCTGAACAAAAGAACAAACCAAATTCCAGATCAGTTGACAAAAACAAAATTACTACCAAGGCAGGAATGAATGGAATGGGGAGAAATAATTAATAATACAGAGAGTTGGTTCTTTAAAAAGATGAAACATGACAGACAAACCCTTAGCCAAACTAACCAAGAAAGCGAAGACATGAATTAAAAACTTTTATTAGATATGAAAATACACACACACACACACACACAAACAAACAACTAAATTCGAAGATGTCAAGAAACGGATGACTTTCTGGAAACTTATGACCTACTACAATTAAGCCAAATGTGATAAACAATTTAAGCAGATCTGTACCAAGGAGTGAGATTAAAGGACTAATTTTAAAAAGCTATTACGGAATCAACCCTAGATGTTTATCAGCTAGTTGGTAATGAAAATGTGGTGCATGTCCACAACGGATTTAAGAGATAACATTATGCAGTCCCAGTACATCATAAGATAATTTTAAAATGAAATTTTTGAAAGTGCTTCAACTGAGGTAACCAGGTTGGGTGGAAAACACTGTTTCCAGAAAACATGAATTATTGAATGTGAATATGAGTACCAGGTATGGTATATCTCTCTATGAGGTTTTGGTCAGGGAGGTGCCAAAAGCCCCCCAAACATAATAACTAATTTTTTAAAAAATATTATGTATTTTTATTTACACGAGTACATTATAGCTGTCTTCAGACACACACCAGACAAGTGCATCAGATCCCATTACAGATGGTTGTGAGCTACCATGTGGTTGCTGGGAATTGAATTCAGGACCTCTGGAAGAGCAGTCAGTGCTCTTCACCACTGAGCCATCTCTCCAGCCCAATAACTAATTTTTAAGAGCCTATTGGCCATACCTTTTGGTTGCAGAATCTACAGAAGTCAAACTGAAACTGACCAGGAAACATCCTATCTCCTGGCTAGTTTTCATAGTGCAGAAAGGTGCTACGCAGGCTGCTGGGGCGGGGTCACATCTGTCACCTTATCCAGCATTGGCCTTTGCGTGTTATAATACTGACTTGCCAGGCAAGATGTACCAACTAGAGCAATAGTGGCTTCTCTGTTGGGAGTGGGATGGGTAACCAACTGTTTTCCTGTTGAACTTGAAGTCTGCTCCACAGAGGGAAACGCATGGCTGCTGCTGTCTATACAGCCAAAAGCCCACAGCTTGAGAGGCCATGAGGCATTGCTCGCAACCCTGACCAAGATCCTTGGGGGTAGGGGTAAGAAGGTACAGAGTCAATGACACACACTCCAGGAGTCAGACAAGAGGCAAAAGCAGATTCACTCATTACAGGAACAGGGCAAATCTTTATACCTTCCCCCCAGGATCTCACTGGCTCTCGCAGGACCTACTAAAATTAAACCAGCGTGGGATATATAATTGTAAACCATCTCTAATGGACAATAAGATGGAGGAAGTGAGGTTTAAAAAAGGAGTCCAGGTCCAGATGAATTCTATCAGACCATTAAAGAATGTACACCAGTGTTTTTCAAGCAATCCACAAAATAAAAGGAAGAAATATTACAAAACTCGTTTTATGAAGCCAGTATTAACTTGACACTCAAATCAGATGGAGACAGTAAGGGGTTGGGGAAAGAGGACAGGATGGGGAAAGAAAGACAAAACTGTTGGATGCACAGGAATGCAAATATTTTCAGGCTTCAAGATAGAGCTCAGGCATCCAGCGCTTGCCTTGCAAGGACAAGGACCTAAGTTTGATCCCCAGAAGCCATGTGGCAAAGCAAGAAATGGTGACACAGGTTCGTAATGCCAACACTGGGAAGGCAAAGAGTTGAGGATTCTATGGGATTACTCCTCATCCAGTTTAACATACTGGGTAATTTCTGGGCCACTGGCAGACCCTGACCCAAGAGAAACAAGATGAATGGCACCTGAGAACCTAAGGCTGTCTCTAGCCTCTACTTGCACACACACACACACACACACACACACACACACCAATACAAAACTTTTTAAAATTACCAATCTGATTTTAAAACACATTAGAAAGATCATTCACCATGATCCCAGAGATATAGAGATGCTTCTACATATCCAAATCAATAATTATAATACAACACTTAAAATGGACTTAAGGACAGAAATTATATAGTCATCTCAATAGATGCAAAAAACAAACAAAAAAGTCTTTTACAAAGTCCAGAGTCCAGTGTTCATTCATATTGAAAAGATCTGGAGAGTCCAGGAATAGAAGAAACATATCAATATAATTATATTTGTATATTTGATAGAGCTACAGCCAAGTTTACTCTAATGAGCAAAACCTCTGAGCACTTCCACTAAAGTCAGGGAAAAGATAAGGGTGTCCAATTTCTCAACTCAAACTCAACATGAAGTCTTAGCAGTAAGATAAGGAAAGAGGATACATACAGTTGGAGAGGAAGAAGTTGTGTCCTTATTTATAACTGATATAATTCTATATATGAGACCATAAAACCTCTACCAGAAAATTTCTTAGAACTGATAAACAATTTTAGCAAAGTGTGAAGATACAAAATTAGCACACACAAATCAGTAGCTTCTAATGTATCTATCAACAACGAACATATTGATAAAGATAGCAAGGAAACAGATCCATCCATATAGTCACAAAATAAAAACAGACTGCTCTGGAATAAACATAACCAAGTATGTGAAAGACTTCATGATTACTAACAGAACTTGAAAAAAACAACAACTATTGCTGAGGACACCATACACATCAGACCTAGGACTTAGAGGACTTGAGCTGAAAGCTGCCTCCCTGAACACTAGCTGTCCAAGTACCCAGAGTGCTATGCAAGCTGCCAAGGGAGGAAAAAAACTGGCAATGACTGGTCTGCCAAGATATCCACAATAGTGTAATAGTGGCACTTTTATCCTGAGGGTAACCAACAGCTGTCTAACTAGACAGAAGGCCCACTCAATAGGAAAGAACTCATGCCTGGCCCTATAAATCTAGCCAACCACCCATGGCTGGACACACCATGAACTCTAGAGGAAAACCTACTACCACTGCTTTCCTAAACCCATGCACTTTCTAACCATATTCTACATACGTACCTTCACATCCACAGGCAAGTGTAGCTGTCACCCCTCATCAAAGAAACTAAAAAACAAACAAAAAACAGATGGAAGCCATTACAGAACACAGAGTGTAGGTGACTTGGAGGTACCCAACTCCAACAGACAGATCCACAGTACAATGCTACACATATATCAGTTATAAATAAGGCTCAGAGAACATTATAGAAGAGAGAAAGATTCTAAGAGTTAGAAGACCAAGACATCTGTCACTAAATAGTGTCTTATAAACATGACAGGGAAGCTGTACCCATAGACTCTTCAACAAAATGGTTACCTAAACAAGGCTTGCATAATAAAAATGCCAACCCTCTTCGGGAGGGGCAAGTCACAAGGCACCCACCACTGGATGAAGAACTAGAGGTAATCATTGGCTGTCGAAGAGGCAAGATCCAGAAAAGAGCCCCCTAATGGATTATTCCAAATGCATGTAGTCAGCTCTCCACACATGTACATACAAGTACAGTTAAAGGAGCTCTGTAGAGTCTATAATAAGCTCCATAGATTTTCTTTATGTGTGTGCAACAATAATAATTAAGGTAGAAAAGACCTTGAATCTGGGAGGACATAGGGACAGGAATGGAGTTAGTAGGAGAGAGGGAACAGTGGGGAATAGACACTATAAATATAGTATTCATCTATGAAATTATAATAAAAGTTAAATTTTAAAGAGGTTTAAAATACTGGAGAAATTAATTGAAGGCACTACTTCTAGTATAATCTTCATAGAAAAATTCCCATGTTTGTGGATTGTAAAAATTGCGGTTGTGAAAATGACTATATTACCAAAAGTAACCTACAGGCTCAATGCCATCCTCATTAAGCCCTAATGTGTTCTTCACAGACATTAAAAGACAATCTTAAAATTCTTATGTAAGCACAAAAGACCCAAGGTAGCCAAAGATCCTGAGCAAAATCATATTACCATACCTGATTTCAAGTTCCATTACAAAACCAGTAACAACATAGAACATACTTCCACAGGTCTGGCACAAAACCAGACAAGTAGGACAGTGGGACAGAGTAGAGGACCCTGAGATAAATCCACACAGCAGTAGACGCCTGATTGTTTTGTTTTGTTTTGTTTTTTATGAAGATACCAAAAATAAAGATACATTTGAGAAATGTCACGTTCTCGCTGGTGCTGGGAAAACTGGGTGTCCACGTGTAGAAGAATGAAGTGTAGCTAGATCCCCATTGCTCACACCATATGAAACTCAATTCCAAATGGATTAAAGACCCAAGTGGAGGATCTAAAACTCTGAAACTGAGAGAGCTGAGAAAACAATTCAAGAGAAAGACATATGCACGACCTTCTGAATGAGGCCTCATTCGCTCAGGAATTAGCATCAACAAATGACCAGCAGGACCTCATGAAAGAAAAGCTTCAACTCAGCAAAACAAGTAAACAAAAAAAAATACCCCAGTCTCTTAATCAACTTAAGAGACAGCTTAAAGAATTAGAGGTAATCTGTATTAGCTAAAAAGCTGACATGATTAATATCTAGACTATACAAAGAACTAAAAAGAACTGCCCAGGAAACCGAACAATCTAATTAACAAATGAATGAAGATGAGACGCAAATGGCTAGTAAACATAGGAAAATATGTGAGTGCCCTCCACGGGGGAAATTACAGTGATATTGCACCTTACCCCAGGCAGAATGGCAATCATTACAAAATATATAACAACAAATATTCACGAGGATCTGGACATATGAGCACCTTGTATACTATTCTGGGAATTAATCCAGTCACTGTTAAAATCAATATGGAGGTCTCTCCAAAAAAAAAAAAAAAGAAAAGAAAAGGAAAGAAAAAGAAAAGAAAGAAAAAGAAGAAACAAATTTAACTAAAAACAGAAACAAAACCACTATAGGCACAGCTATACCACTCCCGAGTATTTATTGTAAAGGATTAAGACCAGCATAACACAGAGAAACTAGACCATTAATGTTTATCACAGCCCTGTTGATGATAGCTAGACTACAGAACCACTGTAGATGGTCAGCAACAGAGGATGGATTAATCAATGATCTACATGTGTATAATAGAATCTCTTAGCCATAAAGAAGAAAACTATCCAACTGGTGATAATCCAACTGGATAACTGGATCCAACTGGTGATAAGAATGCTGAGCTAATTAAGACTTAGAACAACAGACATCTGTGTTCCCTCATTATGGTTCCGGATATCACATAGATACAGAACACCGTGCATGGATATATGATATTGAGCCACTAGGAGTTAGACAGTGCTCTTGGTAGGCAGACAGATAGGAGAGAGGCAGAGCTAGGGAATAAAGCTTTCAAAATAGTGGCTCCCTCTTCACCTTCCTGGCCTGAGACAAAAGCCAGACAGCTTAAAACCAAGGTGTTGTCTGCTTTTCAATCCACCAGTAGGCCCCTGCTGATGGACTGGAGTTCAAGACTGCATCAATACTCATGACACAACAGCTATGGGCCAGCCAACCATCCAGTCTTTCTTCAAACTGGACAATGATAAATTAGGAAAAGAAGACGTTTCCCAGACTTTAAGAACCCCGGTCCGTGAGAAGAGATAAGATTTGGTTTCCTGAGTCTCCTTCCACCGCTGCTTTGCCCAGGGTCTTCCCCCCACACACACATGCCCGCTGCATGTTCCTAACTGTGGATCCTGTCTGCTTCTGTTCACTGTGTTTGAGATTTCTCCATGGCTACCCCACACACTCGGGATTTTTCCTGCCTTTTAATTCTATAAAGCACTGAGAAAATGAACTGGTAAAGACTCCTAGATGGTGACAATACGAAAATAGCAAAACTGTCTGGGGAAATAAGGGTTCTCATGGAAGTTGGGGGAGGGGGGAGATGAAGCAGAGGCATTATGAAGCAGATTGTGCTCACATACAATATACACAAATGTTCATACGTAGTACAATACCAGTATACAATGAGTATACTTGAAGAGTGAACGCGTACACACACACACACACACACACACACACACACACACACACAAATCCCTCTTAGCTGCTAAATGATCCAGCTTATCTCACATGCTTACTCCAAGACCCTTTAAACAGCCAAGGCCTAGAATTGATCTAAGCGTCCATAACAAACAAATGGATAAGCAAAATGTATCAAATATACACAATGAAGCATATAACTCAGGCATGAAAAAAATGAAAATTCTGTAATTTCTAGCAAAATAGATAAAATGGAACGACTTTGTGTTAAATGAAATGAGACAGACACAGAGAAGTTCAGAGGAGATGGCTCATTGGTTAGGGGCACTTGCTGCTCTTGCAGAAGATGGGAGTTCAAATGCTAGCACTCACATGGTGGACCACAACCACGTGGCACTCCAGCTACACACACAGACACACAGACACACACACACACACACACACACACACACACAAATATAAATAAAAGAATTTTTTAAAAAGCAGGCACAGAAAGAAAAGTTTATTCTCACAAGGAAAATTGGGGAGGGAAAGGAAGCCTACCCAGCAGCTGGATAGATATTACTAGGGACTGGGAGGGGGTTGGGTCATAATAACCTGGATGTGTGTGTGAAAATACCAAACTCCAGTATATGTAAATAAAACATCCTATTAAAAATATCTTGATAAATTCATTTCACTTCATTTCCTCTTTATCCAGCTGAGAGAATTTAAATATCAGATTTACAAATATGTTTCTCTGTGGAAGTACTTTAAAAACAAAAACATAGGGGTATGTCCCCTATTTACTCTAATTATCTAGAGGCTGAATAGACAAGAGACAGTGGCCGGATCATGATCAGAAAAGGACTCTGACTCATAGCCTGCACAGAACACAAGCTTTTATCTACACTAGTCAGCCCAAGAAGCCAGGTGGCTCTAAGCCAGACGTACATCACCTCCAGTGACATTCCAAGTCAAACAGGAACTTTTATAACAACCGACCTGCTTTTGCCAGGACTTGACTAGTAACTGACATCTACCCCAACTTTTGTCTCCAGTTGCAACCTAGAGATCAGAAAAATGCAACCCATGTGTCCTCACCCAACCCCATAGTACACCAGGTTCCAGCAGCTGCCAGTCGCTTCCCTGCCAACAGCCTCCAGTCACCACACACCTGTTGCTTCCTCGTTTTCCGCACAACTTTCTCATACCTCTCAAAGTTTGTGAGTGTCCGCACAAACAGCAGTGATGGCGGTGGACTTCCTTGCTATAGCAGGCTGTGGGTCAATAGTCTTGCATTGTTTTTCTTTGGTTGGATTTCATATTGCTGACAATGCATAGGGGGTGGACGTTGTTGGGTGTGTAGGGCAAATATTGAGGAGCTATAGTTTTGGCTAGCTTCCACCCTGAGTCACAGGGGAGGGATTCGGGTAGCTGCCAAGTGGATCTTCTAAAAGTGTGCATCAAGCCACGAGGCATGTGAACTCAACAGAGAGATGGGGAATCTAGGGAAGGTTTCAGGGGTGGAGAATGAGGGCAAGACTCTAATCTTTGCCTCTGCTGCTCAGCTCTATCTGTGGTACTCTTTGAGTTTAGCCTATCTGATTCAATAGAGAGTTTGGTGATTGTTGCGGGTAATATTAAGAAATGAACTCAGCAACTCTCCATGGGCCCGACTGCGCTCCTGCATTCCTGCCAGCCTGCCAACTCTCCGGCCACGCTGGTCTACACTGATGCGATCAGGTGCTTGTCCCTAGCACCACTTGTTCTTCCTCATGCATAAAACCATGTAGTCTGTGATCCCACAGTCCAGTAACTAAATGGAAATGTCAACCTCGAGGTTGCATATTATGAGACCCAGTAACTCGATAGAATCAAGACTCTTAAAGCTTAATTAACCAATCAAATTTATATATCAATAATATCACAGTTTACAAGACACCAATACAATAATTTCAGAGCCAATTGATAATGATAAAAGCTTTATCCCAATATTTCTAACCTTGTGAAATCATAGCTACTTGTGGCTGGAAAACATCATGTGGGTACACGGCCCATCTTGGCTCCCCCCTACTCTGCCACGCTCCCTTTCTCTGGGTCTCTTAGCTCTTCTTCCCTTTTCCCTGTCCAATCACAGGCCTCCCACTGCCCTAATGTGATTGGACAGGGAAAATCCTGCAACAGGTGACAGTTCTCACAATGGGGGCCTATGGTGTGACATTCCTGAGCAGACGCCTCACATAGCGTCTTGGACTATGTGGAACATCAAAGGATAGACAGTGGAAAACCATCCTGGAGTGACTGGTGAGGACCATTTCCTTCTGGGATATGTTTTCTCTTCTGTACCCACAGGTAGGTGGCCCCTCAGATTCCTGGATTCCTTCTTGAAATGATGCTACATTTGGAACATTTTGCAATGCTCGTGCAATTTTGATTTTCTTGCTTAGCCAACTAGAAAAAAAATGCTCTTGCTACACGCATATAATTTTCACTCTGTTATCTGGGCACATACTTCTCTGTGATCTTAACTGGTTTTCAGTTAGAACAATTTCATATGGAAGTCCACTCAGCAGACTGTGACCCCTAGTGTTCAGAATGGGCCTGCACATGTGTGGATCACCACATTGCCTGTCTTATGTGAGGTGAGATGGTCTTACCACAGCTGAATTGCCATTTTAAGTACAAAACAGGGCAAAAGTACTGACTGATCCAAGGGCTCATTTCAACACTGGACCTTTTACCTCTACTTAGAAAAAAGTAGACAAGTAAAATTTTGTTCTCAAACACTTTGTTTTCTCTGTCCAGCAACACCAGCCCTCCCAGAGCTCTATATTTAGGATCCAATTTTTTAGGGCCCAAACTGTGTAGTATCACTGTTTCCAGAACAGGGTTGAAGAGAGGTATTGTTCAAATGATTCCAGGAGATAAACACAAGAGAAATCTTCTCAGGGGATTCCAACAGCACACATAATGTTATCTTCTCCTTTTCATTTTTGCTATGTTTGAGTATAACTAAGGAAGAACATATAGCCCATCCAGGCTATTTCCCAAATATTTGAAAGCAACACACATAAGGATGCTCTGCCAGGAAGCAAATGACTGGTGGAGCAAATTCACTTTAGGAAACTCTCACCCGATGGCTCTCGGGGGGGGGGGGGGGGTAGCCATCCCATTAATGCTTGCCTTCACCTAGGATACATTCATAGGCCCTCTTCACAGGAATAAATCATGTCATTACCTATCTTATTTCAATCTCAGAGATTGCACTAAGAGCTCAAGACAAAAATCTTCCTATATAATATCTTACATGTCACCTTCTGGAAGGCTACTATCCACTCAACCTGACAAGTCTAATCCATGGGCACATGATTGTGGCTGTCCACACGGTGGCATGGGGCCCTGGATGCCACCACCCACATTAGGTGGCTCACAACTACCTGTAATTCCAGCGCCATGGTGTACAATGCCCTCTTCTGCCCTCCATGGGTACTTGTACTCATGTGCTCATACCCAAACATAGGCACACATGGATACACATAATTTTAAAAGATAAACATAGAGCTCTTACCTTTTTTAGCTGGAACCTTCTATGAAGCCACCTTCTCCAAGGCCATATAGCAAATGTGACAAATGATTGGGGGGGGGGGGGTTTTAAGGCTACAGAAAAGTATCTATTAGACAAGGCATATCTCTCAGCATAAAATTGCCAGGTCAGAAGAGAATGGTGTGATATAATCAAATTTCTGGAAATAAATGAACAACAATGACAACAACAAACCGTCAATTAAGAATACACCCAGAAAAACTATCCTTCAGAGAAGGAGAAATGAAGTTTTCCCAAATAAACAGAAAAAGAGAGAAATCACTACCATCAGATTATCCCTATAAGAAACGCTGAAATGTCTCCTACACTAGACATAAATATATAAGAACTACCATTATTAAATGCATGCAAATGTACAAAGCTTATCAGAACAGCATCATAAAAGAAATCCACATGACTAAAAACTACCAAACTGCAAAAATACAGAGAAGTGGGAAAGAATATACAAAATAAGTAGAAACTATGAACAAAACAAAAGGAAAGTCAAACTTAGTAGTAATGCCTTGAATCTAAATTCATTACATTGACCAACCAAAGACAGGGTGACTGGGTGGATTAAAACAATTAAACAACTAGGAAACAAAACGGAAATAAAACCCAACTATATGCTGCCTACAAGAAACTCATTTCACTACAAATGTATATCATTCAAATGGAAATTTCAACAAAAAGAGATAACTATATTAACCTCAGTTAAGGCAAGTTTAAAGTGGAATCTATAAAAAGAGACAAAGGGCCAGACATGGTGTATACCTGTCTTTTTCTCATTTTCTCACTGATACATAAAAATCAGTAAAGAAACATCCGAATTAGTGAACTTACACAATGTTGCACTCAACACCATCAGAACATACTTCACTCTCACGGGCACCTAGAACATTCTCTGGTACAAATCACCATGTAAAGTCTCAAGCTGAGGTTCAATGAGTTCTAGAAAATCGAAATTCTATTGTGTATCTATTAAGAAAATGGGATAAAATTACAATATAAAACTAGAAATTTAAATATACAGATACATGGAAATTGAACAACATAGTGCTAAGTGGACAATGAATCATTGCAGAAACAAAAGTTTCAAAAATGTCATGAAACAAATAAAAATGAAACCATGACATATCAAAATGTACAGGCCTGGGCATGGAGGTTGCCTTAGTCAACTTATTCCTGCACAAAACATCATGGCCAAGAAGCAAGTTGGGGAAGAAAGGATTTATTTAGCTTACATTTCCACAGTCTTGTCCCTCACCAAAGGAAGTCAGAACTGGAAATCAAGCAGGTCAGGAAGTAGGAGCTGATGCAGAGGCCATGGAGGGATGTTACTCACTGGCTTGCTTCCCCTGACTTGATCAGCTTGCTTTCTTATAGAACCCAAGACTACCAGCCTAGGGATGGCACCACCCACAATGGGCCCTCCTACCCTTGATCCCTAATTGAGAAAATGCCTTACAGCTGGATCTCTTGGAGGCATTTCCTCCAGGAAGGCTCTGTGATAACTCCAGCTTGTGTCAAGTTGATACACAAAACCAGTCAGTACAGTACCCGCCTTTCATCCCAGAACTTCGGAGGCAGAACACGGTGATCATACCTGTAAGCTCCTGGCCAGTCCAGTCTGCATAGCAAGTTCCAGGCTAGCTTAGGCTACAGAATGAGATGCCATTTCAGGGAGGGAAAAAGTATAGACTATACCAAAAACAATTTTAAGAGAGAAGTTTAAATAAGAATGCATATATTGGAAAGAAGGCAGGAGAGCTGGCCCTGCACCTCACCAGCTGCACTGCTTGTGAGAGTGGGCCCCATACCTCTCCTGAGCTGCACAGTAGAGCTGGGCCTGGTGGCAATGGTGTGAGTGAGCCAGCCTCTGAGGGTGTGAACGTGGGAGAACTGGCCCTGACTCCTTGTCTCCTATGTCAGTCACAGGATTTGGAGACACCAAGCTGGTGCTGCTTGCTCGTGGAAGCTTGCTTCCTTCTGGTTAGCTTCACAGTACCAGAATGAGCTATGCAGGCGACTGAGTGAGAAATGTCATAAGTAATCTTACCTACCTGTGCATACAGGTAGTTACAACAGAACAAAGACAGCGAGGCAAGGTATGCCTGTTAGTACAATAGTAGCATCAACATTACAGGACTAACCAACCAACTGCTCTCTGGTTAAGGCTCACCGTGGGAGAAATCATATGACGTAAGATTGTAAATTTGCCAAGAACCCATGGCTAGGAGCTCATAAGCCCTAAAAGTGAACGTGTCAGTATTATTTTGCTAAAAAGATATAGTATCAAATAACCTTCTAAAAACACAATCACTGTATTGACTTTAGCGCAGCCCTCAGACCATATCAGAGAAATGTCTTTGTGGACAACAGCTTGTCAAAGTGCAGAGAATGTGTGTCTGTGGGGTGCTCAGCTACGTTTAGGAAGTCTATTTCACACACACACACACACACACACACACACACACACACACACACACACCACACACTGCCACCACCACCTCCAAGGCTCAAGAAACATTATAGAAGAGGAATTGGAAAGACTTTAAGAGCTACAGGATGAGGAGGACTGAGTTAAAAACAATATATTCTGGACGTGAATTCACAGAAGCCCAAGTTGCCTGCAGAAGAACAAGCCATGTAACCGTCATGGCGCAGGGAAGGACACAACCCCTAAGTGAGGGGCTGTTGACAGTTGAAGACTGTTAGGGGAGAGAGAGACAGTTTTCCTTAGGAGTATGGTTTCTGGTAGACTGACTATGGTCTATGTGAATTTCGCATATTCATGGGTACGTGGACAACAGCAATTGGACTTAGTGTTTTGTTTTTTTTTTTAAGGACATAATATTAAGAAGGCAGGTTTGTCCAGGAGGATTTGTAAGAAGAAGTGATAGTGAATATGATTGAATCCATTCTATGCATATAAGGGATTCTCAAAGAATAAAATAATAATATACTAAATCACTGAATTAATTACTTTAAATGGATGGAGACTATTTGGTATATGAATTTCATCTCAATGTAACTGTTTAAAAAAATAAGGTAAGACAGAGCTCAGGTTTCTTTCTCTAATAAACAAACAAATAAATAACTACCCATTGGTCTACAGATTCAATGTAATTCTCTATCAAAATACTAATGATGACATGCTTCAAAGAAATGGAGAAAACTCCAAAAATTCCAAAGAAGCCACAGAAATGTAAAGCTTGACAGATCCCAACTTTTGACTTTAAAACCTACTACAAAGCATGGGAGACCAAAACAGTGTAAAACAGGAATAAAAACAGACATGGGAGCTGGAGAGATGGCACGGTCGGTAAAGTGCTTGCTATGCAAACATGAAGACTGGAGTCCAGATTCCCAGCACCTGTGCAATGGCCAGATGCTACAGTAAGCATTTATAACCTCACAGCTGGGGAAGGAGACACAGTATCCTCTGTTGGCCAGCCAGATGCTACAGTAAGCATTTATAACCTCACAGCTGGGGAAGGAGACACAGTACCCTCTGTTGGCCAGGGAGATGCTACAGTATGCATTTATAACCTCACAGCTGGGGGGGGGGGACACAGTACCCTCTGTTGGCCAGCCAGATGCTACAGTATGCATTTATAACCTCACAGCTGGGGAGGGAAACACAGTATCCTCTGTTGGCCAATCAGTCTAGCCAATTGGTAAGCTCCAGGTTTGGTGAGAGACAATGTATCAAAAAATAAGGTACAGAACCAATTGGGGAAAGACAGCTGGTATTGGCCTCTGCCTTAGGCACCCATGGGCTCATGTGCACGCACGCACACACACGCACGCACACATACACACACACACACACACACACACACACACACACACACACAGACAACCTACAGGATGAAATAAAACATCTATGAACCATTTATCCAAGAAAGAACCACTACTGAGGACTTTAAATATATATGAGGAATTTACTAATCAAAACACTGAGCTCTGCCTCGTCAGGGTTATGTGAGGAAAACACATGGAGAGTACTGGCCTTGGAGAGTGTTGTAAAGATGAGAGATCACATGCAGTGAGTCAGGACCAGAACTTCCTGAGGCATTATCAAGACGAAGTCTAGGGAGTCCAATACGTACCATCATAAAAGATGCTTATCTTGGCAAAGGAATAATTCTTACCACAGAAATATGGAAATATGAAAATAACTTACCACAGTTAAATGAGTTAAGGAAGGGGATGGAAGATCTGAAAGAGAACTGGACAAAGATCATAGAAGAAAAGAGAAGCTTTAAAGGTCAAATAGAATGGTTAGCTTGCAGCTGTATAGAATTAATATGATATATACAAATGCATATATATATATATATATATATATATATATATATCATATATGTGCACATTATATATATATATATATATATATATATATATATATATATATATATATATGACTTATAGACTGTGNTATATATATATATATATATATATATATATATATATATATATATATATATGACTTATAGACTGTGCTTCTGCTAGTCCAACAGTCAACAAGGTCAGATGTCTCCTAGTCTCTGATGGCAGTGAAGGAATAAACTTTCTAAACAGATGAAGGTGGGAGCAAGCAGGCAACGAGCAAAGAGCTTCTCTTCTTCCGTGTGCTTTACATAGGCTACCACCAGAAGGTGTGGCCCAGATAAAAGGTGTACCTTGCCACCTCTAAAGATCTAGGTTAAAGGTTATTCTTCTACTACAAGTGGTTTAATGGAGAAAAATCCCCAGAGGTGTACCCAGCTGCTTCTATTTTAGTTAATTCTACATGTAGTCAGGTTGACACCAAGACTAGCCATCACAGCAGCCTCAGTAACAAATTAGATGAAGCAGAAGAAGAGATAACATAGCCTGGTGACAAGTCATTTGAACTGTTAGTTTCAGATAGAACAAAAGAGAAGTTAAAAAAAAAAAAAGCATGAAAAGAAAACTCGAGAGCTTTGGGGAATCCTTTGAAAATCAAATATTAGGATCATTGAATACCCGAGGGAGGAGAGATATAGGTTAGGGTATAGGAAATCTCTTCAGTAAAAATAATAGCACAAAACGTTCCAAATCTTGGAAAAGACATGGACATCCAGGTACAAGAGGTATTTATGACACACATAACCATAAAAGTACATCACTACAACATACGATAACCAAGTTGTTAAAAGTATGGGACAAAAAAAGGATACTATAATCTGCAAGAGAGAAATGTCAAGTAGTAGTTAAGGGCAAATACATTAGACTAACAGATTTCTCAGAAATAACTCTAAATGTCAGGAGGGCATGGCGTGATGTATTTAAGGTCTGGAAAGAAAATAATTTGCAATCAAGGTTATTGTACCCTGTGCTTCACAACAGAAGGAGAGGACCTTAGGATAAGGATAAATCAGGGAATTCATGACCACTAGACCAGACTTACAAAAGATGCTTAAAGGAATCCTATACCCTTAAGAGAAAAGATTTAGTAAATGCCATCATTTAAAATGAGAATAAATGCCACTAGGAAAAGAAATATGCCCACGAGGAATAAGAAATAAGGAAAAAGAAATACTACTAATAAAGTAAACCACAGAATTTATAAGACAAATAAAAAGAATTAAATATATTCAAAGCTACCTGAAGAAAATAAGAATGAGATGTAAATTTATATGTGTGTCAAGCATTGAAACACTACTTCCTAATTTTATAAAAACAAAACATTACTAGGCATTAAACGGCAATGTTCGGCCCCAATGTAACAGTGGGGGGCTTTAAATAGTAAGGATAGCTTTGTATAATTGGAGACAACTTTCCAGAATTCATATAGGGCACAAAAGAATTCAAGTAGCCAAGAAGACCTCCGGTAAAACCGTATCAGAGCCAGAATAAGACCTAAGGGAAATGCTAGGACACTGGCACAGATGGAGTCCCTAGACATCCAAAGCAGAGAAAAAGAAGAACTGACATCTAGAATTATATCTGAAGTTTCTGTTCAGCAAAGCAGATGGTCTCCAGACTGTCTCCTTACAGCACGAAGGGATCTGTGGTGGTGTGGAGGAGAATGGCTCCCATATGCTCATATATCAGAACACCTGCAGGGTGTTGGTGGAACTGTTTGGGAAGGATTGGGTGTGGCTTTGCTGGAGAAGGTGGGTGTGTCACTGGGGACAGGCTTGAGGTTTTCTAGTGTGCTCTCTGCTTCCTACTGGTGGCTCAAGAGGTGAGCTCCCAGCTGCTCCTGCTGCCTTAGCTCTTGTTCTTCCTTCCTGGGCTCTAGACCTCTCAGACTGTAAGCCCAATGAAGTGCTTTTCTAAAAAAGAAAATCTAAACTCCACATACATACACACACACACACACACACACACACACACACACACAATATCAATCCAGAGATTGAGGGATTCCCAGCACATACATAGTGCATCTCACAGTTGTTCATATCTCCAGATCATCTGGGGGTACCCCCACAACATGGCATACACTCACAGGAACACACAAATGAGTAAAAAATAAAAATAAATAAATTTAAAACAAAAATAAATCTTCAAGAGAAATCTGATTAAAACTTCAGCTCAACACCTGAGTAGATACTTCTCATATAGATATATATAGATGATATAGGTATAGATAGTCAACATGTTTATGAAAAAAAAAGTTCAATCTCAGAGCTCATCAGGGAGATGCAAATCAAATCCTTGGTGAGCAGGGCAGAATGGTATACATTTGTAATCTCAGCATCTGGGAGCCTGAAGCAGGAGGATTGGGGTTCTGATAGACTTGGCGATGGGGCAAGACTGTGTCAAGTTAAAATAAACAGCAGCGGGGGCAACAACAAAAACCCAGTGAGTCACCTTCCCACCCATCCACATGGCTGTCGCCAGAAAGGTTTTTAAATGTTGGTGAGGGTGTACAGAAGGGAACCTCTCTTGGACACACTAATGAGAATATAAATTAGTGACGCCATTGTGGGGAATAATGTGGACACTCCTCTAAAAGCTAAAACTAGAACTGCCAAGCGACCTAGCAATCCTACTTCAAGAAATACATCCAAAGGAGATGAAGTGAAAGGATACTCGAATGCCCATGTGTACCACAGAACAGAACTATGTACAAGAACTAGGACATGAAATTGGCTGCAATGCCCACTACTGGGCAAATGGATGCATAAAATATGTTACATATACTCAGCTAAATATTATACAGCTATTTAAATCAACAGAATCCTATCATTTCCAGAAATAACATTAACATTTATTTATTCATTTTCCATCCTGATTGCTGCTCCCCCACTCCTGGTGCTCCCTCACAGAGTTCCTTCCCCTACCCTCCTCCCCTTCTCCTCTGAGAGGGTGGGGTCTCTCCTCGGTATCCCCACACCCTGTGCATCAAGTCTTTGCAGGGCTAGGCAACTGGACTCCTCGCCCACCGAAGCCAACCAAGGCAGCCCAGCTAGTGAATGGCTTCCACAGGCAGGCAACAGCTCCAGGGACAGCCCCCATCCCAGTTGTTGGGGGACCCACACGGAGACTCAGCTGCGCGCCCGCTATATTTGTGCAAGGGAGCCTCTCTCCAGCTTGTGCATGCTCTTTGGTCAGCAGCTCAGTCCCCCAGAGCCCCATTAGTCTTCCTGTGGAACTGGACATTATTAAGTAGAATAAAGGAGAGACAAAGACATGGCACATGGGGAAGAATGATTCTTGAATGCAAAGACAGCCAACGGGAAGACAGACAGCCAACGGGAAGGGCCACCAGTGAGGCCTGAAAGACGTGTGATGAGTGGCACCAAGCAGACAGGAGCCATTAGTTCTCACTTGTACAGCACCAGAAGGTAATGACTGATTAAAATAATCTGTATTTCCAAACGATTAGAAAAGCATAGGAAATTCCCAACACACAAAAATGCTGACATTAGGGGGCAAAAGCAGGAGGACTGTGGGACGTGAGTCTTGAGTTCCTGGCCAGCCTGAGCTTCAGAGATAAAGTGGGTCTCAAGTAACAACCATAGAACAAACATACACTAGCATTCGAATAGATGAGAGCACCTGTACCTCTCTCACTCGATAGTTACATGTAATCTAAGAGCCAACCAAGACTATACTATGGAATGCTAAGAGAATTCCCTGCTTCAGGGGTCTTTCCTGAGTTTTCTCTTGGGAATAACCCCCACACTTGGATATGTCTTTCTTATCCCTACTCCATCCCTTCTCCATAACCCCTCCTCCCCGACCCCCCTCTCTTGAGAATCACACCCTCATATTTTGGTACGCCTGTCCTGAGCACCCTTCCTTCTAAGCCCGTATTCAAACATCTTTAATAAAATCTCCAAGTCTGCTTCATTACACTGTCAGGTCTTTGAAATCCTTTTCAGCCAGGAAGCCACAAATCTGAGGTTAACCTGAGTTAAGAGTACCTGAAAGACCAGGTCCCCTTATTCTCAGAACTCTTCAAGCTGCTGAGGGTGACAATAGAGCTGTCTCCTTACCACTAACTACAGAGTCAGTAGTTAACTAAAGCTCAGAAGGATGGGAGTGGCAGAAAGAACTTCGCACTCTCTACACATGTGACATCCACCGGCTGCTCAGTCACACTTCTAGCTACTAAAGCTGTCTCTAATATCTTCCACTGTCTTATCCTGCATACAGCCTGCTGGGTTTTTAATCCTCTCCCTTCCCAGCTCTGTCCCGAGCCTCATCTGTTAAAGGAGGGCTTGTGGTTGACTTCTGTGTATCCTGCTGAATTCCTTACATGTTTGTGGAATTCCATGATGATTTATTTTGTTTGGAAACTACAGTGTTCTAGGTAGGAAATCTGCCAACAGTGTTAGTGACGAGTGTGCAAAACCTTGGTCACAACTATAATTCCTGGGACCTTTAGAAGCCCAGTGCAAAACCATAGTCATAGCCTGATCCTGTGCTCTGTAGGCAGTGAGTTGTCCTGTTAGAGACAGTCGCTTCGAACAAGGAAACTGGTGTATGCAATCATCCCTTAATACAGCAGTCCTGGCAGACGGGA
>NC_034606.1:60673939-60699101 GCF_900095145.1 Mus pahari
GACGTAAAAAAAAAAAAAAAAGAAAGAAATACGTAGTAATGTACTTAGCTATGCATACAGAAGAAATTTACACTGGAGCTTTAAAACACTAGAGAAAAATTTACAACACCAGATTTAGCAAAATAAACATTGATAAACTGGACACGTTGGCGGAATAATACAAAGAGCTGATACAGCTTTTGTATTTGAATTCCCACAGATATTCATCACAGAAATTTAAAAAAAACCACCCCCAAACCCTAAAAGTTGCACGGAAAACTAAAGACCAAGGTAGCACTGTGGAAGAAGGCGTTCACAACACCTGACCTTCAAACAATACAAAGTCAAAGGAACAAAAACAAAGATACAAAAACAGAAAATGACTAGGTTAAGGAAAAGATTAAAACTAACCCCCCAACTAAAGCGCGTGTAAGACCTTAACGTTAGACATGAAATTGTGTAACCTCTGAAAGAAGGCAGAGAAGTCATTTCAAGACTCAGGCAGGGACATGACTTCTTGACGGGATGCTTATACCTTGGGAAATACCAGTGGGACTTGGCTAATGTGATCCCGTAACACCAAACAGCCAAAGCTTCCGTACAGAAAAGACGCAAATAACAGTGTAAAGAAACAGCCTACAGAACTATGTAAAGAACCAAAAATCAAACACCAAAAGAGGCGGTGATCTTATCAATATATTGCCCATGCTATATACAGATTTCTGTAATATGGATTCCTCTAAGGACAAACCCAAAAAGCAGACATGTGAGAGAGCAATGGGCCATGAGAGTCTGGATTGTTAATTCCTCTCTCTACATTGACATTTGTGCTTTGACATGAGTAGCTACAAGGACAAAACAAAGTAGAAACTTGGGAGAAACACATCCTAGGTGGAAGAAATGTTGAATGCAAAAGCTCCGGAGTGGACACATGTCTCTGTACAATTTATACCTCCTTTACCTTTTTCTTGCCTTGAACACAGGTGGCATGCATGTGATGGCTGGAGCCGTGGCAGTCATCTTGGAACCACGAGTTAGCATCCATTGTGAACATTCTGTGAAATGGCGTTAGCATACTGAGAGAAAGAAGAATCCGAGTACTTCTTGGATTCATTAAAAACCCACACATCAGCACAATTAACTGCCTACTTGGGATTCCTTGTTCTGTTAGCAAACACACCCTTTTATTCATTAGTCGGTTTTTCCATTACTTGGGGACAAACATGTTCTTCACAGATGAAATGTGGTAAGGATTATTACTTTGAAGGTTTTTAATCTGAGGGATAAATCTGGTTTCAACTCTTTAAAGAACATTCTGTGAGATTAAGAATTATGGCAAATGTGAGCATGGAGCCACTATACGACGATCTAATATTTTCCAAATGTAACAGAGAGCTACATTGAGTGGGGGTTGGGGAGTCAGACCTGACTTGTCCCGTTGGAGCTCTGTTTGGCTGCCTTGTTGGGTCAGTTCAGAGACAGTGGTAGTAACGAGGAGTAATACCAAGGTGGGTGGGCAAGGGTGATGTCATCAAGGATAAAATGGGGGAGGGGCACACGGTCACCAGAAGATGATGAGGCTGCTAGCTAGGCTAGTCAGTCATCTTGTGGCATCTGAGGGTTTGAGGGTGGGGGTGGGGGTTCTCTAATGGACCGCACATGAGGAGGAAAGGCAGGAGCAGTCAGGGAGAAGGAGATGGTACTGTGACCTAAAGGACGACAGTGTAACCCACACCCTGCAGAGTTACAGATCTTTGTGGATGTTTCAGATACAGACATCAGACAACTAGACAGGTGCACGTGGGCTTCTGGAGCTCTGAAGGCTAGGGTTGTGAGTGTGGGTTCATCTGCACACATGTATGGTGGGATGGGATGGTCATCTGAAGAGAGGAGGTGGCACCTGCCCATCACGCCAGCATGATGGGGCTGCCAGAGGCGGGGGGCGGGGGGGAGAAGGGCAGGGAGGAAGATGGGGGAGGGGCTTCCGCAGGAGGAAAGGAGAGTGTGGCATGCTGGGAACTGAGATGCTTCCGGAGGCAGTGGAAGGTCCTTCCTTCTAGTGCCAAGGAGCCAAGACCAGACAGGACAAACGCAGAAAACACCACTCAAATAGACTGGAGAAACCAAACTTATCTTTTAATAAAAATTTTTTAAGGGCTAGCAAGACGGCTCAGCCTATAATGGCACTTGTCACAACCTGATTCAATCCCTGTAACCCACACGGTCCAAGAAGGGAACTAGGACCTTCCCATGTGGGCCACCGCATAAGCTCATCCTCCCATCCTAGTAACTAAGTTTAAAAAAAAAAAAATACAAAAATCAGAATCTCAGGGAGAAGCACACATGCCTTCCAAAGATTACATTTTCTGCTTGCCCCCCAACCCTCCTCACCCACCCCCACCCCCTCACCCACACCCACCCCCACACTTACGCCCCACCCCACACACCCCACCCCCACCCCGTCCAGTTTCCTTTTTGCTATATTTCTTGGTTACTGTTCAAAGTCTCGTGTGAAATGAGAAGCCTGGTAGCCAGTGGCAAACAGCAGACACACCCCTTTCTTTTGTGGCTTTTCTTTTTTCTTTTAGTTTTCCGAGACAGGGTTTCTCTGTGTAGCCCTGACTGTCCTGGAACTCACTCTGTAGACCAGGCTGGCCTCGAACTCAGAAATCCGCCTGCCTCTGCCTCCCAAGTGCTGGGTTTAAAAGTGTGCGCCACCACTGCCCAGTGTGTGTGTGTGTGTGTGTGTGTGTGTGTGTGTGTCTTTTCTAACTACATTTCTCCAGGGCTAAAAGGAACCAGATCCCGCTCAGAGAAGAGTTGTGACTTCTCTGCCTCCTATCTGTCAAATTTTAAGCCTCGCCTAGCTTTATGCCATTCTTTTATTTAGTTCACTTAGTTTCTCAATGGCAGCAGGAAGAGGCTGTGTTCCTGGGGGGTTATTTTAATGTATAATGCGCAGTCCCTGTGACTGCATGGCACCCAGTCAAATGCTGTGAACATGTAATCACTTAAATGAATGCAGGTGCCGTGTGCCCCCATGCTGTAAAGCCACCCTCTGTGCTGCGTGCGGAAGATGGGGAGCTCGGCTGTGCACACTACATATCCTAATTTCTTTTTAATTTCATTCTTCTGCATGCTTTTTAAAAAAAAAACCTAATAATAAAGCGTGATGAACCTTGGGCTTTGTGCAATGGATATTCGCCCAGCAGCAGACTTTAACCACCCTTGAAGCACGGGAGAACAGCAAACTTGCAAACGTGAGCTGTATTTTTTAACTTTGGGATTTAAACAAAAACAAAAACCAAATCTGTGTTCTTTAAAATTAGACATTAGCACCTTCAGCAAGGTATCACACCCTGGAAAAGAGATGAAAGAAATTAAATTACTTTCTGTGCTGATAATCCGGCTCGAAGCAACATCGATGGGCGCGCCTTTCATGTCCCTCTGACAGCTCCCGATGAAGCCTCCGGGCTCGCTAATGTAATCAACCCTGCCGCATTTCACCCATGCTGACTATGATTGCGTTATTAACATGACCACGTTATTTCATAATTACCTTTTCTTTTCCAGACAGGAACTAGAGCGAGTGAGATGGAAACATTTGGGGGTTCTTTGAATCAGTTCCCAAAGTGTTTGCTCCAGTTTGTGTCTAAGTCCTGTCCAGACAGCATGGGCAAGGGTCTGATCTCACTACGGGGTCTCCTCAGCCAGCGTGAGGCAGTCACACGTCCTCCATGGCCATAAATGCCACTGTGAAGAAAAGCCTTCAGCAGGGACCAATGGTTATCCTGAACACATGTCCAGGTGCTTCTCAAAAAGTGATAGGTGGTCACTTCTTCAGATGCCCCAGAAGGGCTTCTCAAGGGCAGATCCCTGTTCTCTGTCCTCTCCATCAGCATCTCTGAGAGGAACCTGGACTTTGTAAGAGAGTATTGATGTCCGAGTTCAGTAGCCATTGAAGTCAACTACTTTACATTAGCTGTGTTTTCACCAATGATGATGTCATCTTTAAGCCATAGCTAAACACGCACTCTTATCTACCTACACATATGCAGGTATACCCTTGGCCCTGCAGAGCTCCCGTTCTTTAGCAATGCTATTCTTGCAGACTCTGCAAAGCAACGTATTTAGTGCTCCAGCACACTCATTGAAATGGATTTGGCACAAGCTGGGCACCCAATTCAGGCTGAGTCAATGAGGGTCATTCTCCTACTGATTAAGAAGTGTCACTAGAGAACTAGACGGACTTGAAGGCTGAGGTGGTCTAGGGACTGAGTGGATGCATAGGAAACCACCAGGTCGTGGTGTGAAGCGGAAGCTGAGGTGGCAGAAAAATCGGTACGGAAAGAATGGGCCGCAGGGACTCGGGAAGGACGATGTGGGGTGAAGTAATCGCTTCCAGAAGGCTCCTCAGTTTACAATCCTAACTTCCTGGGCTCCCGGGCTCAGGCTCCACCCCCACAAGCCAGAGTATTCTAGCTGTTGCCTCTGACTCTACTTTTCATCCTTCAGAATAAGCAGGAAGAGTTCCGAGTCTATGCCAAGACTAAAGGCGTTTTTAGTTTTGTATTTTCAGATGACCTTTTTTTCCCTTCATTAAAAAAAAAAAAATGGCAGGGGTCAGGTTCATAAAATCTCACAAAGCAGAGACGCAACACCTGAGTTATAGAGCCCCGACCCCCTACTCCAATGACATACTTCTAGCAAGGCCACACCCCCTAAGCCTTCCCAATCAGCTCCAACCACAGGAGACCAAGTTTCAAATACCAGAGCCTATGGGGGTGGGCGGGGCATCCCCATTTAAATCACCACAGAAGGTTATCTCTTAAGTTAGCAAGCATAGGGAGATTCCCCCACCCTATTTCAGCTGGGATCGACTGCAAATAAGTAACCGTCTAAGATTTTGGTTTTCAAGATAATAAACATAGGGAAACTGCTATCAGTATCGACAGCGGCCAAGCCCTAGCAGGCTTGCATATGCAGTGAACAGGCTCTGCCCACCAGCTCCTTAGACAAAGGAATACCCATCCCCATGTAGACAGAGCCAGCAAGGGTGGGAAGGCTCCAAGGAACAGCGCTCCACACACCCCCACTCCCTTTTAGGTCTCCAGGAACACTCCTGGCTTCTCTCCCCTGGCCACACTGTTGGGGGGGGGGGAACTGGGGGAGAGCCAGGAGCTCCAGGGGCCCCTGGGCCGATCTGCAAGGCCCACTCTGCCAGGTTCCAGCTGCAATTAATTTTCCAGAAAAAGCTCTAAACCTCTGAAACGCATTTCAATTTGAAATGCTGATATAGCCGTCAACCACCACAGTACGCAGGCATAAATCTGTAGCACAGATAGTTTTTGTTGGTAATAATGAAGAACAACATACATTTAATTAGCGTGAGATTTAGGAAATGTGCAGTGTAATAAAACAATATTCTAATTAGGTTGGGGAAACTTGTTTGAATATGATTTGTGCAGTGCCATTCGGAGGAGTTCGTACAAACTGCACGGAAATATGCTTTTACTGAGCAAACAAACATTCCAAACAAAAGACACAAGGGCTTCGTGTCCTTGAACCCTGGTCTCAGGAGAGCACAGGATTAAAAACAAATGCTCTCTGGCCATCTGGAGCGGCCGGCTCAGGGGGAAATGGATCCCAGGGCTCAAGCCTCAGCAAGAGGTTGACATTGAATGTCCCTCACATGAGGGTTGATGCTTTGAGTCCCCCAGATTCCTGCACGAAGCCTGTCACCCATTACCTAGGAATCCCACCTCTGGGTACATCCAAGGATTCTGGGATTGTTAAAGATGCATTTCCCAAGAGACCCCCAGGCCTTCAAATCAGTGTGTGAGCCCAGCAGACACCAATGGAGCATCAAGCTAGCGAAACTCTGACATCGGGAAGCATGGAGTAGAATCTCAACCTAAATAGAAACATCCTGTGTGAATCTGAGAACATTCATAAACACTTCTGCGCTGTGCTTCCCCTGATCTGCGAACACAAGATGCCAAGGTTCCTTCTGGGTGATGTCTGAGAGACCTCCAGTGATTCCTGTGAGAGAATGAACAGAAGCAAAGGTTCTGGAAGAAGAGCGAGGTCCAGCCCGCACCTCCCAAGTGCGCAGAACAGCAGTGGGAAACAAGACAGTTTCTCAGAGAAACCAGGTCTTGGATTTTCTTCAAGGCATTGAAGAGTCAGCACACTTAGTATTTAGAGCGAGTTCACCTCAATTGTTGTCAATTCTGAGTCTAATAATCTCACTTTAAAAAAAATTAATATTTACCTAAAGGAAAACATAAGACAATAGCTTCTTGAAGCTGTTGAAAAGTAAAATAGATAATCCAGACACCTTCTAGGAGCCTGGAAATTAACTGTGTAGAAACCCCCTTACCAGGTCCTGGTGGCTGTCATGTCCTGGCGGCTGTCCTGGAATAGTCACTGTGAGTTATGGACATTGTGAGCCTCCACTAAGTGACAGTATTTCACTTAAAGACTTAACTGAAGCCCTCAGAGCCCCCAGACCCTCCATTTTTAAGGATTGAGATTTAAAGGACCAACTGTGTGGTTTGAACAGTTAGCCACTCCGTAGCTGTCACCTTGTCTGCCAAGAAACCAGTTGGGAACGACCAGTCTCTGCTCCCTACCTCAGCACTCTTAGCACCTTCCAAACGATAAACAGTGGGATCGTTCACCCACAAACTGCACGATTTATCTCAATTTTGTAGGACTGACTGCACATTGGAGAAGTGTTACCAATATTTTTAATATGGTAACTGCAGAGGGTATCAATCTGACACCGGTTAGCAATATGAGAAAGAGGAAGCAACTGCCTACTGGTTTATAACAGTTCCTTAACCAGTTCAGAAAAAAAAAAAAGTTTTCAGGTAATTACAAAACTAGGTGTGGTTTGTTACTAGGGTACGACTCACCTGGCTAAACTCTATTTTATCTGTCTTTGATTTCTGTAGAGAAGCTCACTGCTTAAGGTGTAGTTCACAGCAAAGACAAGTGACAAAATATGGCCCTGGGAGCGGCATCCATATATAGACTCTTATTTTACCCTGCATATGCTACCAGCCACAGAGGAAGACACAGCTGCAGGCCGGCTTGATTTGCACCAGATCTCTTCCTCCCAGACGGACTGATCCACACGGAAGGGAGTTGTCAGGTTTGTCAAAGTGAGTCTTTTGACTTTTCATTGCTGTAAAATTTCTGCATTTGTCCTTGTACCCACAACAGGGAATTTCAGGTTTTGTAAAGGGTGAACAACACATCACTAAAGGGCCAACCCCATCATCCTATGAAAGTAACAAGGACTTAGAAAGTGGAGGCACACATTAAGTTTGTAAATAAAGTACTGTAACTTGGTGAAGGCTCACACGGTATCTGTAACAGTGACTACTCCGTGACACCCGCCAGTAGCTGATAAACTGTATTCTATACATTTAGCTTTCGGGTCCTGTAAGGCGCCTGAATCATCTGTTTTACACTATAGCTCCACAAGCCATAAGCTCAGCAAACTTTCTGGGCATATAGCTCAACACACACCTGAACTTTCTGGGCATAGAGCTCAACACACACCTGAACTTTCTGGACATACAGCTCAACGCACACCTGAACTTTCTGGGCATACAGCTCAACGCACACCTGAACTTTCTGGNAGCTCAACGCACACCTGAACTTTCTGGGCATACAGCTCAACGCACACCTGAACTTTCTGGACATACAGCTCAACACACACCTGAACTTTCTGGACATACAGCTCAACACACACCTGAACTTTCTGGACATACTGCTCAACACACACCTGAACTTTCTGGACATATAGCTCAACACACACCTGAACTTTCTGGACATATTGCTCATCACACACCTGAACGTCTCCCCAGATGGTTCTCATCAGAATCTCTAACACTGCTGTGATCTCTTGCTGCACCGGCCAGTAGTACTGGAAGCCCAGCAAAACCACTCCGGATCCTAGGACGTCTTTGCTCTTATCAACGCATTTTTTCAGCCCACACCACAGAGAAAAGGAAATCTATTCTCTCTGTTCTTACAAGAGGTGATGCAGAATCACAGAGGAAGGGCATGGTGTCCTGTAACTCTGAGACACCAAAAGGAAATGAAGGACCAGAACAATAATCCAACCTACAGCTTCATTTCTGTGAGTGCACCGTTCGGATGGTGGCAAAGGATCCCAATCTGATCACCCGGGCTTCTAGCTTCAGAGTTTGTTCTGTTCTTCCAAACATCAACCTCCTGAGGTACATGAGTGTTTCCAGAGAACCGTGCCCATGCGCTCAGTCTGGGTCTGAGTTTTCTCTATTGAAAAGTAGGTCGTCTGCAACATCTTAAATAGAAAACCTTTTTTTTTTTTTTTAATGCGTAAAAGTTTGTTTTATTTCCTCAGAGGAAATGATAAGAGCCATAACCAGCTGAGCCCAGAATGTTTCTCTGTAACTATACCTCCCTAGGCCTGGAAACTTCTAGACTCCACACAATCTAATCTTCTGTAGCCCAGACCTTGAGGGCTTCAGCTTCCAGCCTCTGAAAACCTAGGCCTAGAGTGTTTAGTCTCTGAGACTTAATACTAAATAAGAACTCTGGCTGGCTGGTTCAACTCAGCTGTTCTCACTCAAACTCCTCTCCAAGATGACTGATTCAGCCTGGCTTCTCCCAGCTGAACTGCTCTGCTTGGCCTTAAGCTAACTCTGGCCATTCGTTCTAATCTTCTGGCTCCTTCTCATTCTCTGCTGCCTCTGCTGCCCTGCCCTGCATTGCACTGCACCCACTTGACACCACTCAATTGAACTGACTGACTGAGCTCACCCATCACTCTCCCTGGGCTCTCCTCAGTCGCCTCTCTTTCCTGTGCTGTTCCTGTGAGAGTCGGGCATAGCCTATTCTGTCAAATCTTTCTCTGATTCATCACTTCGTTTGTCCCTCAACATGCACATTATCATACAAACAAGCCTTTCACCCACAGCAACCATCAACACTCATGGAGGCCTACAACCCTGCTGGCTCTGTTCCAGGGGCAGGAAACCATGTCATACTGTTCCTTGCACACTGAGCATGCCTGGGCTGATTAGCAGAGTGATGCCAGCTGAGACATGCATGTGTTCAGGCAAGACACATGCTGAGGCAAGGCATGTGGAGGGCACACTCAATGGATAGTGACAGAAAGGGAGCTAGGCTTTCTAATAGAGTTAGCTGTGCAACACTTTTGGGTCTAGTGTCTTTGATGATCTTCTGCTTCCCTGAGAGAGGCACAGCTGAGAATGTCTCCTGGTGTTCCTGCTGGTCCCTCCTGCTGACTCAAGCCGAGGCTGAGGCCTGGCTGTCTCTGCTAGGTCATGTCACTGTTGTTGTTAACCCAACTCTACCGAACTGGACTACTGGTGTATCCGTGAAGTCTTTGGGAATGGACTGAGCTGCCACTGCCTGCTAACCTGTGAAATGAACTTCTGATTTCCAGACAACACAGATGGGATCTGCTCCAAAGAACCCTTTCTAAACAAGTCCACTTCCCTTGTATCCTTTCTTTTCCACGACTTCTGGTGGATGGTGAGCTACAAGGGAGGTTCAAGTATTTAAGAACCATCATTAAAAATACAGTTTAAGAAAATTAAAGCTACGATTTATAAAGGGACAGTTGAGCCATGTGACAATGGCAGATGACAAGTCCTATGATCTGCTGTCAGCCAGCAGGAGCCCTAAAGAAGTTAGTGATGGCATGCAACTCTGTCCTGTGCTTAAAGGCCTGAGAACTCAAAGTCCCATGGCCCAGACAAGTTGTATGCAAAATTAACCACCACACAGACTTTACACAGTTCTCAATAACATTGGAAGGCTCTCATCGGTAAGGAGGAATTATTTTAGTATATGTGAAAAAGAAACAGAATTAGAATAGATAAATCCAGTTTGCAAAAGGAGAACACAGTGGCAAAATATGTCCAATTCTGAGACAGTCCTCATGCCTGCATGAGATCAGCAGTGGGAAAAGATATTATGTTGCAGATGAGCTTGCAAATTCTCCAGTGGAGTGTGAAGGAAAGGGAACTGGGGAGAGGATAAAACTATGTTTCCATTACAGCTGTAGCTCAGCAGCAGTTATCTACTCGCTTACATTACTATTATTTTAGTTTCCAACTTTCCATAACACAGACTAAAAGTAAACAAAAATAAACGTTTCTCTGTGCATAGGAAACTAAATCAGAAAGTGTCTAATGCTACCTTACAGTTGATTCTATGAGGCTGCTCCCAGGGACCTAGCAAGGGCTTTACCTCCATTGTCAGCCAACACCAGCACAGGGACTGCTTGCCACCCAGTTCTTTCTCTCTGTTCCCACATGTCCCCAGTGTCTGTCTGTCTGTCTGTCTGTCTCCCTTCCCCTCCCTCTCTCCCACCTCTCTCTCTCTCTCTCTCTCTCTCTCTCTCTCTCTCTCTCTCCTCTGCTCACTCCCACATTAAATTATCAATAACAGTGATTGCTCAATGTAGAACTGAGATGAAAGGAAAGAGAATCTCTCACTTGATAAAATGAATTTTTTACAAATATAAACAGAAAGCTAGACATGATAAGAACATTAGGACCATTTGCCTCTCTTCTTAAAATCAATCTTTTTTTAATTAATTGATTATATATTAAATGAGTTTTTGAAATGTGTACTACCTTGTAGATTTTCAAATATTGCTAGAAAAATTACAGGAGAATTACATAACAGGTTATTGTGAAACTAAAAGTGAGGATCTTCTTGTATAAAACTTGATCCAGATCTTATGGTTTTCATTAGAGAATCAGTTTCTGTGATCAAATCCGCTTAGACAACGCCTCAACACAGTATGTCACCTCTACTGTCACTACTGCAAGAAAACAGGTTTGGTATTTCTAGACCAACGTGGCTGTTAATTCCCGGATCTTCTTGTTTCTTAGAACAAACGCAATAATTTAAATGCCTGGGTGCATTGTCAGATTTGAATGTTTTAAGTCATCAGAAATACAAATGGGCAAATTATCTAGCGAAAATCTCAAACACTTGATGCAGCGGAGTAATCCTTGCAGGTTCAGTCCTTAGTTTTGGTCTCTGGAAAAAGTCACTCCATTTCTATTCCCAGCCACTAGGGCTCAGTCTCTTCTCTAAGATGGAAAATGAATGCGTTGTAGAGCACAAAGCATCCCTAGTTGATTCACAGTGAAAGCAGATCGTTCCATGACTGTCTCTTAAAGACCAAACTCCCAGAAAATTTGTGGAAAGATGGGAGAGGAACCAGCCAGGCTGTGTTGTTTTTCTTGTGGCTGTTTGTTTGTTTGTTTTCTCATTTCCCTCCCCTGTGGCATGATTGAGGGGAATTGTGCTAATAATATTTAAAAGAAAACGCTAATTAGTTTAGGAAGATGGTGGAGGACACACAAGCCCGCTGTGCTAAAATCTCCAGGGAGTGAACTGCAGAAAGTTGGGTAAGCCCTATCACAAGGAGAGATGTGTGTGCACAATGACTGAAAATATCTAGTTTAACAGCAAAGTAAAATAAGAAACTTTACAAAACAGAACAGAGGGGCAGAAATCTCCCATCCATCCAGAGAAGCTAGCAGGTATAGGCGGGTGGGGAGGGATCCCCTACCCCATTACCCAGTGAAGGGTAAAAACCAGAGCCATGCTTAAGATGGAGAGCCTCAGGAAACCGTTCTCAGCAAGGGGGCATTTAAGGGGAAAAGAGAGAAAGGGAGAGACATAAGGCGTGTTCAGCTGCGAAAACAGCAGAGATGGAAAAACTTCTCTGTGTGCTAACCTGAAGCATCATTAAGAAGACTCCTGCTGAGCCAGCCACATGGTTACCCCAGACCCATTAAGAACCACACTCTTGTGCTCTAGGGAAACTTTGAATAAGCAGAGCCAAGAGGATTCCTCTAGACTCCAGGGAAGAAATCACATATCTCAACTACACAGTCTTTATAAAGGTATAAACTTGGTTAGAGCCAGAATCTACAGAGAATACAGAAACAGGTTCCAAACACATGCAGGATACCAGCAAGGACTGCCCAAGGAGGGGGCCAAAATTGGCAATCAGATCCCTGAAGGAACACTGAGAAGTTTGACTAGCCTCTATGACCAGCGTGTGGAGGGCCACCCAACTGATGGGAATCACAGTTGTACCTCTACCTTGCAAAGGACTGCCCAGAAGTGTGACCATCATCTGGGAACCTAGGAAGACACTCCAGCTTTGAGCTAGCAAACAAGAAAACTGCCTACAGATTCTCTTTTCTTCACACTTATTTCTCCTTTATTGAGTACTCAATGGCAGTTTACCACGCCTGTTCTGTCTTGCTGTCTTGTTCTTTCTGCTTTTTTTCTTTCCTTGCTAACATCCCCTTGGACAGGCTTGCCTAAATAAAGCACATTGTGTTGGGTAGCAAGTACCTTGAGATAAAAGATTTCATCTTGCAGTGACGCTAATTAAGACACACAATATTTTAAAGGGGAATGAAAGTTCTCTCCTTCGAGGAAGCTCCTTATAACTTAGGAAGTAAACAACCCCAAAATTTCAGGAAGTCCCTTAAACTCACCAGATACAATACTCCCCCCCTACTCCCCACCTCCCCCTCTCCGGTCCACAAGCATATATAACTAGAAGGAACTGCTGGAGAAGACCCTCTCAGATAAGCCAAACTGCCTAGAAGAGATTCAGACCAGACATGCTTCCTGAAAGATTAGTTCAGTTTTATTTAGTGTGTGTGTGTGTGTGTGTGTGTGTGTGTGTGTGTGTGTGCGCGCGCGCACGCATGACACGTGAAGGTCAGAGGATGGCTTGCAGGAATACATTTTCTCCTGCCACCATGTGTGTTCCTGATGACCTAAGTTCAGGTCCTGGAACACATTTTTATTTAACGAATGGTTTTAAATTGGGGGTGGGGGTAAGGTTTAAAACAGCAAAAGGCTGGTGCACATGGGAATTTGCTCATCTTGGGGCATAGAATTTAGCATACGAATACAAGCAGCACCAGACCAACCCCCAACAATTTGCAAAGAAATAACAGAGCATGGATGGACTAAGTGAGTTCCCAGAGAACACAAAAATCAGCTCCATGAAATAAGGAAGTCAATATGGGAGAGAAAAGTGGAAATCAATAAAGAGAAAGAAATACTGAAGAAGGTTCAAACTGAAATGCTGGAAATGAAATTTTCAGTATGTCAGATAATCTCCTTGGAAAGCCTTTACCAGCAGAGTAGATAGAGGTGAATATAGACTGACAGGGCTTGCAAATGAGCCAGAAGAGTTAGAACATTCAGACCATGACACATTCATTAATAAACTAACAGCACAATCAGAAACACTTTCAAATGCCAACTCTACAAATCATGAAGATTAGGAGAAGAAAGAGGGAAATTGTTCATGTTTAAAAGCGTAGAAAACATCTTCAATAAGCTCATAGCAGAAAGTTTGCCAAATCTGGGGAAAGAGATGCCTATCCAGGTACAAGAGATATTTGGAACATAAAACAGCCAAGACCAGAGAAGAGCCTAATCATATGGTTGTCTTTTAAACACTAAATGAGAACAAAGACAGTATATTGAGACCTGTAACAGAGGAACACCAAGGTGATAAAGGCAGGCCCATCAGAATGATAGTAGACTTCTCAACAGAAACTTTAGTAGACAGGATGGATTGGTATACATCAAGCTCTGAAAGGCAGTAATTACAACCCCAGGTTGCTATGCAACAAAAAACCATCTGTCATGGCCAAAGGAGAAAGAAAAATGACGAAATCAGTCTGAAGAGTCTCCAGAGCACTAAGCCAGCTCTACTAAAGATACATGAAGAAATCCTTCCAGTTGAAGAAAAAGATAAACATCACTGAAGTTACAGGAGAGACTAAACCATGCGACAACCGAAGTTACTTAAATGAGGAACAAGAAAACACAAAATGCAACAAACCAATAAAATAACAGTAGTTAGAGTACCCACTATTCAGTAATAATTCTGAGTATTAATTGTTTAAATTCATCAGTCAAAAGGCACAGACTATAAACTATGGCAAGATAGCTCATTGGGTAAAGGTCCTGGCTTCCAAGCTTGGTCTAAGTTGATTCCCCAGACCACATACATGGTAGAAAAAGAGAGCCAACTGCTGAAGGTTGCCCCCCCCCCCTGTAACATGTATGTCCTGATACTCATGAATCTATGGGGGGGGCGGAGAGAGGGAGAAAAGAGAGAGAGCAAACAGATGCAAAATTCTCAATAAAATTTTGGCAAATCAAATTCAAGAACGCATAAGGATTCTCTACCATGGTCAACTTGGCTCCATTCCAGAGAAGCAGGGATAATTTGATATATGTGATCAATGAATATAATTAAAATCAACTCAAGGACAGAAATCATATGATCACTTTAATAGACGCCTAAAAGGCCTCTGACAAAATCAAATATACATACACAATTAAAAATCTCGAAGAGATTAAGAATATAAGGAATGGAAGTCAACATAAAAATGACTATACATGAGAAACCTGTAGCCAATAGTATACTAAATGGAGGGAAAGCCAAAACAATCCTGATAAAATCCGGAGAGAGACAGGGCTCTACTTCGTTAGTCTATCAATATGGTGTCCAGAGCTTTAGTTAGAGCAGTAAGACAAGAAACAAAGGGGACAGGAACAACCAGAGTAGACGTCAAAGCTTTCTTTGGGGATGATATAGTCTCTAAATAGGCGTCCCTTAAAGACTCTCCCAGAAAATAGTTAATCTGCTAAACACTTGTTAGCAAAAGGGCAGGATGGAAAGTCAAAATACAAAAACATTCTACATACCTTTTCTACATGTCTAAAACCAAACAATCTGAGAAAAATAATTCTATTCACTGTGACCTCGAAATAAAATTAATTACCTTGCAATAAACCTAACCTAAAATGGAGGAAAGCCTAAAAAACTGAAGAAGAGCATTGAAGAAGATACTAGACAGTGGTAAAACACACACACACACACACACACACACACACACACACACACACACACCATTTATGGAACTGTTGGAATTAACACTGTGAAAATGACCAGCCTACATAAAGCAAATTGCAGGTTCAAGGTACTTCCAATAAAATTCTAACATCATTCTTTACATAAAGAAAGAATATCTTTAAAATTCATATGGAAGCACAAAAGATCTCAAGAGGCCAAAGCAAGAACAACACCTGCTTTTAAGTCATACTTGAGTCATGGGAACAAAGACAAGGCAGGAGAGCACAAAACAGACACATACATCAGTGTCACAGAATAGAGAGCCCATCTATAAATGCCAAATGTTTATTTGCAGTCTTCTAGTATTGGTCAAGCATGTAAAAACACACAGTGCAGAAAACAAAGCAAGTAATGTTTTAAAGTAGAAACCCTGGCCCTTGTCAAAGCTAAGACCAAGATGGCTGAGACTATAATTATGCCCATAGTCAGCCCTTATGCCAAGTATGCTCCTGTGATCAACCAGGCAACACCCTATAACCACCTAGTATCTGTGAGAGATAACGGGAGTATGCCTGATGTGTCCAGGCTGCTCAGGCCTCTCAGGCCCAAGCCTGGAATGACTGAAGAACCTCTGAATACTCCTGATGATTGAAGAAGCCCTTCCCCTGTTGCCCCTCAATAAAAATGTGAAAACCAAACCCCCAACACCCAAAATAGATACCCACATGCAGAAGAACCTAGTTAATGAAGGTAGATGCTCCCTCCCCCATCTTTCAGTGACAAGGGCTAGTTGCTGTGACCTGAAGAATGTGGGGATGTCCTGACAGGGCAATGAGTGGGTGAAAGGACAGACACACACACACACACACACACACACACACACACACACACAGGGGGGGATGTACTGGGATCAGGTGGGTAGCATGCAAAGAAACTCAGGGCATTCCTTTTATACATCTGAAGGGGAGGTGGGTTTAGTGCATACAGTGAATAGGTTTAGCGAATCTTGGTGGTAGATCTGGGCAGATGATTGGTCTCAGGCTGTGAACATCTGGGAAGAAGGAGCTGTAGGCTATACCTTCTGAACACACTGCTAAGACCTCCACACAGACCAAGGGAAGGCGTCGCTGTCTCCCTGAGCCTGACCTGAGGATGGTCTTGCCATTCCCATGGGTCTGAGGCACTGGAGTCCCTGACACTCTGAGCTCATGTTGTCCATTCACCTAGGGGGTTCATCTGCTCCTTACACAGGCTCTAGGGGCTGCTTCTGCTCCCCAAAGATGGGAAACATGTGGTCCAAAGCAAAACCTAATACACCATTGGTAGGCGTGTAACCTATATAGCCACTGCACAAGTCACTCTGGGGGTTTCTTAAAAAGACTCAAAGGAGATTTACCACAGGACCCACAGCTTCTACCTGTTGGCTTTTATGCAAAAGGCCTCTGAGACCAGCAATGACTCTCACAGAGCCTTGCCCAACAATGCTTATTTCTGCACTAATCACCATCGCTAAATTATGGAGTCAGCCTGCCAAGGAATGAAGAAGATGTGTATAAACACAAGAGATCTCTTTTTTAGTCATAAAGAATATATTTTCAGGGAAATAGATGCAACTGGGGATAGACACATTAAGTAAGGTAAACCAGCCTCGGAATGACAGACACCGTATTTCTCCAATTTGCTTCCTGTAGTGAGAATTTTGGTTTACAACCCCAGGTATGTTGTATGAGTGTGTTTGTGTTTTAATAGCAGGTGTGGAATATGTGGCAGCTTCAGTTTGTCCACAGCCTTTAACCATGATCGTTTCTTGCTGGGTGTGTGTGGGGGGGGGGGGCGGGGGAATGGGATGTGATTTTTGCCAGCTGCAGATAGTTTAATTCTGGGGACCCTGAAGAGGGTATACATGCCAGAGCCCTGAGAGGGCCTGCGGCAGCAGCTGCCGCTGCTACAGTCAAGTTCAATCCTGGTTCAACAGGCCCATCTGCCACTGGTTTGCTGGATACTCTGACAATGAAGACTGGATTCCCTTGGGATCCTGATGTCCCCTGATCAGCAGGTCCAAAGAGGTCTACACCTCCTTTCCCCTGTAACGTTCTCTCTCTCTTGCCTAGTGTTGGTGGGTTGGAAGGGATTAGGGTGGAAAAAGGATTGGAAGGGTAGAAAACCCCAATAAGATGGCTAAATAAATATGCCTACAGTTTTGTCCTGAGGTTTCAAATAGATGCACAAAATCACGCGTGTGTACATAACCTGAAAGGAGAGGCAGAAGTGTACCATGTGAGGCAGCAAGGAAGGCTATCAGGGGGCAGAAGGGAGGAACGGGGTGGGGTGGGGGGTGGGAATATGGCGCTATGCTCCCTGTACAGTGTGTGCCCTGTGGAAAATGTCCTTGTGTAACACGGTACTATGTACAATGAAAACTAAAGACAAACAGACGAATAATACCTCTGAGTTTTCAGACACTGTTTGAGTTTCTAGAACATTCTATCGTATTGTTTTGGGTGAACTAACTGAAAACACAGGGGCAGACTTGAGTGCTCATTTTACAGCTGTTGGAAGACTCAAGTATGGAACCTGAGACTCTGCGTTTAGGCCCTCTGTCCCCTACTGACAGGAGGCCTTCCAACATAGAATTCCTATTTTTAGAATGTAAGGGACTCCAAGGTAACAAAAGTCTTAGGGTGTGCTTTATTAAGTGTCCGGACTGTCACAATGTCCAGCACAGAGTGTCCAGTTTCACAGTGGCTCTGCCACACCGGCCACCAAAGGTCAGTGAGACCTGCCAACAGCCCTGAGGACTTGGTTCTGTGAATGCAAGCTTTCCTCAGGAGCGGCATCCTAGTGGGAAGCAGTTACAGTTCCCTTTTCCATACTCCCCAAGAATGCAGGGGCCCAAAGAAAAGAGAGTACTCACACTTTCTGTGGGCAGGGCAGTGTTGTGGGGGTGTTGCCCATACCTCTGCCCCCCCCCCAAATTTCCTCCCTGTAAGAAGGTTTGGCTAAGCAGACCTGTTAGTAACCAGGCCACACTTAGTGGGCCTGGCTGGCTGCAAGCCACTGGAGCCCAGTGCATGGCCTCTCAATCTCTTGGCTGCAGGCTCCTCAGATCTCACAGTGAGCAGGGCCTTCCCTGGCAGGGTAAGCAGCTTTGATTTCCCTCTCAATGGGTGAGCATGCACAGATGTGAGGCAGGAAAGAGATCCTTGTCAACTAAATGCCCATGACCCCCCAAAATACTCTGACATTTGAAGCATCAAGTTCATCTTTCCCTGTTTATCCTACTAACTAGGGTCCTGGGTAACGCATGTACAAGAATCTCAACAAAGGATGAAAACATTCTCAGACTGAGACATTGCTGAGACTAATATGTAACTAGTTCCATGATACAGACTCCATCTATGCTCAGGTGAGCTTTGTGCCTTAATCCTGTAAAATGCAGTCCCAATGTCATAGGCCAGAGTGATAAAGTCACCAAAAATCAACCCGTAAAGTCTCAAATTCCCACAGAGCAAAAATCCAGAAGACATAATTCTGAAAAAAAAAATAATTTAAAGATCATTTAAAATATACTTATGTACAATTAAGTTCAGACACGGTAGTGAAACACGATAGTTTGAATACTTGGGAGACGGAGGCAGGGGGATTACAAGTTTGAAGTTGGCCTTGGCTACATATCATACCCTGTCTCTCAAACAAAATGTGTGTGTGTGTGTGTGTGTGTGTGTGAAATTAAATTTTTAAAAAAGAATAACTATTTTAGAAACAGAAATGGTAGATTTCATCATAGACCAGTCTTACAAAAAAAAAAATAGGCAATAATGTCATTACATCATCTATAAGCATAAATGCTGCAGCTACAACAGCTGACAGACCAATGACATTCTGAGGACCTCAGGTCTGCTAGATAAGATTCCTCTACTGGCATCTCTTTCATAAACTCTACATGTGAAACTCTAACTTTCTGGGGCTCTCTCTCTCTCTCTCTCTCTCTCTCTCTCTCTCCTCTCTCTCTCTCTCTTTCTCTCTTCCTCTACTCTCTCTCTCTCTCTCTCCCTCCCCCCTCCCTCTCTCTCTCCCTCCCCTCCCCCTCTCCTTTTCTCTCCCCCCTCCCCCACTGTGTATGATGTGTGTATATATGTGTGTTTGAAACATGCTCCCTTTATGCGGTCCAGGCTAGCCTCTCAGGGGGCTCCTGTCTTTGCCTCCCAAATGCTGACATCACAGGCGTGCCTGATGACACCTGGCTCTCAGTGTCTTCCACAAACTCACCCAATGCTTCCATGCACAGTCAGCTTGTGGTCAAGCGCTCTCATGAAGTCAAATTTGCCCAGACTGCAGAACAGATTAGCGCTGCCGAGCAGCCTTCACGGAATTTATACTCCCGGCACTGGGAATGACGTGGGGATGAAATAAAGACCGTGGTAAATTGGAAAAACTAATGCTGACCACTTAAAATGGTGGGGAAGACTGAAAAGAAAATTGGGCCTCTGAAAAAGTGTATAACCAGTATAGATTATGTGCAATTACACAGAGGTAGTCTGTAATAGCTGACCAATTTTCATGATCATTAGCTGTTTTGAAGTTTTGCGTTGTGATACACAGCTGCTTTTGTTTCCTTCTAGGACGCAACTGCCTCTCTTGGAAAACATACTTTTCTGTTTCTGTACTGTGTTGTTCATCTTGAGGTTTCTCTATGGTCTTCTGGGTACCAACATAAGCATCCCTTACTGAATTCTCCCATCTTTCCATAGCGTCTTCTATGTTCTTTTGAATATAGAGAAATCCACTAATCTTTGGCCATTTGGGAATTCAACCTGATCTCACCATCGGGAGTGGGGATTCATTCATGAACCAATCAGAGCTTGCTCCTAGCATGCTGCACCTCCTATCCCTGGGTGGCGTGAGTACAAAGCGGTTCTCTAAGTTTGCTCCACAGGAAGGACCGTGAACTCACTAGTATATCACTTAAGGTTTTAAAGAATAACTGTATAAGGAAAGATGTTCGAAGGTAAGGTTTGTAATCTCTTAAATTGGTCTTGCTCCCCAAGAACGAAGCAATTTTTCTGTTTATTACACAGATGCCATGTCTGAGGGTAGGGAGCTAAACAACAACAACAATAAAAGTCCAGCTAAACATGATTTTTTTATAAAATGTGATTTTTTTGTAAGACTGTCCCTTGATACATTTGGGAAATATACTTATTTTATGCGACTAATTTAAACTAAGCATTATATAGGGTCATGTAGGATTTAGTTTTTAGAGTAAGTTACCATTTTAAACGACACTTGAAGGGAACACTAGAGTCAGGAACACTCTCCATTCAGAGGTGACATCTGAGCTCAGTCCTGGGAATGAGAGCGATGGTGGGAGCTGCCTTACAAGCTGACCGCAGATACTGGGAGAATCAGAGAAATCCCTATGACTGCTGAAGCCAACGGTCACCACCTTGGTAACGTGAGACAGTGCAAACTCAGACTCACTTAGCTTTAGAAGCCAGAGGCCTGAAAATCAAGGTGTCCACCAGGCTGTGCTTCCTCTGGGATCTTGAGGGAAGAATTTACTCCTGTCTCTTCCAGCCTCTGTTATCCAATCATTCAATTGCTTTCTGCATGATGCTATGTTACATAAGGACACTTTCACACAAGTACGCAGTGTACATTGATTACATTCCCATCCATGTCTCTGTACCCTTCCCTTTCTAAGTCCTCCCCTTGCCTATTGGTCAGTCCTCCACCTTCTTCTAGGTACTTTCTCTGTATCTCTGGCTCTCTCTCCATATATATGCAGATTCATGAAGTCAAATTTGCCCAAGCTATACTGCCTAGCAACATATATATATATGTGTGTGTATAGTGTATGTATTATATGTATATATATATATATATATATATATATTTATACAAATATATGCTGTACAAGAAACTGTCTCTCTCTCATACACAGAGAAAGATGTTTTCTCTCTCTCTCTCTCTGTGTATATATATACTCACATATACATATAATTTCCATGAGCTATATAAATATTAGGAACTACAGATGACATAGCTAATACCTGATTTTTGTTTTCTGGGACTCCCTTAACTCACTTAATATCTTCATTTCCAGTTGTCTCCATTTTCCTGAAAATGACATAATTCCCTTCTTATGGAAGAACCCATCCCTCTGTGCTCATAGACCACATCTTCTCTACTTCCTGGTTGTTGGATGCTTGGAACGGTTCCATACTTAGCCGTGAGCACTGCTGTAGTGGACACTGATGGGGAGTGCCTTTGGGTAGGCTGTTGGATACCCTCCCAGGAGGGGCACAGCTGGCTCACATGGAGCTGGCTTAGTCTCTTCAGAACGTTCCACGCTAATTGCCATAGCGGCTAGACACACCCTACCCCCAGTGTGTGAGGGTTCTCTTTGTCCATATCCTTATTGGAGGTGCGTTGTTTGCTGTCCTGATGGTTGCCATTGTGACTAGGGTGAGATGGAATCTCAATGTTTGGATTGCATTTTCCTAATGACTAACTAGTGAGGTGGAACGTTTTCCCCCGTATCTTTACTGGCCAATTGTACTCCATCTTACAAATGGTCTGTTTGTTTCATAAGCACACATATTGTGTGGCTTGCTTGAGTTCTTGTTGTTTAGAGTTTCTTAATTCTTTGTAATATATGTAAAAATTCTTCATCAGTAAAGACTTTCTCCCACGCAGAAGGCTGTCTCTTACCTTGATTCATGGTTTCTTTTGCTGTAGTTCCATTCTTTAACACATGCATATCTGGTCTTGTCAGCATCATTTCTTAAAGAAGTTGGGTTTTCCTCAATATGTATTTTTGGCATTTTGCCAAAAATTATATGGCTGGGCTATAAGTCCATCTTCTATTCTGTTTATCTATATTAAAGTTCCCCAAAGGCCCCACCAGAAATTTCTAAGATCTCATAAATACTTTTATCAAAGTGTCAGGATGCAATATTAACATGTAAAAATTAATAGGCTTCCTGTATGCTAATATAAGCATGCCAAGGAAGAAATCAAGGAAATACTTCCCAATAAATACATGATAATACATGATATTTCTTGAGGGAAGAACATACTCCTGTCTCTTCCAGCCTCTGTTATCCAATCATCCAATTGCTTTCTGCATGATGCTACGTTACATTAAGGACATGTTCACACAAGTACACAGTTTACATCAATACAAGCAATAAATGCACAATAGTTTAAAAATACCTTAGAACAAACCCAACCAAGAAAATCAAAGAGTTCTATTTAAACAAACAAACAAAACAAAAAACAAAAAAACTTTAAAATATCGAAGGAAATAACTAAGGAAGACATTAGAAGATGGAAAGACCTCCGTGTTCACGGATTGAAAGAATTGGTCGTGCCATCAGTGACAGATGATACTGTGACATGGGTCTTTTCTTGAAAGCAATCTACAGATCCAGAGCCACCCCAGCCAAATTCCAGCACCGTTCATTATAGAAGCAGAGAAAAAATTACAGTTCATTTGGAAACACGAAAGGTCTCAGATAGTCAAAGCCAGCCTGGAGAAAGAGAACAATCTTCGTGCCGCCGCCATTCCTGACGTCATTAAGGAGCCTGCCTTAGAGTCCGGAGGCAGCGAGAGAGGAGACACACCAACGGGGAGAGGAACGGACTTGAAGATGCAGCCGTGAGGGCTGAGGGCTTGCTGGTGAGTTTTAACTAAGGGAGCTGAGAGGGAAGACCACAGAGGAACTCTGTAAAACCTCACTTCATTATTATTGTTGTTGTTGTTGTTGCTGCTGCTGCTGCTGCTACTACTACTATTATTATTATTATTATTATTATTATTATTATTATTATTATTATTATTATTTACTGCTGGTCTTTAGAAATAAGAGCCATTTCTTTCAAGTCCTAATGCTGGGCCCTGATTATTTGGTAAATAATCTCTATTCATTAACTAAATAACTAAGAATGTAAATAAAAAGAGCTAACTGCTATGAGGTGGCCAACAGTTGACATGGGATGAAATTAGCAAAGACTCTCAATGCAATCTCAGGAGGTTCCACAAACAGAGGAGGAACAAGTTTTGACTTGTCCCAAGGAACAGTTGCTAAAGCAGGCATCCTCTTCAAGAGAGACCTGTTCTTTTCCTTCCACCCAAAATAGGGTTTTGACAAAGGCACCCATACTTTAGGGCCAAGTTGGGAAGACAAGAAGTGATGATGCTATCGTGATGGATGAGGGCACGGCTCACACCTGTTAATACCGTCAACTCTCTCACCCTGGGTCAAGCTTGCATAGCAGGTGGCATCTTTCAAGCCAGTGTTAAGAGCAACCAGGAAATCCTTTGTACCCTGATGTTTTCCACCACCCAGTGTTCATCAATAAAGACCAGATGGCAATAGATCCACGTGGACAGAGATGAGTGTGAAGAAGAGAGTTCTGACAGGAGGGTGTGGGAGACAGGTTCTACTGTGGATTCTGTCCCCATCGGCTGAGGTGAAGTACTGTGAAGGTCAAATGAGATAATGAAGTGAAGATTTGGATCTTTATACTTAGTGTAGGCTCAGGAATTTTTTTAATCAAATTTAATTAAATATTCATAACTAATACAGCTATAAACCAGCAGATTTATTTAGCGAGTCATGATGGATTGATCACTGGGGATTCATACCTGGATCCCTGATCTATATTCAGATGGTGTTAATCAGGAACGGAATGGACAGCCCCATCTGTCCTTGGTGCCACACGCAGGATTCTGGTCTCCAGCATGATATATCAGGGTCATACAGCCTCAAATATTTTGCACAAAACTTCATTAAAATGTCAAATTTAACATGAAGGACACTCATAGCCCGGAATTAGAACTTGGAAGAAATAGCCATCACTTCAAACGCAAGGAACTGTGTGGTCTGCTTGAAATAATAATAATAAAGTGCAACGATTCTCGGAGTCTTTATGTAAAATAAACGTTTTATTTGACGTTTTTGTGAGGCGAACCTCACAATCTAGATACAGCTATCAGCCCCACATGTGACTCCTCCGAGATTCATCAGTTTGATGTTAGAAAGAAAGTGATACAATTTAGTGACCTGTCACATACAGCATTGTGTTAAGGACAGAGAAACAGTATAAATTATAAATGCAATCTGATCTTTTCTTCCACCTGTCTCACCAACTAAAATTATTCCTTAAGGACGTAAGCCACAGAAGCCAACCTCCTAAAAGATACAGTGCCGGCATTTGCTAACTCACGGCAAGGCTATTCTTCTCAGATCATCCAGTTCCATCGGACAGTGATGGCCACGCCTTCATGAGCTCTTACATCATCCGATTTGATCTGGGAGTGATGGCCATAGCATGTGCTCTCAAAACTTCAAACTCCATATTCCCCTTTCTTTTCATACTGTCCTTTGTCTTGACAGAAAAGATTCGATTTTATATTTCATTTTAAATCACTATTTCTGAGACCGTGTTATTGATCAGTTTGGGTCATGCATGTAATAATATTTAATCACAGACCATTTCTAACCATGTCTCTTTGAAGTCATTTATCATAACCACAGCCATTATAGCAGCTTTTTAGCATCTGTGACTATTATCATCAACTATTTCTGAATGTTACCATCAAAGCCACATTAGGAAAGAAGGCTATTGGAGAGTGGATGAGAATACTTGGGGTGGTTAAGACTGGTAGAAACAGAAATTCCTGGGACTGGAGGGGTGGCTCAGCTGTTAGGAACACTCACTGCTCTTCCAGAGGTCCCTTGTGTGATTCCCAGCAACCACAAAGTTACTCGCAAATGACTGCAACTCCAGTTCCAGGAGTTCCAATACCCTCTCTTCTGGATACCACGGGCATCAATAATACATGTGGTATACACACACGTACATGTAGGCACATACTCATACACAAAAATAAAATGAATATTTTTATAAAGTTCAGAGGGCTAGAGTGATGTCTCAGCTGTTAGGAGCAGTAGGTGCTCTCACAGAGGACCCAGGGTACTCACAAACCATCTGTAACCCCACTCCTAGGGGATCCGATCCCTCCTCTAATCTCCTTGGAAACCAGGCACACATGCAGTACATACATACACACACACACACACACACACACACACACACACACACACACACCCCACATGGAAAGAGAGAGAGAAAATACCTATACACATAAAATGGGTTTTTTGTTTGGTTGGTTGGGTTTTTTTGGTTTTGTTTTGGTTTTTTGGGTTTTTTTTGTTTTGTTTT